>NC_058096.1:81856328-82164062 GCF_020171115.1 Neogale vison | reverse complement strand
GCAGCAGGGAGCCACTGTTTTAATCCAGAAGAGACACAAAACAGTGTAAGTTGGTGACCCACTTTAGCCAGAAAAGTGTGAATGGGGCCAAGGGGGATAAGTGAACTTCCACTCCACCAGTCTGATACAAGGCAGTATGAGTAAAATCCCACTTTAGCTGGAGCAGTGTCAGTGAGCCCAGCAGGAAGCTGAACAAACATACCCATCTGGCTTTCATGCTATACCTCAATAGGGGGAGTGCCTGCTTAAAAAAAAAAAAAAAAAAAAAAAAGATGAAATAAGATACATAACCTCACAGTATAACCTCAAAACAACCAGGATTCAATGGAAAATCACTCATCATGCCAGAACCATGAAAATCATAACATTAACAAAAAAAAAAAGATAAACAACAGACCCAACACTGAGATAAATCAAATGTTGGAATTATGTGACAAAGATTATAAAGCAGCCACCATAAAAATTACCTTAAAAGCAATTAAATATCTATTGAAACAAAAAATAATCTCAACAAAGAAATAGAAGTTACCAAAATAAGAACCAAATAGAAATTATAGAACTGAAAAATGCAATAACTGAAAGAAAAAATTCACTAGACAGGCTCAAAAGCAGAGTGTAATGACAGAAGACAGAATCAATAAACTTCAGGATAAATCAACAGTATTCACCCACACTGAGCAGAGAGAAAATGGAAAAAAAAAAAAAAAAGACCACAATTAACAAAGCCTCAGAAACATGTGAGATAGTAACAAAAGAGCTAACATTCATATGATTAGAATCTAAGAAGGAAAAGAGAGAAAGTAGGACAAAATAATAGTCAAAGAAAAAATGGCTGCAAATCTCCTAAATATAACAAGAGATATAAACCTATAGAATCAACAAACTTTAGCGAAGAACTTATTCTGTCAAAATATAAATAAGATAAATACACACACACACACACACACACATCAGAATATAATCCTAAAAATCTTGAAGAAACCAACGGAAATGTAAGAGAAATGGGGAAAAGAGAACCAGAGGAACAAACTGAACACAAATAATTCCATGGCACACTTAAACTCTAACATACCAATAACTGCCTTAAACATAAATGGTCTAAATACATAAATTAAGGGGCACCTGGGTGTCTCAGTCTTTAAGTTGCTTTCAGCTCAGGTCACGATCACAGGGTTCCTAGATGGAGCCCCAGGTCAGGCTCCCTGCCCAGCGAGGAGTCTGCTTCTCCCTCTCCCTTTGCCTTTCCCCTTGGCTCATGCTCTCTCCATCTCTCTCTCCTCAAATAAATAAATAAAATCTTCTAAAAAAATACATAAGTTAAAAGACACTGGCCAAGGGCCGCCTGGGTGACTCAGTTGGTTAAGTGATTGACTCAATTTCCACTCAGGGTATGATCACAGGGTCATGAGATGGAGCCCCATGTCAGGTTCTGCATTTATCAAAGAGTCTGCTTGACATTCTTTCTCTCCCTCTCCTTGAGCCCCTCCCCACTCTTTCTCTCACACTCTCTCAAATAAGTAAAAGAAAAAGAGACTGGCAGAGTAGATTAAAAAAAAAAAAAAACATGGTTCAACAATATGTTGTCTATAGCATGCTGTCAAAATTTGCTCATAGGTATATTGAGAGCAAAAGAATAGAAATAATAGGGGTGCCTGGGTGGCTCAGTGGGTTAAAGCCTCTGCCTTCGGCTCAGGTCATGATCCCAGAGTCCTGGAACCAAGCCCCGCATCAGGCTCCCTGCTCAGTGGGGAACCTGCTTCCCTTCCTTTCTTTCTGCCTGCCTCTCTGCCTACTTGTGATTTCTATCTGTCAAATAACTAAATAAAATCTTTAGAATAGAAATAATATACCACGTAAACAGTTTTAACTTTTTATTTTTTTTTAAAGTGGAGTCCAACCTAAAGTGGAGTCCAACACAGGATCTGAATATGGGGCCTGAACTCATGACCCTGAGATCAAGACCTTAGCTGAATTCAAGAGTTGTTGTCTGATTGCTGAGGCTAGGACTTCTAGTACTATGTTGAATAGCAGTGGTGATAATGGACATCGCTGCCGTGTTCCTGACCTTAGTGGAAAAGCTTTCAGTTTTTCTCCATTGAGAATGATATTTGCAGTGGGTTTTTCAAAGATGGTTTTGATGATATTGAGGTATGTGCCCTCTATCCCTGCACTTTGAAGAGTTTTGATCAGGAAGGGATGCTGTACTTTGTCAAATGATTTTTCAGCATCTATTGAGAGTATCATATGGTTCTTGTTCTTTCTTTTATTAATATGTTGTATCACATTGATTGATTTGCAGATGTTGAACCAACCTTGAAGCCCTGGAATAAATCCCACTTGATCGTGGTGAATAATCCTTTTAATGTAATGTTGAACCCTATTGGCTAGTATTTTAGTGAGAATTTTCGCATCTGTGTTCATCAAGGATATTGGTCTGTAGTTCTCTTTTTTGATGGGATCCTTGTCTGGTTTGCGGATCAAGGTGATGCTGGCCTCATAAAATGGGTTTGGAAGTTTTCCTTTCATTTCTATTTTTTGGAACAGTTTCAGGAGAATAGGAATCAAGGAGTCAATCCCATTTACAATTGCACCCAAAACTATAAGATACCTAGGAATAAACCTAACCAAAAAGGCTAAGAGTCTATACCCAGAAAACTATAAAGTACTCATAAAAGAAATTGAGGAAGACACAAAGAAATGGAAAAATGTTCCATGCTCTTGGATTGGAAGAACAAATATTGTGAAAATGTTTATGCTACCTAAAGCAATCTACACATTTAATGCAATTCCTATCAAAGTACCATCCATTTTCTTCAAATAAATGGAACAAATAATCCTAAAATTCATATGGAACCAGAAAAGACCTCGAATAGCCAAAGGAATATTGAAAAAGAAAGCCAAAGTTGGTGGTATCACAATTCCAGACTTCAAGCTCTATTACAAAGCTGTGATCATCAAGATAGCATGGTACTAGCACAAAAACAGACACATAGATCAATGGAACAGAATAGAGAGCCCAGAAATAGACCCTCAACTCTATGGTCAACTAATCTTTGACAAAGCAGGAAAGAACATCCAATGGAAAAAGGACAGCCTCTTCAATAAATGGTGTTGGGAAAATTGGACAGCCACATGCAGAAAAATGAAATTGGACCATTTCCTTACACCACACATAAAAATATACTAAAAATGGATGAAGGACCTCAATGTGAGAAAGGAATCCATCAAAATCCTTGAGGAGAACACAGGCAGCAACCTCTTTGACCTCAGCCGCAGCAACATCTTCCTAGGAACATTGCCAAAGGCAACAGAAGCAAGGGCAAAAATGAACGATTGGGATTTTATCAAGATCAAAAGCTTTTGCACAGCAAAGGAAACAGTTAACAAAACCAAAAGACAACTGACAGAATGGGAGAAGATATTTGTAAATGACATATCAGATAAAGGGCTAGTGTCCAAAACTTATAAAGAACTTAGCAAACTCAACACCCAAAGAACAAATAATCCAATCAAGAAGTGGGCAGAAGAAATGAACAGACATTTCTGCAAAGAAGACATCCAGATGGCCAATAGACACATGAAAAAATGCTCCATATCATTTGGCATCAGGGAAATACATATTAAAACCACAATGAGATATCACCTCACACCAGTCAGAATGGCTAAAATTAACAAGTCAGGAAATGACAGATGCTGGTGAGGATGCAGAGAAAGGGGAACCCTCCTACACTGTTGGTGGGAATGCTAGCTGGTGCAACCACTCTGGAAAACAGCATGGAGGTTCCTCAAATTGTTGAAAATAGAACTACCCTATGACCCAGCAATTGCACTACTGGGTATTTACCCTAAAGATGCAAATGTAGTGATCCAAAGGGGCACGTGCATCCGAATGTTTATAGCAGCAATGTCTACAATAGCCAAACTATGGAAAGAACCTAGATGTCCATCAACAGACTAATGGATAAAGAAGATGTGGTATATAAACACAATGGAATACTATGCAGCCATCAAAAGAAATGAAATCTTGCCATTTGTGACAACGTGGATGGAACTAGAGGGTATCATGCTTAGCGAAATAAGTCAATCAGAGAAAGACAACTATCATATGATCTCCCTGATATAAGAAGTGGAGATGCAACATGGGGGGTTAAGGGGGTAGGAGAAGAATAAATGAAACAAGATGGAATTGGGAGGGATACAAACCATAAGTGACTCTTAATCTCACAAAACAAACTGAGGGTTGCTGGGGGAAGCGGTTTGGGGAGAAGGGGGGTGGGGTTATGGACATTGGGGAGGGTATGTGCTATGGTGAGTGCTGTGAAGTGTGTAAACCTGGCGATTCACAGACCTGTACCCCTGGGGATAAAATATATTGTATGTTTATAAAAAATAAAAATTAAAAAAAAAAGCCACACAGTCTGTAGTATTTTATTATGGCAGCCCTGGCAAACTAATATACATATGATGTTTAATATCACGAGCCATTAAGGAAATGCAAATTAAAACCATGATGAGGTCCCACTACACACCACTCAGAATAGCTAAAACAAAAAATAGTTGACATCATATGCTGGTGAATGTGGAAAAACTGGATGACTCATATAATCCTGGTGAAAGTAAAATGGTACAACCACACTGGAACACTATTTGGAAGTTTCTTATAAAGCCAAACATGCAAAAAAATAAATACCAAATAAATAAATAATAAAACTAAACATGCAATTATACTCTGAACTATAAGCCAGCAACTATACTCTGAACATTTATCTCAGAGAAAAAAAACTCATGTTCACACAAAAATCTGTATGTAAATATTCACTGCAGCTTCTTTTGTAACAAGGAAAAGCTGAAAATAACCAACATGTCCTTCAGTGAATGCTTGTTTTAAATAAACATTAAACAAAATGTGGTACATCAATACAATGTAATACTACTCAGCAATAAAAAGGAATGAACTAGTAATATACACAACTTGGATGCATCTCCAAAGAATTATGCTGAGTGAAAAGACTATCCCAAAACACTCATATTCTATGATTCCATCTATATGACATTCTTGAAAGGACAAAATTATAGAAATGGTGGCTGTCAAGGGTCATGAACAGAGAAGGGAAAAGGTAATTGTGGCTACAAAGAGCAACATGAGGAATCCTGTGGTAATGAAACTGTCCTGCATCTTGACTATATTGGTCAATATCTTCATTGTGATATTATACGATAGTTTTACAAGCTTTTACCAACTGGAGGAAACTGGGTAAATAGTACACAGGATCTCCATTATTTCTTATACTGCATGTGAATCTATCATTACCTCAAAATTAAAGTTTAATGTAATAAATTCATTCAATTCTAAATACGAATATTTCTGACCAATAGTCTGCCATTATGGTTCTTGAATTCTCTGAAATACTCAGCTGTGATCAGTATGCTACTCCATGATGACTAAAGGTAAAACATGCTAGATGTCATTCTGATCAGTTGGTGAGAACCATAAGCTTAAACTAATAGTTTTGATAAACTTAAAATCAATAGAATACCCTAGTAGTGATAATAATGATATACTTAGCTATACAGTATCAATCTGTCTACAAACACAGAATCTCCTTGAGGCTATTCCTTTCCAGAGGAACTCTGAAGTAGACCTCCCAGAGGAGCTCCAAAAGATATTTCTGCCACAGTGTCACATTGGCAGTTCAGTAATAGACAATGACAGACACCAAAGGAATTGATACAGAAGTAATAGCATTAATGTATTATAAGCAGAAAATCAAGGTTAGAAAATGTTATTTGAAACCTATACTTTTTTTTAAGTATTAGACACTCGTAATTTTCTGCTTATTTCCTTTGTCTGCTATGTCCTGTTCTTCCTCTTGGTGTGTCTATACTTTGATTGGCTTCATGAGACTTAATGAGCCCAGTTATAAACATTTATAGAACATGAAAAGAAGAGAAATTTTTAAAGTATTAAGTCACACTTTCAAATGCCAGCTTAAGATCTCTGGTTTCCAGTCAGGAATGTAAGGAGCTTAGAAGTCGATAGGCTACCCTAACAATAAGTAAAAAGATGAACAAAGTGAAAATGAACAGCTCTTGCTAGATTTGTCAGAGAAGTGAGGGCCTAAAGCAAACCAATGCCCCCCAAAACTGGAGACGAGGGTAGATACAGAGAAGTACAACTTTTCAGAGCAGAAACCCAGAGAAACCTCCATGGGAACCAATGCGAGGAAACAAAAACCTGAATTGTAACTTGCAAATGACTAGAAACTCACTGTGGACAAGTCTGAGAGATAAAAACTCTAGAAGAACACCATGTTTTTGTGCGTTTTACATCCAAGAGCCCTATCAGGTCCTCAAAGTGAAGATTAGAGAAAAATCCACGTGTGCCTCTGACAAACAGAAGGGAAAAGTAAATATGTTGAAAAATACCAGAGCTTTGTATTCTGTTTAACAAGGCCTGCTCTTAGGAGAAACTATCTTATCAGAGTTTAACCTGCTGGGGTTTTATCAGAGCTCAACTAACCTGGCAAAGGGAAATGCCCAGATCCATTCTAGCCATCCTGACCCACATAAGGGGTGAGGAGTGAGGAGGGGTAAGGCTCTGACAACTAAGGAACATCTGTGAACTTCACAATGCAGAGGCATAGGCTTACAAGACTGAGGTCCAGTCACAGGACCATTGAACACCTCCCCTCATCTCCCACCCACCACATTGCCACTGCATTACTAAAGATCTATTTAGAGCAATTCCTTTTACCAAGTACATTGTATCCACCTTTCAAAAAATTGCAAGGCATTATTAAAAGGAAAAAAGAAAAAGTTTGATGAGACTGAACAAGCATCAGAACCAGAGGCAGATACGGCAAGAATGTCGGAATTATCACACTAGGAATTTTTTTTTTAAGACTTTATTTATTTATTTGACAGAGGAAAAGAGAGCATGTGCACAAGCAGGCAGAGCGGCAGGCAGAAGCAGGTTTCCAGCTGAGCAGAGAGCCCAACATGGGGCTCAATCCCAAGACCCTGAGATCATGACCTAAGCTGAAGGCAGACACTTAACTAACTGGGCCACCCAAGGTGCCCCGAGACTAGGAATTTTTTTAAAACTATAATTACTATGAAAAGAGTTTTAATGGAAAAAGTAGACAACACATAAGACACATGGATAAGTAAGCAGAGAGATGAAACTTCCAAGAAAGAATCAAAAAGAAATGTTAGAGATCAAAAACATTGTAACAAAATGAACAATGCTTTCAATGGGCTTATTAGTAGACTAGACATCATTTAAGAAAAAATCTCTGAGCTTGAACATATGACAATAGAACAGAAAAGATTCTAAAACTGAAAAGCAAAGTAAAAAAAAAAAGAGAATATTCAAGAACTTTGGGACAACTATAAAAGGTATAACATATATATAACAAGAATAAAAGAAAAATAAATAAAGGAAAAGAAGAATTGCTTGAAATAATGACTGAGAATTATTTCCAAATTAATGTCAGATACAATACCACAGATCCAAGAACCAGAGAGTATACCAAGCAGGATGCCACACACACCCCCACTGCCAAAAAGGTATATCATCTCTAAACTATAGAAAATCATGACTAAAGAAAAAAGACTTGATAGAAGCCAGAGGATAAAAACACCTTACCTGTGGCACCTGGGTGGTTCAGTAGGTTAAGTGTCTGCCTTCAGCTCAGGTCATGATCCCAGGGTGCTGGGATGGAGCCCTGCAATGGGCTCCTTACTCAGTAGGGAGCCTGCTTCTCCCTCTTTCTCTGCCTATTTTTCCCCCTGCTTGTACTCTTTCTTTCTGTCAAATAAATAATTTTAAGAAAACAAGCAAACAAACACCAGAAACGACAAAATGAAACAAAACAAAACAAAACAAAAAACCCACCTTACCTATACAGGAACAAAGATAAGTCTTCTATACAACTTCTCCTCAGAAATCACGCAAGCAAAAAAAAGAAAAAAAGAGTGGAATGAAATACTTGCAGTTTGAAAGAAAAAAAAATTAACATAAAACTCTGTACTCTGTAAAATTATCCTTCCAAGGTGAAAGAGAAATAAGACTTTCTCAGAGAAACAAAACTTGAGGGTATTTGCCTGCCAGTCAACATGCTTTGCAAGAAATGTTAAAACACATTCTTCAGAAAAAAGTAAAAGAATACAGAACAGAAACTCAGGTCAACATAAAGCAAAAGCATCAGAGAGGGACTAAGTGAATGTAAATTAAAAACTTTTCCTTATTTTTAATCTAATAAGCAACAATTCATTCAAACTAATAATTGAGCAATAATGTATTTGATTATGTGTGCTTTTAAAAATATATATGGATATTTATGTATGCCTAATTAAAAGTGAATTGAGGGTTCCTGGGTGGCTCAGTTGGTTACGTGTCTGCCTTCAGCTCAGGTCATGATCACAGGGTCCTGGGATCCAGCCCTGCATCAGGTTCCCTGCTCAGCAGGGAGTCTGCTCCTCCCCTCCCTAAGCCTCCCTCTGCCCTTACCTTTGCTCGTGCTTACTCTCTCTCTCTTGTTCTTTCTCTCTCTCTTGCTCTCTCTCTCAAATAAATAAAATCTTTTAAAAAAAAAAAAGGTAAAATGAATGATAGCAATGGTATAAGAAATAGGAGGAAGGAATCACAAATATTTCATTATTATAAGGTACTTACACTACCCATGAAGCAGTATAGTGTTATCTGAAAGCAGACTTGAAAATATATATATATAGTAAATTCTAGGGCAACAACTAAAAAAAGTTTAAAAAAAACCCAGATATTCTAAGAGAAAATGGAATGATATAATATGTTCAAATCCATAAAAGGTATAAAAGTGTGGAAGACAAAAATAAGAACAAAGAACAAGAGTAATAAAAATGGTAGATCTAGACCTAACTATACCAGTCATTACTTTGAATGTCAATGGTCGAAATCCATTCTTTAAAAGACAGATTGTCAGAGCGTATCAAAAAACAAAACCCAAATATTCTTGTCTGCAAGAAACCCATTTTAAATATAAAGGCCCAATAGATTAAAAATAAAGCAGTGGAGAAAGACATACCATGCTAGCACTAATCAAAAGAAAGTGAGAATGTACGTATTGGTTTCAGACAGAAAAGACTTCAGAGCAAAGTAGTTACTAGAGTTAAAAAGAGGTATAACATAATGATAAAGGGGTCAAAACCTCAAGAAAACATAATAATCCTTAACAAGAGAGTCTAACAACAGATTATCAAAATATGAGGCAAAGCTTATAGAATTACAAGAATAGATAAATCCATAATTATAGTTGAAGACTTTATAAAAAATGGACAGATCCAGCACATTAAAAATCACTAAGAACATAGTTGAACACAACAGCATCATCAACCAACTGATATAATTGACATTTATGGACTACCTCATCCAAAAACAGAATATACATTTTTTTCACACTCACATGGAACATTCACCAAGACAGACCATATTCTGGGCCATAAAACACATCTTAACAAATTTAAAAGAATAAAAAATCATATGGTGTCTGTGCTCAGACCAAAAGGAAATTAAACTAGAAATCAAACAGAAGAGCTGGGAAATCCCAAAATACTTGGAGATGAAAAAATAACATATGGGTCACAGAAGAACTCAGAAGAGAAGCTTAAAATTACTTTAAGTGAAAATGAAAGTACAACTTACTGAAATTTGTAGTATGCAAATCTATATGATTACCTGTGTAGAAAATATGAAAGAATCAACCAAAAAACTCCCAGAACTAGTAAGTGATTATAGCAAGGTTGCCAGATACAAGGTGAACTTTCGAGAGTCAATTTCTTATATACTACAAACACATGAAATTTGAAATTAAAAACAGATTACCATTTACATTAGTATCCCCCCAATGAAATACTTAGGCACAACCCTAAGAAACTCTAACAAAATATGTACAAGATCTAAATAAGAAACTAAAATGTAGATAATCCAGCTTAGAAATGGGCAAAAGTCATAAATAGACATTTTTCCAAAGAAGAACAGATGGCCAACAAACACATGAAAAGATACTCAACATCACTCATCATCAGGGAAATATAAATCAAAACCATGAGGAGATACCACCTTATACCTGTCACAATGGTTAAATTAACAACACAGGAAACAACAGATGTTGGGGAGGATGCCAAGAAAGGGGAACCCCCTTACACTGTTGGTGAGAATGCAAACTGGTGCAGCCACTCTGGAAAATAGCATGGAAGTTCCTCAAAAAGTTAAAAATAGAACTACTCTACGACCCAGCAAGAGCACTACTAGGTATTTACCCAAAGGATACAAAAAAAACCAACAACCCCAGATTCAAAGGGGTGCATGTACCCCATGTTTACAGCAGCATTATCAATAATAGCCAAACTATGGAGAGAGCCCAAGTCCCATCAGCTGATGAATAGAGAAAGATGATGAGGGAGATATATATATCTATATATCTATCTATATGAAAGGAACAAAACATAAAGGAAGTGGGGGGAAAGAGAGAGAGGGAAACAAACCATAAGAGACTCTTAACAATAAAGAACAAACTGAGAGTCAATGGTGAGAGGTGGGTGAAGGATGGGCTAAACAGAGGATGGGTATTAAGGAGAGCAGTTGTTGTGATGAATATTGGGTGTTATAAGTAAGTGATGAATCACTAAATTCTAAATATTACACTATATGTTAACTAACTAGAATTTAAATAAAAATTTGAAAGAAAGAAAAAAGAAAACAAAGAATAACTAAATAAATTGAGAGATATTCCATGTTTTGGACAGGAAGACTCAATATATAAAGATATCAATTCTTCCCAACTTGATGTACAGATGTACAGATTTAATTCAATATCAATTAAAATTCCACAAGTTATTTTGTGAATTTATTTATATGAAAAAATGGATTCTGAAGTTTACATCGAGAGACAAAAAACCTAGAACAGACAATTCAATATTGAAGGAGAAAAAAAAAAATTGGACTGACACTACCTGGCTTCAAATTTACTACAAGCTACAATAATTAAAATAATGTAGTACTGGTAAAAGAACAAAGATATTAATAGAACAAAGAGTCCAGAAACAGATCTACATAAATATAGTCAACTGCTCTTTGACACAGGAGCAAAGGCAAACACAATGGAGAAAAGAGAGTCTCTTTAACATAGAGTGCTGAAAGTAACTAGAAGACATCCACATGCAGAAAAACAAACAAAAAAAACCAGACCTTACAACCTTCACAAAAATTAACTCAAATGTATCATAGGCCTAAATATAAAATACAAAACTAGAAAACTAGAAAATGACAGGAGAAAAGTTTGACTACCTTGGTTATGGTGATAACTTTTTTAGATACAACACCAAAGGCAAGTTTCATGAAATAAACAATAAGATGGACTTCATTAAATTTAAATATCTGCTCTGCTAAAGAGAATGTCAAGAGAATTAGAAGACAAAGCCACAGACTTGGAGAAAATACTTGCAAAAAACATATCCAGGGGCGCCTGGGTGGCTCAGGGGGTTAAGCCTCTGCCTTTGGCTCAGGTCATGATCTCAGGGTCCTAGGATCAAGCCCCACATCAGGCTCCCTGCTGAGCTCTCTCTCTGTATGCCTCTCTGCCTACTTGTGATCTGTCAACAAATAAATAAAATTTTTTAAAAAGTTAAAACATCAATGCTATAATAGTTTTAAACATATGTTGGTTTTTCAACTTGGCTAAATCTAGGTAATTGTTAATCAGGTAAGTTTCTGTTGTTCATAACCAAGAGAAGTGGACACAGAACCCTGATCAGAATTTGGCATGGAATAGTAAACAAACAAACAAACAATCAATGCAGAAAAAACACAATGAACGAAAAGATAAGCAACCATGAGAAAATATTAGCAACATATATAAACAAAGTATGATATCCATGTTATATTAAAAACTCCTATAGATAAAATTAAACAACCTAATAGAAATTTGGACAATAGATATGAACAAATAATTAATAGAGGAAGAAATATAAATGTCTAATAAACATGTAAAAAAATGTGCAACATCATTAGCAATAAAGAAACACAAATTAAACACTAAAGAAGTAACTTTTTTGACTCAAGAAAAAAGCAAAAATTTGATGGGATGCCTGGGTGGCTCAGTCAGTGAAGCATTCAACTCTTGATTTTGGCTTGGGCCATGATCTCAGGGTCATGAGATCAAGCCCTGCATCAGGCTCCACAAAAGGCATGGAGCCTGCATGGGATTCTCTCTCTTCCTCTACATCTGCCCCTCTCTCCCCTTAGAAAAAAAAGTAAAAGTCTGAAAAACTCTAATATTAACAACAAGTAGGAAAATGGCCAAATAAAAATTAACACTATAAACAATTGGCCAAATAAAAATTAACACTATCTTCTAAAAGGACAATTTGGTATAACATTTTTTAGAATTTTAAATTGACTTTTCCTTTCTTTCAGCAACTTCACGTTTAGGATTTTATCCCATGGAAAATATACATACACAAGAACATAAATATAGGTACTGTCTGTAATAAGTATTGGAAATAATCTAAATGTTGGAAAGAAAAAGTTAAGTAAATTATAGCATATTCTTAGTAGGAAAATGTAACAGATAAAAAGATAAATCTATATATATTAACACGGAACAATTTTTAATATATATAAATTAAGTGGCAAACATCACAGAATGATATATTTAATATATTGCTTATATTAAAAACTGGCCTATTAAAAGATAAAGGTTTTTAAATTATATGTCTTATATAATATATTAGCTATCTTAAAGAAATATATCTATAATGAGGGTAAAGGCACAACAATGGACCTAGAAAAATATACACCAAGCCATTAAAAGCAATTTTATCTCCAGTAAGAAGAAATCAGAATAAAAAGGGAACTCCTTGCCTTTTCTTCTATGTACTTCTTTTATTTTGTGTATTTATATATGACTTATATAATGTAACATGCTATTAAAGAAAGTAAAATGTAAATACAGCAAGCAAAAGAATTTCTGCTCTGACAGGCAAAAACCCTCCAACTCTAAAATTTTAAACTGAATATTCAAACTTTTTATTTTTCTACCCAAATATTACAAAATACTTTATTATTCAGATTTGATATTCAAGAAACTGTAACAAAATTTTCTTAGTAATTGTCTAAGAACTATCAGACTCAATGGAGATTTAATGTAATTATAAAAATTTATAATTAAAGTTCTTAATCCTAGGAGATCTAACAAAGTTCCTACTTTTACAAAGACATGATACTCATTACCTTCGTTAATTCAAGATTTACTAACATCAACTGTTGATATTTTAAATAGAGAAATATTCACTTATAAAAAAGGAAAAGCCATAAAATACCAGCAAAACCCTTCTACAGAAGTGTCTGTATAAAACCACTGAGGTGTCTTTAAGCAGACTAAATTGCTGATTAAATTCAACAGCATCAGGAACCCATTCTTCAATTTTATTCAAATTTCAGTGATTTAGAATCATGTACCAATATTAATGTTTTGGCATCCTTTTCAAAACATGAAAACCTTATTCTATAAATCTAAATGTTTGAGGCCATTTAAAAACAATATCAAGTATCAAAAACTACCAAAATTCACCTGGTTTTTGCTAGACAAATCTTCCTAATGATAAAATTAGGATATACATCTGGGGAAAATTAAAACTTAACCCATCTCACCATATAATTACTGAATTAACTGATTTCTAATTATTTAAATACATGTCTTAAAGAAATGCTCAAACTATAGTAATTATATTTAATAATTATTAATAATAAAATGAACTCAAATATATTAAATTGTAACATAACTGATACAGAGAAATTTTAGAAAAACATTCAAAGTCTATTTCTTTCCTGTACTTTTCTTTCAAACTAAATAAATGACAGAAAAGAATAATAGACTCTAACCTTTCTGTTTTGGATTCATTGTCAATTTTGTACTGTTCAAAATCTTGACTAAGAGACTGTAGCTTTTCTTGAAGTCTCTTTTCACGGTCTACACTTCCTTGATAAAATTTCATCTCTTTTTCCATCGCCTTCACTTTTTCTTCCATAGCCTTAAACTCGTGAAGGATCAGATAGCTGACTCCACAGTACTTACAAACTTTTTCTTCAGGAGACATCTAGAAAACAGACATACATACATACATTGAAAGGATATTTTTTTAATTCTGAAAAGCAAAGTTCCACTGAAGACATCATTGCAACTATGCTGGTCAGCTGAAGTAAATGTATACTGGACTATGCCATGGAGTAATAATTATGACATTGCCTACATCTGGGTAAAATTTTAAAAACTGGCATGATACCGACTCTGACACAAAATCTTGGAATTAGAAAAGGGTCTTTTAGAGTGATTATTTCTCGACAGTATCTTTAAGAAAGATTTACCCTCGGAATATTTTCCATAAAATAAAACTAAAAATTATGAAAACATCTTTAAAATTTTTGTTTTAAGATGAGTTTTCCATGAAGTGGAGAGAAATCACTGGCCTTTTACTGCCAGCTGCACTGTGAACCTGGAGATGCTTCTTGGCTTTTTTCAGATCTTATTTTTCCTCATTTATAAAATTCTGGCATTGGACCAAATGAACTCTTAAGTTCCTGTTCAGTTTTAACATTTTATGATTTTTACAGAATTTAACAGAATTTATGCCAGAATTCTGTCATAAAACCACAAATAGCAAAAATATTTTGAACCCAACCTCTTCTCTCTCTGTTCTTTTCCCTTCACATAGGTACGGTAGATATCTGTGGTAGATTTTCTAGATAGGGAAATGGTGACCACTGAAGTTGAATAACCAGTTGATATATGGAGACCTAGGTTAAACCCAAGTCTATCTAAACCCAGCACCTACACCTGTAACCATTTATGTTATATTTATCTGCCATGTGACGGTCAACTAAATCCTCTTCCTTCCATCAAATAAAATGTTCATACATCTCTAGTCAACATAAGAGCAGTGAAAAAATGGAATTTTAAGCAAAGTCGAGAGAGAGGTACTTCTTTTTTTCTGTCTCAAGTATATAAATATTCTTCAAGTAGACTACTCTACTTGTCCTGCTATTCACAAAGAACGAGAGACAGCTTCATTAAATATTTGCTCCAAGGCACTAAAATGAAAGCAACACTTGAAGGGTTACTTTTAATGCAACCTCCCTTAAGATTGTAGAAACTTCTCCCTCTCCCCTCCCTCTGCTTGTGTTCCCTCTCTTGCCGTATCTCTGTCAAATAAATGAATAAAATCTTTTTTTAATTGTTTTTTTTTAAAGAGGGGGGGTGCCTGGGTGGCTCAGTCATTAAGCATCTGCCTTCAGCTCAGGTCATGATCCCAGAGTTCTGGGATCAAGTCCTGCACGTGGGTCTCTCTGCTCAGTGGAAAGTCTGCTTCTCACCCTGCTTGTGTTCTCTCTCTCACTGTGTCTCTCTATGTCAAATAAATAAATAAAATCTTTTTTAAAATTTTCTTTTAAAGATTGTAGAAACTGCTCCCATAACTAGGAATGACACTACCTCATCTGCCTATCAGTACAATTACACATGAGTCAGATGAAACAAACTAGTAACAAATTCTTTCACAGTAGCATTTTGTTCATCTAAAGTTCAATAATAAAAATTTCAAATTAAAAAACATAATACTGTGGGATACAGATGAATGACTATATCAATCATCTAACTGCCAGCAATACCAAATTTACAGATTTGTAAAATAACAAGTTTGGAAGAAATCATAAAGATAACTTGGTTCAAGCTCTGGATAGGTTCCTAAAGTCTATCCCAATCTAGTAAGTCATTATCCTGACTCTATTTCAACATCCCAAATGATATACGCAGCCTGTCTATCTTCTGATGGCTTTGTCTATCAGGAAATTCCTTCTCATGCTGACCCCAGATCTGCCTCCCTGGAACATCCACTGGCCCTAGACCTCCTAGAAACCATGTGGAACAACACAGAGCTCTTTCTAATACTTAAAAGCAGCTTTCAGGAACACTCCATATCTTCTCTTTTCCAGGTCAACACTTCCACTTCCCTCAGCTGTTTCCCATATGACATGTTTTTGAATTTCTTCCTTATTCTAAATAATTTCCTCTGAACTTGTTCCAGTGTTCTATATATGTCTCAAAGTATGGTGCCCAGAATTTAATACTCCAGTGTGGTTGGTCTCACTAAAACAGAGTAAGAGAGGGCTCAAACCTCCCTATTCTAATATCTCATAAGTAATATCAACGTTAGTATTTTCTACTGCAACCTTAGATCACAACTGTCTTCTGTATTTTCAGCAATTATATGTTAATATTATATACTACAACAGGGTTTTGTGTTAAATAAAGGCCCTATTTTTTAAAAGTACTTAGTACAAAATTATCTTTCATTGTATTAAATATACCAATCTATTCCTTGACACCTATGTCTACTTTTTTAGAGAATCCACCTTCTACGGTACTGGTTGCTCTATTTGGTAAAATGACTAAAACTCTGTCTACCCATCCTCCCTAGCCATGGCTGATTGGGGGATGGGGATTAGATACTAGACCAAGAAGAACCAAGCCCTAAGCTGGTATGAGCCAACCAGACTTCTAAGTGTTGAAGACCCAGGTATTTGGGACACCTTTAGGCAGTCTTAATGGAGAAGGATCATATGCAAGGTACAGAGTTAGCCACATTACTGGAATGAGGGAGAAAAATGAGAATACACACAGAGACAAGATAAGACAAAGATAATCTGGACCCAGAGTAAGAGAGGAGAAAAACAACCAATGCCCTGAGAATTCCTCACCTCAGTTCCTCTTGAGACCTAGCTGCCCTACTTGCCTTTAGGGGTCCATGCCCAATCTTCCTGCATTACTCCCCTACCCCCTTAAACTACCTATTTCTTATAACCAAAAAAACTTCATTCTATTATGTGAGTAATAGGTTTTCATACAGAAATGCAGAATAATAAATATAATTATAAATGTAAATAAATAACATATATACTTATACATAAATATCTTAGACACACATGTATTTTGAAAATAGGTGTGTCTTAGACTCAGCTTTTATTTACTGACTTTGGTATCCAGGAAATTTTAAACTACGTGTCTTTTTCAAAACTAATCCTTATAAGTTGCTTTATTCATCCAATTCATTGATTAAAAATGTTGACTAATTAAAAATTTGACTATGACAAAATCGAGGAAAGACATCCACAGCATGTCAGCACATTTGAAGAGCTGAAGGTACACTTTTCAGCTGGTTACTAAACTACCCAATTATCTTTACACTGATTCATATCATCTTCAGGAATATTATGACAAACTTTGTCAAATGTCTTCATAAGGCCCATATTTTCTATGGCTACCACAGTTCCTAGACTAGTAACTGAAAACAAAATGGAATGGCAGAACCTACATGCCACTTCCCTTAATGAACATAAAATTGGTTCAAGAGTTATTGCTTTCTCCAGTATATCCTCATAAATCACCTTTTATTTTTTAAGATTTTATTTATTTATTTAAAAGAGTGAGAGCTCGCATACCTGTACATGAGCTGGAGGAGGGGCAGAAGGAGAGGGAAAAGCAGACTCCCCACTCAGCAGAGAGCCTGATGCCAGGTTGGATCCCAGGGACCTCAAACCATGACCTGAGCTGAACACAGACACTTACCTAACTGAGCTACCCAGGTACCCCCCCCATCACTGTCTAATAAAAATATTCTAGTATATTGTCTGGGATTGAAATTGAGTTCACTGGTTGTGATTTATGGTTATTTTACACATGGGATGGCATGTGTACGTTATCCTCTTACTCTCTCCATGTTCTCAAGGATCACCAACAGCAGTTCCACAATCCCATGTAAAGGCACTAACAGTTCCTGTAAATATAATTTATCTAGGTCAAGAGACCTGAACTAATTCAGAGCAGATGGGTATTTTCTTATAATTCCTTTGCTCATTGTGAGTTTTGGTTCCTTCTCATCAATTTGAAAATTATATTTCTTACTTGGAGGCAATTTCATTTTTAACCCTATGCCCATTAATCATGGTTCTTGCCCAGATTCTGGCAAAATGCCTTATCCTCATCCCAAAGAAGACTCTTGCTGGCTGGAGCTTATTTGCAGCCTGATGTACAAAACAGAAAGAGTATACATTTCACAGTTACAAAAGCTATTAGAACGCTATTCTACCACAGCCATTAAGGTGGGGTGGAGGGACCTGAAATATATGAAGTAATACATATTATAGAACAGGTCTTCTAGGGGGGCGCCTGGGTGGCTCAGTGGGTTAAGCCGCTGCAGGTCATGATCTCAGGGTCCTGGGATCGAGTCCCGCAATGGGCTCTCTGCTCAGCAGGGAGCCTGCTTCCCTCTCTCTCTCTCTGCCTGCCTCTCAGTCTACTTGTGATTTCTCTCTGTCAAATAAATAAATAAAATCTTAAAAAAAAAAAAAAAAAAAAAGAACAGGTCTTCTAGAAGTTCAACAAAGAGAGCCCAAACATGACATTAAGATCTAGGAAACAAGACAATCAAATTATAAAATAATAAGTCCATAAGAAGTGTCTCCAGATTTGGCCTAGTACAATCTGAATCACTGATCGATCTATGCTAAGTAAGTATATTGAAAAAAAGTTTTCAATGTTATTAACTTGTAAATAATTTTCCATAAGTAAAACTACAATAGAAATAAATGTAATAACCCTTTCAAATTCTTTGTATGGGCTAATTACTTAGGACATTTTTGTCAAACTTGAGAAATTTTTGAATACTATAATTGTGTTCCCAAATGAAGTAAGTAAAAGTTATCTGTTTTTTGTGAAACATAATTTGTGCTTCATTCTTATAACTTGTGTTATATCATGTCCCATTTTGTAAGTAAAATAATGACATGCTGTCACTCTTGACAAAAGAGCTATCATTAGCAGGATGTTTTGCTTTCTACAAAATGCACTTTGGCGGAGGCATCAAAAAATACAGGATATTAAACAAACGTACAGCTCTTTAAAAATAAATTATAAAATAAACTGTTCATGTGCAGTGTTTGTACTTTAAAAATTTTGTTAACATAAAAATGATGCAAAATTTTTAAAAGGTTTAATTAGGCTTTGGATCCTTTTCAAAGTTCTTGTTTGTGATTTACCTAGAAAAGGCACTTGAGTAACCTACTGCTGCCCATCTGAGGCATTCTCTGCTTCAAAACTGTTCCTTCTTCCTTATTCCACCCCTCCCAGGCTTTTCATACTTGAATAAGGAAGAAAAAAATAGGTAAATTATTTCACAAAGGTAAGAGTGACAGCAATATAAAATGCTAATCTTTCTAAGAGGCTTTCCATTCAAAAAGATGCGGAGTGTCTAGCTAGTGAATTTCATTAGGATTGGGAGAAACACTTTAAGACAGGACAGTGTACCTCTTGAATCATTAAGTATACAGGCCACCTGACCATTTCATAATACCATCAGGACCCTTCTTTATCAATAAGTCAAACTGCTATACCACCAATTTAAAGATCAACTGGCAAAAAATATCTACAAAACCCCCTATGCCAACATTATAGGTAACAGTGAAAAATTATGTGTTTTTTCCTCTAATATCAGTAGCAAGGCAAATATATTCATTCTCTCCACTCTTATTCAACATAATGCTGGAAGTTCTAGCCAGGGCAAGAAGGCAAGAAGAAGCAAATGGTATACATACAAGAAAGAAAGAAAAGAAAAGGGAAAGGAAAAGAAAAAGAAAGAAAACTATCCCTACTTGAGAGGACATGATTGTCTACATAGAAAATCCCAAGAATCTACAATAAAACTAGAACAAATAGGTTCAAGCAAGATCAATAATTGAAGAATAACATACAAAAACTAATTATATTTGTACAAACTGCCAGTGAACACATGGACAGGGAAATTAAAAATATAACACCGACTGCTCAAAAAAATGAAATACTTAGGCGTAAATCTAACAAAACATATACAGTACTTATATGCTAAAAACTATAAAATGCTAATGAAAAAAACCAAAGAAGATCCAAATATATAGAAAAACATACTGAAGACTCAAAATATTAAAAATAGCAATTGCCGGGGCACCTGGGTGGCTCAGTGAGTTAAAGCCTCTGCCTTCGGCTCAGGTCATGATCCCAGGATCCTGGGATCAAGCCCTGCATCAGGTTCTCTGCTTGGCAGGGAGCCTGCTTTCCCCTCTCTCTCTGCCTGCCTCTCTGCCTACTTGTGATCTCTGTCTGTCAAATAAATAAATAAATAAATCTTTACCAAAAAAAAAAAAAAAGCAATTGTCCCCAAATTTATATATATAGGCTTAATGTAATTCTTTCAGCAAAATTTCGGCAAAATGTTTTTAAAGATATAGACGAGATTGTTCTCAAATTTATATGGAAAGGCAAAGGAATCAGAAGAGCTAAAACAATCTTGAAAAACATGAAGTGGAAAGAATCATTTTACCTGATTTCAAGACATACTATAGCAATCAAGACTGTGTGGTATTAACAGAGCGATAGATCAATGGAACAGAATAGCAAACCCAGAAATAGATCTGCATAAATATGCCAAACTGATTTTTTGCAATGGTCCGAAAGCAACTCAGTGAACGAAAGACAGCTTTTTCAACAAATGGTGATGGAACAATTGGATGCTCATAGGTTAAAAGGAAGGAGTTAAGGAAGAAAAGAGGGAGGGAAGGGAGGGAGGGAGGAAGAGAAGGAGGAAGAGAAGGAGGGAGGGAGGGAGGAAGGAATGAATGAACGGACTTATACTAAACTCATACTGGATACAAAAATTAACTCAAAATGATTATGGACCTAAATGTAAAACATAAAAATATAATCTTAGAAGAAAAAAAACCTAGGAGAAATCTTCAGGATTTTCTAGGCAAAGAATTCTTTTTTTTTTTCTTTTTTCTTTTTTCTTTTTTCTTTTCTCTTTTTCTTTTTTTTTTTAGGTATTTTTTTTCCAATTTATTTATTTTCAGAAAAACATTATTCATTATTTTTTTACCACACCCAGTGCTCCATGCAAGCCGTGCCCTCTATAATACCCACCACCTGGTACCCCAACCTCCCACCCCCCCGCCACTTCAAACCCCTCAGACTGTTTTTCAGAGTCCATAGTCTCTCATGGTTCACCTCCCTTTCCAATTTACCCAAATTCCCTACTCCTCCCTAACGCCCTTTGTCCTCCATGCTATTTGTTATGCTCCACAAATAAGTGAAACCATATGATGATTGACTCTCTCTGCTTGACTTATTTCACTCAGCATAATCTCTTCCAGTCCCGTCCATGTTGCTACAAAAGTTGGGTATTCATCCTTTCTGATGGAGGCATAATACTCCATAGTGTATATGGACCACATCTTCCTTATCCATTCATCCGTTGAAGGGCATCTTGGTTCTTTCCATAGTTTGGCGACTGTGGCCATTGCTGCTATAAACATTGGGGTACAGATGGCCCTTCTTTTCACGACATCTGTGTCTTTGGGGTAAATACCCAGGAGTGCAATTGCAGGGTCATAGGGAAGCTCTATTTTTAATTTCTTGAGGAATCTCCACACTGTTCTCCAAAGAGGCTGCACCAACTTGCATTCCCACCAACAGTGTAAGAGGGTTCCCCTTTCTCCACATCCTCTCCAACACATGTTGTTTCCTGTTTTGTTAATTTTGGCCATTCTAACTGGTGTAAGGTGATATCTCAATGTGGTTTTAATTTGAATCTCCCTGGTAGGCAAAGAATTCTTATACTTGATACCAAAAGCATAATCCATAAATGGAAAAATTGGTAAACTGGATTTTATCAAAATCTGAAACTTTTATTCTGCAAAAGACCCTGTGAAGAGGATAAAAAGACAAGCTACAGACTAGGGAAAAAATATTTACAAATCACGTATCTGAAAAAGGACTATTATCTAGATTACACAAGAACTCTCAAAACTCAACAGTTTAAAAAAAAATCCAATTATAAAATACATGGTCAAACGACATGAAGAGAGACTTCACTTAAGAAGATATATACAACCTAGATGTCCATCAACAGATGAATGGATCAAGAAGATGTGGTCTATATACACAATGGAATACTATGCAGCCATCAAAAGAAACGAAATCTTGCCATTTGCGACAACATGGATGGAACTAGAGTGTATCATGCTTAGTGAAATAAGTCAAGCGGAGAAAGACAACTATCCAGATCTCCCTGATATGAGGAAGTGGTGATGCAACATGGGGGCTTAAGTGGGTAGGAGAAGAATAAATGAAACAAGATGGGATTGGGAGGGAGACAAACCATAAGTAACTCTTAATCTCACAAAACAAACTGAGGGTTGCTGGGGGGAGGGGGGTTGGGATAAGGGGGGTGGGGTTATGGACACTGGGGAGGGTATGTGCTTTGGTGAGTGCTGTGAAGTATGTAAACCTGGCGATTCACAGACCTGTACCCCTGGGGATAAAAATATATGTTTATAAACAATAAAAAATTTAAAAAAAGAAGATATATACAGATGCCAAATAAGCACATGGAAGGACATTCATCATTAGCCATTACAAAATGCAAGTTAAAACTACAATGAAGTATCACTATATACCTATCCGAAAAGCTAGCACAAACACTAATGACATCAAATTCTGGTAAAGATGCAGAAAAGGTGGCTCACTCATACATTGCTGGTGAGAATGCAAAATGGGACAGACCTCTGGAAAAGTTTGACAGTGTCTTAAAAAACTAAACATGCAATGCAACTACTGTACAATTCAACTACTGTAGAAATTGTACTCTTGGGCATTTATCCCAGGAAAATGAAAACATATGTTCACATAAAAACATGCACATGAATATTTACAGCTTTATACATAATAGTCAAAAACTGGAAAAAAACCAGATGTCCTTCGACAGGTTAAACTGCAGTGCCTTCATCCCTGGAATACTTCTCAGCAGCAGAAAGGAATAAACTAATGATACATGCAACAACCTGAATAAAGTTCTAGAGAATTACACTGAGGGGAAAAAGGAATCCCAAAGGTTACATATTTCTTGATTCCATTTAGATAACATAATTCTTGGAGATCAATGGTTCCCAGGTGTCATGAATTAGGTGTGGGAGATGGGGTAGTGGAGGTGTGTGAAGAGGTAGGCTGAGGTGAGTGTGGCTATTAAAGGGCAACATGAGGACCCCTTGCTGTGATAGAACTGTTCTACACCCTGACTGTATCAATGTCAATATCCTGGTCATGAGACTGCCGTTTTGCCAGATATTACCATTAGGGGAAACTGGGGAAAGAAGGGGGGCTGAGGAAGAATAAGCTGTCATCTCTTGGTATTATTTCTTGCAATTACATGTGAATATACAACGATCTCAAAATAAGAAGTTTACTTTTAAAATAATAAGAGTAAAAATAAATCAGGGAGTGAAATAGAGAAATTAACCCTTAAAGAAATTTTATTGAGCAATTTTAAGAAATGTTGGCTTCACACATAAATTATACATGACACACTCAGTTTATATAAATATACTTCCAAGGTGTATTTCCTCCAATACCTATTTTTCCACTGGGATACCTCACCTTAGACTCTATGACTCTTTGCAGCCAGCCAACAGAAGTATTTTGGACTTAAAAAACAAAAACAAAAACAAAACAGTATTTTGGACTACAGATTGACAGATGCAGAGTTTTCAAGATTCATAGTACTATTTTAAAAAAAAAAAAAAACTGTTTTTCCTAACGAACTATCTTGGATCACAATATTAACTGAATAGTCTCTCCAAAAACTCCAATGCTTCCTATTTCTTTTGTCATTAAGTTTTAAAACTACGACTGCGTAAAATCACAACACACATACACTCACATACAAATATCACTTTTCCAGGACACTAGTGCTAACATTTCTATGACTATATTCTCTTTCTTTTTCTACTTTAACTCAACACCAAATCTGACCCCAGCCACAGTGGCCCAAAATGACCTGGAAAATTACGTTTTATTTTTTCTGGCAATGACAATCTGTGCTTGGAAATATAAAACTGTTATTCTGAATAAATTTCAAAGTTCCAAAGTACTAAAATTACTTTACTGAAACAGGACAAAATGAGCTGTTACTCTAGAGAAAGGGATTGTTATCCCAGAAAGAACAGTGTGCTCTCCAGCCCTTGCAGCACCACTTCTGTTTTGTAAAATAAACAACTCTGATCTCTTTATTTTACTTTGTGTTCTGTGGTAATAAATATCTTCTGAAGCTAAAATCCTATTACAAGTGTTCATTTTGTCACCGTTTTCAAAAAACAAGATATCAATTCTACTTTTGCAAAAGAACTAATTTTTCCATTAGCTTGTTGGAGTTATTTTGACTTCTGCCTATGTCCCCTAATGAAATCAGCAAAAGGAAAGTTGTTCATTGCTTCTTTTTCTAAAAACAAAAGCCCACCTGTCCGTCACAGAAAGGGAATAAATAAAGAATTATTACTTTGCTGATTTAGAAGCATAGTTTTAGCTTTAAATTGTGGCAATTCTAAACTCAGACCAAGTGCATTCTTCCAGAACACTGGGTGAAAATTCAAGCAAAGCTGTTGGATACTGGAGGTTGGACACAGGCAGGGGTTAAGTCAGTCCAGAGAGAGTAGATTTAGAGATACAGTCTAAGAACATTCAGAAGAGAACCATAGTCTAGCAGCAGACAAAGTGGACAAGTGTGGTCCTGCCATCCAGCTCACGGGCCTGTTTTACATTTTCTTCCACTGAGAGATATGGATGTCTGAGGTGTGTTTTATGCTCCATCAGAAACTATGATAAAAGGCAGAAAGAGTTAGGAATGGGAGTCAAAAAGATTATTTTATTCTTTCTTCTCTAAGATTTCCTAAGAAGATGAGATCAGGGGAAGCTAATTTAACAACTGTAGGCTTCTAATCAGGAAATGGGTTCTCTAACAAGAACGACTGTCATCAGCATTCTTCACACCTCTCCCCACCAGCTTTACTTTTTCTTGCAACTCTTTCAATTACTACCAATTTTGTTATTAATAGTACAATATAGTGCATTTTCACATTCTTTATCATGTATCTTTCAAGGGATTTATTGACCATCGATTTCCTGATCATATAGCAAAAGTACAGAAAGAAAGAGATAGGAAAATTTCACCTTTTCTTTCCTAATTTCTACACTAACCTTCCTTGCCTACACACAAGGCGGTGGGGGGGGGGGAGGAAACACAGCAGGGGCTTCTCTAGAAAGAAGAGCCAGCATAAAAACTAACACAAAAAGTTAACAGAAGAACAATTAAATAAATAAATAAATAAACCTTTGAAAAACCTGTCACCACATACTGACCAACACACCTCACGTACTTGTTTATCTAATAAAGAAATGAGCACAATTTCAAAGCCATGGTGGAAAAAATGATTTGTTTTCTTCATATTAATAATGAGATAGTTCTAGGATTGTTGAACACTAAAATGTATACCTAAAACTAATATAACAATTGTATGTTAACTGTACTGAAATTAAAATAAAAATTTAATATAAAAAAACTGAAAAAAATAATGAAATGGTTCTAATCTGAAGTATTCCTATCACCATTATAAGCTATTTATCTATTTAACATGGTTCCGTACAGAATGATGTATGCAAGCTGACTAAATAGACCACCTGATCAGTGAGCAATTTAACAAGTTACATTATGGACAATCTAGAGGAATCAAAGGTTGGTAAGAAGTTGTGGAAAACAAATAACTGATTTATTCTTAGGTTGTGCTTAATAGGCTCTGGCTACATGTACACATTTTCACTGCTTTATAATCAAGTATCCAGAATAATGTCTAGCACATAATAAGCACTTGATAAAAATTTGTGGTATAAATGTATCTAACTTAGGTCTGAAAAAGTACAGAGCTGCACTTTACATTCTAAACATTCAGCAGGAAAAGGGCTATAATCAGCATAATTGTCCAGGGCCTTAAGCAGCTGAGTTTCTCTTGATGTCCCTTCTCTGCACTGTACAGACAGCTGCCTGCCATTCCTGCCAGAAGAATGTAACTGCAGATTTATGAAAGGTTCGGTTTTTATCATTTTTAAACAATTTACTTCAATAGTAACTTAAACATGAGAAAAATGCATTCTGCAACTCTTATAACAATAGTCAAAATAAATACATACTCTTTCATGTATTCAAAACATTTACATTGTTAAACGTCCTCTAACTTGGCCAGCTTTTTCTCACCAGCAAGCTTCTGTTACCCTGGCCTAGGATATCCTGTGCCCATCTATCTATAGAAATACTCTGCCTTCAGGGGGCCTATTCCAGTTCTATCCCCCACATATAGCTTCTTATGTGGACCATCCCAATACCAGGGATTCCTCCCCCTTGCCTGCCACCTCTCCATTCTCAAAGAATATACTACTTTATATGATATTTAAATCATAAACTATCTTTTAGAGTAATTTTTTCATGTCATTATATATCCTCTTCTTTGGGATCTGCAGTGTGGGTATTGTTCCTTTCAGACTATTTTGGTCTGTTTCTCTTAATCTCTACCATACAAGCCTAGCACAATGGAAGGAACTCAGTTGAGTGAGAGAGGAAGAATATGCCATGTCTTTAAACATAAAAAATCACCATTTCTCAGATAAATATAGCATAGCTAAGCTCCTGTGTGCTTATTATCTCTTACATGTAACTTAAAAGTTGAAGAAAATGAAATGCAATGGTTTAAAAGGTCTTTTTCTGGGTCTTTTCCCTTCCAGCTCCTGCTAGGTTGCATTTTACATAAATCTGAAGGACACGCAGTAACATTAAGCATCAAGTTAAATCAATGGAATGATTAATGCTAACAGGCAGCCCAAAGCAATGTGCACAAAGGATAAAAGCATATCTGAGAGATGACTGCAATTTTTAATTAAAAAGTAATGGATTGGTGGTTAATTAAGAGTTGACTGTAGATTTACTAAAAAACCTCAGTGATTAATGATAGTTAATGTTTGAGGTTTCAATACACAATTTGTCAATCAGTTTCAAAGAGATATTTTAAAAATTAAACTGTTAACAATGTATGCATTGCCAAAGTAAATATAGGATAAATGCTTCTGCCTGAGGACAGATAGGAACTCACAGGGAGGAAAGGAGGATAGAAACTATAAAGAAAAATTGATGTTAATCAGATTCAATGAGAAGATATATATGAAAGGTTTTAAAACAGTGTCTGGTGCATGATAAGTGGCAAAAATTAAGATGAAACTGAAATAGACCTTTATATGGAGAGAGACACCAACATTTAGCATCACAACATTTAGCGTTTGTAACAAAAAGTTACAAAGTAACTGTAGTTTCTATAATGGCTTACACTAATTATCCATTTTGCAAATACAGAATAAGGTTCACTTAAAATTTTAAAACAGGGCCATGTATTTCCATTTTTTATAAGCTTTCTTCTACTGAAAAACTACAAGAAAAGTACCTTAGTATTTGGACATTCCCGAGGCCCTCTTTTCACAAAAGCTCCACAAATACCTGGTCAAATACTATGCTGGAATTAAAGATGTCTCCTTCACAGGTTAAACATTCTTTGCACTGAATTGAACTCTAGTTTGGCCATTATGGTTATTCTCCTTAACCACTCCATCAGTTCATTGCAGATGCCCTGACGAAAATAAAACTTCTAAAGTCATTCTCCCAGGTTTTACAACTAACTACCTTAAAATGTTCTTAATATTATGCTGTAATAACACAATATCATACCTTTTGGATTTCTTCAGGTAATGCATGCATGGGGATGTGACGATCCATAATTTCCCAAAATGTGAGTTCTCAAGTAAAATAATCTAAAAACATTGATAAAAATAATCAGAATTGAAACAATGTGAATAAAATTCAAATTAAAAGATATAAGTTCTTGGGAGTACTCAGAGATGAATGGTGATAACTTTGAACAGTTATTTTGTCAACTCAGTGTTAAAAGGTACAAACAACTGGGCTTTTCTCAGTTATTTGGCCACTAGAATGAAAAAGATAACAGACAACTTAGTTAGAAAACTTCTTTTTCTTTAGAACTTTATAGTCTAATTGTAATTTCTGTGGTGGTTTACTATTAACAATTTGTTTTGCAAATACAGAATAAGTGCCACTGAAAATTTTAAACAGGCCCATTTATTTCTGTTTCCTTATAAAAGGGAGGTTCAAAAACTTCACAGAAAAATATCTAAATATAGTAGTTTAGTTCAGCAGATAGGAAAAACAATTGTGACACGAATGCTGGTTTAAAGGATGAAGTATGAAAAAACAGTTATCAAATTAAATATCATCTGCAGACATGGAAAATCAGTGCATCAAAGCATGAGAAGTTTCATTTTAAGATGAACATTTACATAATTTTATTCAGATATTTTACTTTAATAGATTTTCGTTTTCTTTTTAAAAAGATTTTATTTATTTATTTGACAGACAGAGATCAGAAGTAGGCAAAGAGGCAGGCAGAGAGCAGGAGGGGGAAGCAGGCTCCCCGTCGACCAGAGAGCCCCAAGCTCCCAGGACCCTGAGACCATGGCCTGAGCCGAAGGCAGAGGGTTAACCCGCTGAGCCACCCAGGTGCCCCAGATTTTCATTTTGTAATAAAAGAACTCAACATAAAATTCTATCACTACTTTGTTATAACTACACAAGGTGACTGAAGGAAGTACTTTCGGGTTTTTATTTATTTTTTTTTTAAATCTTTCCCAACTATGGAGAGAGAATACACAGTCCAGTTTCATAAGAAATGTTTATATATACATCTAAGGAGTGACGAGTAGAAAGAGGACAGCAGAGTATGAACAGGCACAATTCCATAGCAAGGAAGAAAGTCTGAGGGCCAGGAGTGGTAGAGAAGGAACAACCTAGGAGTTCAGAAAAGAAACCTGTCTTATCTTTTGGGTGGGAATTGGAAACTATGGAAGGCTTCCTGAAGCCGTCTGCTTTTGATCAGAGCATGATTTTGACACAAAGATAGACTGGAGGCGGAGTACTCTATCAGAGACAGCAACCTCAGCCACTACAAGGTGTTAGGGAAATTGTAGTTGACAAAAATTTCTGTAGTAGCAGTATTTTTTTTTTTAATCATGCAACTATTGTTGGAAAGAAAATTCCTCATCCCCTGTGTTAACACAAAGCCTGCTGTTTTAATGAGATGCTTTTTAAAAACATAACTAATGAACTATCTTCCCATATAAAGATAATGTGTGTATGTGGTAAAGTTAACTGACATAGCTAACATAGGCCCACATAGCCAAGTACATAATAATCTGATGTTCAGCAGACTGTCTCTGATGTGGCAAGAGCTCATTATTCACAGAAGGCTCATTATTCTCTCTTCTGTCATTTTACAATGGACTCACCATCAGTAAAATAAGATGGCATCACCTTAATTAAACTCTGGTGGGAGTAGAATTTTTCCTAAAATTACCAACGAAATCTTTTTAAATTCCACCCATAAAATTTGAGAGTATGGATCTAGTGACGTATAAACAAGGGTCCAGTGGAACAGTTTTTGTTTAGTATCCTCTTTATCTCTAAAGCTATTCCAACTTTGTAGCCTTATTATAGAAAGTGAGGAAATTTGGCAGGTTCTGATTACTGAAGAATTAAATACTGCCAACCCGAAAAATCTCTCCACAATGCAGAAAGAAAACAGTCTTATTACTGAATAAGCATTTAACTAGTTTGTGATGCACATCAGAGCCAATCTGCTAATGAGACTACAAAGACAGTACCTCCACAAAGACAGAAAGTAACTCCACTTTTTTATATATAACTGTGTAGATACAATCCATTACATACATCTTCTCAAGAGAAACGGTAACTCATTCTCAGTACAGTCTGTTATACAATTTCGTAGTTTGTTTTCAATTTACCTAGTAATTGAAGAAGCTATCTGCGCTAGTTAATTGCGACTGTTCTAAGGAATACAAATCTCTAGGACAGAGCCCTTGGTACTAATGTAAGGAGCCTAGGTGAAATTTCCAAGGTGACAGATAGCTTCCTTGATGTTTACATTTTAAAGAAATTTTTCTCAAGTCCTCAAGAAAAATTGAGTCTTTTTAAAAATTGCATCGGTATTAAAGGAACGGTGGAAACATTCACAAATACAAAGTTTCTCAAGAAAGGGAGGGGGAAAGTCTCTTTCCCCTTTGGCAACACGGCAATTTTTTAAATTATTACTTCACTCTCATTTTGTAGTAAGGCTCATTTAGTGTAAGCCATTATAGAAACTACACTCTCATTTGTAGTAAGGCTCATTTTGCATGTTTTATGAAGTCAGTTTCTTTTATTCTTTCACATTACATACATGCAGGCTGCCCTTGAGCAAGAGGTGCGGTGAAACTGGCAGCAACCACTAAGTATTTGTGAACCTGCTCTTTAACAGGATCACGAGGAAGATGTCGAAAACAAAGCAACGTCCTGGATTGTTCACTTCCGATTCCCTTCCTCACAGCAGTGTCACGTTGGGCTTTTAACTCACGTTCAGCTTTCGGGCCCTTCCGTAAACACACCCTTCCCCTGGTGTGAATCACCCGCAAACGAGCAGGTCACGGTCAGGTGAAACGAAGTTCACGTTCTAAGACATTCCTGAAGCGGCGGGATTTTCCAAATAGAAACCAACTGCAAGGCCAGCTAAGACTGCTGGATTTTGAAACTCGTCCCCTTCTAACCCCGTACCCTCGGGACCTGCTGTGGCAGGAGGAAGAGGAGGGTGCAGGGCGGAGGACGAGCTGCGCTCTCGGTAGAGGACGCCCGGGCCAAGCAGACTCGCGGAAGCTGTGCAGGGGCCGCAAAGGGGTGCGGGGGCGACGCTCGGGGCCACATTCCCTTGCCGCGGCGCCGCGGCTCAGCCTTCCGGCCCTCTCCCCCGGTGTCAGCACGCCTCCGCTCCGGAACTGCGTCCCGAGGACTGGGTAGGCCCGGGGGGGACTCAAGGAAGTCATTCATTGTCTCACCTAGACCTCCACTCCGAGTGCGAACGGCTTTCGCGGTCTCCCGGGAGACCAAAGCTACGCGTCGGCTCGACGTCAGGGCGCAGTGACGTCACGGCCCACGCCGTTCGCCAACGCAGAGCGGGGCTCCCTTGCTACGCCTGGGGCCCCAAGCGCCTGGCAGAAATCGGAAAGCTCTTGACGGGGTTTGCGGGGAGTGAGGGGGCGGGGGGTAGGGTGGAGGTTGTCTTATACAGAGTGTTTTGCGAGGGGACGCGAAGACGAACGTGGGGGAGGGCAGGCTGGAGTCCTAGTAGAAGTTGCTGAGAAGAGAAATGTCCCTAGGTTCAAGTGGGTGGAGAGAGACTCAGCCTGCAGTGGTGACCTAGGTCCCTGTACCTCTGATCCCTGGCTCTAGAGCCCGCAAAGCGGACACAACAGTGGGCAATTATAATATTGAGCGCCAAGAGGAGAGAAGCCTGTTGAAGAGGTCATGAGTATGAAGGGAAGCTCTGGTCATTGGCATTGCCACGAGGGCAATTGGGAAGGCGTTACAATTTTTATAGCCCAAAGTACTCGGGATGTAGTAAGGCTCATTCAGAAGGTACCTTGAGACTGCCCTCGTACACAAGTTATTTACAGGAGGCTGCGTAGCTTTACACGTGACTCTTCCTTCATAAAGCAAGTGCTTATTAATGACCTACTACTAAGAGACAAGCACTGCATACCGGAATGGGGTGATTCTGTGACTAACCCAGGTAGGGGCAGCTATTGGTGTGATTTTCAAGTGACTCTTTAATAGTCCCAATCTCACCTTTCCGAGGTATATGAAGTCGAAAATGTAGCTCTTACAAGAAAAATCGTATGTGGCTCACTAGCATGGAAAGAGACTTGTTACTTTCGAATGAAGTAAGGTTTAAGAAAGAGAAAACTAGTTAAAACATAGATTTAGAGGTGACCAAACCATGCAGAGCAGTGCTGAAACGGTAGTCAAACTGCTGGTGAGAGCTGTTTATTAATGAAAATGACAGCATGAAGTAGTGAACACTCCTAAAAGCCTTGTTCCCCAAAGTCTTAGAGGTAGATATACCCTGTACACTTAACCCGGCGGATATTTTTGCCCCAACGCCTACCAACGACTTTGAGATTCCATCCCCTCAAAGACCGTTTTTCTCCATTTGGAAAAGGTAAGCAATAAGAGGATTGAAGAGGTTAAGGGGAGTAGAGGACAGCCAACAAAGTGATCAGGTAGGGCATGCTTATGAGAAGTGCAAAGGACTTTCAAAAGCTGTTTATGTTCAGCATGTTTCTTTGAGGGACAATGAAGGTAAGATTGTTCTCAGTAATGGGATTTAGACATGAGGCATAAAAAAAGGAGTTCATCTAGGTCCACTGAGTGCTTTATCTGGAACAAAAACTGTACACCTAAAGCAAGGTGACTTTTCTGAGGCAATAATATTTATTGAGTACTCCGTGTATATGATAAGGAAAGGAAAGGAAACACCTTAAGGGTGGAAGAAGATAAAGTTGAAAGGCTGTAATTCGTTCTGTGATTTAATTTCATCTGTCCTTAGTCATCTCTACATAGCCTTGAGACCAGTTTTCCTCCCACCATAAGCATCCACACCACAAATGTCCCTTAGACCTATACTGTCCAATTAGATAGCCGCGTCTGACTAATCAAAATTAAATTTAAAAATTCCTTTATTGCACTAGCCACAGTACTAGTGTTCAGTATTGCCACAGCATCAGGCTACCCATATTTAGAACATTATCATCATCAGAGAAAGTTCTGAACAGGGAGCAGTAGGCCCAGTAAGAATTTCAAGGATAAAGAGAGTTAATAAATTGTGACGAATAGCGTTTGTTAAAAAATAGCAGTGAAAGGCGTTATCCCTGAAGACCACAGCACAGATGAAGAGTTATGAAAGTTGTTACTTTTTTAAAAAAGAAATCCAGTAAGCCTGTCCACAGGGTCTTGGGTGTTTATTCTTGGTTCTCTGTTGATCTCAATATCTCCTTCTCTCCCTCTGAATTTCTTCCTTTTTTTGGTTTGTCCACTACTTTTCTTCACCCCATTATTGGCTATACTGGAACTGAAGTAGAATTTAAAATGTTCCTCTCATTAAACATACTGAAAGTTTTGTGTTATTCTGTTCTTAAATTTTAAATCATCTAAGTTTCACTTTTTACTGTGACTTTATAAAGTAATTCAGTGATAATTAAGTTCCTTTTCAACTTCTATAAGACCCTTTATTATTTGTTTTCCCCTGTGGGTCAATGACCCCTGAGAGAAAAAAATATAGTCCCTGGTTTTGGAAGAAGAGTCTAAAGAGCATAAAGTTTAGTCCAAAGTGACTAAAAGCTTTCCATAATGTCTATAGACCTTTGTGTTGTAGTAGTAATATTTATGAGAAGACAGTATCTGTGCTTTTGTTTCTATCATGAATTTACCTAAGATATTGATCCATCAAGGCACTGTCATTCATCCCATTTGTTTTGGTAATAGTATAACCCCCTTCCCTCCCTCCATAAAAAGCATATGGAAGAATAGGTACTTCGTTGGCAAGTCTGATGAAAATATCAGGAAGTCTCCCCAAGATTGCTAATTTCAAAGTGAGTTCAGAACTGTACCAAAAGGAGCATGGCAAAATTATAGTTAGCCAGCTTTATTTTTATCTTGTGAACCAGAACACACATACTAATACCTCCAAAGTTTGAATGAAACAGTTGCAATACAGGCCTCCCAGGTGGGAAGCAACCATGGATTTCACTGCTATTTCTGGGATCTGTCCAATGCAATTGCAGAATTTTTAAAAAACTAACATTTATTGGGCTCTTTCTGTTTGCCAGTCACTTCATACACAATGTCTCATTTATTGAGAACCCTTCCAAACATAACTCAGTCAGATCCTTCTTATTGTTTACTTTTACCCAAATGATGGAAATGGCCAAGGGCAAGGTCCAACATGTGACCACTGAAGTGTACTTGGAATGAAAAATATAAGCAGAAGCACCTGGGCCTCATGTATTGTGTTAGTTGACTCTGTTGGGCAGTCAGTACCCAGGAGGCATCAGCCTACTATGGAGTAGTAACACATGTAAATACTCAAAAAGTATTGAATTCTGGAAACTTGACTTTGTCTTAGACTTACTTTTTTTCATAACTTTTCTGATACAGCTTCCAGTTTTCAAAAAAGAGGCCAGCTACAAGTGACTACTTGCTTTGTTGTACTTACCCCAACACACTTTATTCTCACCAAGATGTGGATTAGATTTTTCTTTTCCCTAATACTGTTTTTGTAAGTGCTAATCAACATTTAAAGTTGTAGATTCCTTTGTAAAGCTGCTTTGTATATTTTGAATTCCAAATAACCAGTCTAGAGGTAGCTTTGGCCACAAAATATTATTTGTGGAGTTTTGCTTTGTATATTTTTTAATCTATCCTATGTGCAGTAAAAACTTGAGTTCCTAATAAAATGAAAGTCACAATGTCTAAATAGCATCTCTCTCTAGGAGTTCAAATGTGTTGTGATCTATGCAGTAATAAATTCTATATTGAATTCTTTTTAGCCCTGAGAATAGAATTATTGAACAAATTTTCAATGAGACATCAAGACTTTAAGTGATAAATGTCTACTCTCAAATATTAAAAGTAAGTCAGGCACTATAGCAAAAACTTCAGTGATTTTAAGTATATTCTCTTGTGGCCATTCACTACTGACAAGAGCTTTACCCAAAAATGTACTATGTGCCAAGTATACTTTAATATTTGTTACATGATGGTTGTCTGGGTGGCTCAGTTGGTATGCGTCTGCGTTCGGCTCAGGTGTTGATACCAGAGTCCTAGGATGGAGCTCCACAGCCCCATGTCAGGCTCCTTGCTTAGCAAGAAGCCTGCTTCTCTCTCTCCCACTCCCCCCACTTGTGTTCCCTCTTTCGCTGTGTCTCTGTCAAATAAATAAAATATTCTAAAAAATATTTTTTACATAAGTATATTTATTTTTATTGAAATATAATTGACTTTTCACATTTTATTAGTTCCAGGTACATAATATAATGAGTCAATATTTGTATATATTGTGAAATAATCACCACAATAAGTCTAGTTAATATCAATTACCACACATAATTACAAACTTTTTCTTGTGATGAGAGCTTTTAAGATCTATCTTCTTAGCAACTTTTCAAATATAAAATACAGTATTATTAACTATCATCAATATGCTATCCAATACATCCCCAGGATACATTTACTTCCATGAACATATTTAAAAACAAAAAGAACAAAGCTCTCATGTAACTGACTAAAACTTTTGTAATGAATTTGATGCTCAAATATATGCTCCTGCTAGTTCTTTAAACTCTTAGCATCAAATATATAGCCTATAATAAATGTTAATGAATTCAAAGACTGATAATTGAGAACTGCCTTATATATTTAAAAACAGCTTTTGTAGAATTTGCTTGTTTAATGAAATTATAGCTTATTTCTGAGATTTCCATAGCATTCTAATGAAGCATATAAGAGTCTAACATGTGTTTTCATAAGTGATTGGCAGAAGTTATTTCATTCTACCTTTGTAGAGATGAAGTTCATGTTTCTGTACCTATAATTTTAGGTAACTGGAATTTATAGGCATCAAATTATAACAATTTTCCTGTCATTTTGTTATATTTCTATTAATAGAATGATTTAATTCCACTAAACAAGGAGTTGTGGATCATCTTAAAGATATTTTCTTACAAATTATTGATAAAAAATATCAAATAGGACTACCAGATCTATTAAATAGATGAAAAAATTAAAATGCTTATAGTAGCCCTGGTTTGCAAGGGTGTAGAGCAATAGCAGTCTTAAACATTGCTTTTAGGGTAAAAAAATAATACATATATTGTGAACACCTTGAAATGTTCAAAACATTGTAGTGGACATCTGAGTCCCATTCTTCCTTTTGTTCAAGAATCTAGACCTCCTCCCCCTACCCTCCCTCTACCCTCAACCCAAGTGAATCAGCCCAACTCCAGGAATCAGCTCAGATTAGGTCAACTCTGCTAGCCCCTTTCCCTTTACCAGTGATTTAAATCAGAAATGGGCCTATTGGGTCACCCGGGTGCTTCAGTCCATTGGGCGTCAGACTCTTGGTTCTAGCTCAGGTTTGATCTCAGGGGTCATGGGATAGGGCCCCAGGTCAGGCTCCTGGCTCCATAGGGAGTCAGCTTAAGACTCTCTGCCCCTCCCCTGGCTTGTGCTTTCTGTCTTGCTGTCTGTCTCTCTCAAATAAATAAATCTTAGAAAGAAAGAGAGAAGGGAGGAAGGAAGGAAGGAAGGAAAGATTAGATAGATAGATTGATAGATAAACAAACAAATGGGCCTATGACCCAATTCTCATCAAACAGTCTCCAAGAGAAGGCTACCAGAAGCTTCTGGGAAAGTTCTTTCTTATTAGTACATGTATTTAGTGTTCATCACAGTCTTGTTTAATGCTTAAAAGTTGGAAAAATCAAAATGTGAAATAAACTGATATACCAAATATCAAGGTTGTGCATCTTTTAAAGAAATGATATCGTTGCTTGGTAACTAATGTCCCCAATGGATTGTTCTGTGAAAAAAAAAGCAAGTTAAAAACAATATTATAAACCCAAAAAATAAGTTTTCCAAATAGTATTCTAAATATACATTGTTATTTGTGTTTATAGATGTATATTTTCTTAGGATACCAGAGTACCTCACAGAGTCAACAGAAGAGCTGAATAACCAAGCTTCAAGAAAGCAGGAAAACAGGACTACTTTGAGAACTTCAGATATGGATTCTTGAACTATAATAATCATGGTGTGTCTCAGCCCTTTGAGTTTACCACTTAATGCAAGTTGGCTCTGTTCTTTTACAGTCTCTGCGCATGGAAGGGCAGCAGTGGCTGACAGTCCAGATTTGTCAGCAAGAGGCAAAGAGGAGGATGCTGCTCCCAACCTCCAGTTAGAAAAATGCCAGGAAATAACTGTTTGGCACACTTAAGTTATACAGCAATCCTTTGACCAAATTGCTGAAGCTAGGAGATAGCAGGTACATGCCTCCTGACCAGTTGTGAGGATCAGGTAGGCAAGGCCACACATGATGAACTTCCCTTTCTAATTATATGCCTAGAACAGTAAAGGGGCAGTTCTGCCCCAGAGGAAACAGACTGCTGGGCAGACAAAATAAACATCCCCAAATACACTTAAGTAAGGATCAGTTGACTGGGAAAACATTTTAAAAGTGAACAGTGAACCTTGCTCACCCTTTAAACATGTGATAAGTTGGGAGGTAAATACACGTATTTTGAAGAAGTTTCCTAGTTTACGGCAGGTATCCTAACCCAGGAAAATCCTCCTCTTCAATAATATATTACTTGTATAACAAAAATCAATGCGTGTGTCACTAGGCACCATAGGTCTAAGAGAAAGAGTAAGAGGAAAATAAATAAAAGCTTAGATCCACCATATAAAAATTTATAAATAAATAGCAGATAAGCTGAAAGCTTTTAGTCCACCGGAGTGGTTTTGTGTGTTAAACTATTTTGGTGTTAATATTTTTGTTCTGCCCTCCAAACTTCATTTATCTAGATATCTACAAACATATGAGTTATGTAAATAGATATCTGAGCGAAAAACACTTTTTCTCATGATATTGACAAGGAGCTTGGATGTCTGTAGTCTTCTTTTTAAATGCGCTTGGGACTCTTGAGTAGACACATAAAAGAAGTCTCTCTACATTCAGTATTCCAGGGAAATAGGTACTTCTGATTTTGAAATAAAACACTGGAAGGAACGCTTCGAGGAGGAATAACAACATGCATGGAATCCAGACTCTGTTATTCATCTTTGTGCAGAGTGGACAAAACGGCCTCCCGAAACCGCCGTCCTTGTTCTGTTCCTGTCTGTGTAAGCCTGTCACACGCTTCACACCTGTGCGCCCTGCCTCTTAAAGTTGTTGTTTCCTTTGTTTGGTAAACTTTCCCAGCATGATTACTTATTGATTAAGCAGCTCCGGTTCCCAGTTCGTCTAGTACATCCTGTGTGAGCGGGTTTTATTACCGAATGCTACCCACGTTCTGATAACAAGGAGACGCCGTGTCCTCCCCGGTGAACTCACTCCCTTTCCCAGAAACATAGCGTGACTCCCCTCCCGGCTGGGGCTGTAAAAGTGGAAACCGGGTGCCGCCCTCCAGCACCTGCGCCTCCCGCCCCGCGGCGGCGGCGGCCGGCCAGGCTGGAGAGGGCCGCCACCGGCACGAAGTGCGTGCGGCCGCCGGCCGGCAGGTCACGCAACCCCGGCGGCGGCGGCCCCGCCCCCGCCGCCTGCTCTCGGCGCTTCCGTGCTCGTTCGGGGTTTCCTGGCGGGCACGGAGCCCGCTTCGCGTGCTGACCTGGCCGAGTAATCCGGCACGGAATCTCGGATTCCGCCGGGCTCCTGACACACCGCGCCCTCCGCCGACTTTAGCCGAGAGGGTGATGCCCTCCACTTAACGTCAAAAGTTTCCACCTTCGCGGCTGTAAAGCAAACACCACGGGCGGCGGAGGGAGGGAGAAGGGGAACGCCGCCGACAAATCCGTCTCGCCCCGCGGACCCCTCTCGGTTTCCTTAGTAGGCGCGGCGCCTCCTCGGCGCCTTCCAAACCTGGCCTCTCGGTCGTGGGGGTCTCGGGCCGCCGCCTGGGGGCCTCGCGCCCTGCCCGTCCTGCGCAGGAGGGACACGGAGGACCCGCCCCCGGGAGGGAGACCCGGGAAAGGGGCCCCACGGCGCCGGGGCTGCCGGGAAGCCGGCGCTGTCGGACGCCCGGGGCGCGCGGGAGGCGGGCTGCGTTGCCGGGCGACTGACCCCGGCGACCTGGCGTCTACTCCCGAACTCGGAGGGGGTGGCGGCGGTGCGTCAGGGGGCGGTGAGGGGCAGGGCCCGCTGAGGCCAAAGAGGGCGAAGGCCAGCCCTTGGGAGGTGAGGTTGTTTGTTGACGTCCCGGGACCGTTTTTTGTTTGTTTGTTTGTTGTTGTTTTGTTGTTTTTTTTGTTTTGTTTTTTAAGGCAGGATGGCCTGTGGCGTTGTCGCCAGGGGTAGGGACTTGCTGCATCGCGGGCCTCAAAGCGGTCTGAAGGGCGCGTCCGCCCGCCCGAAGGCTCAGGGGTGAGCGCGCCGGCTGTCCCGGAGCCTCTCACGCTACGCCGCGTGCAAGCGAGGAAGCGCGTGTCGTGACGACAAGCGATGAGATCAGTTTGAATTACCACAGCGCCGGGGCTGGGGAGTGCAGCCTGTCACGCAGCCGCCGCCGGGCCCGGCGCCGGCTCTGCCCTGGTGGCCGGGGCTGCGGCCGCCCCGCGCGCCGGCTCCGGCAGAGGGAGCTGGGGGCTGAATCAGCCCCGTCCTGGCGGTCGCCAGGGGAGCGTCAGAACTATTTCCCGAGGCCGCAAGGGGCTGGGGAGCCCGAGAAGAAAACCGGACAAAATACAACTTGCACAGTTAGGGGACTGGATTCTTTGAGCAGCCCGGCTGGCACACGGAAAATTACTTCTGTGAATCAGTGTCTTACACTGTGCCCAGTAGGTAACTGGCTAAAAACCACTGTAACGCGGAACGCAAGGGTCATTAAAATGTGCCTTTAATTTGTTTATAGTACTTCGTTTAACAGGCGGTGCACACGGCTTGCACATGCATGCATGAAATTTAATTTATACAGTCAAGTCTGGAGGCATGGTTTGGCAAGAGGAACAATTGTGAATTCAGTTAGGGTACAAACAGTAAGATTACTTAAAAGGACAAATGAACTGAAAAAAAAAAATTCAGACCATGACACAAGGAAGCCATTACATTCAGCTTTTCATGGTCTTGAACATCTTGTACCAACTCAACTATAATACACGGCGGAAACTTCTAATTAGACACAGAAAACGCAAGTATTTAGCTGTACCAGGCAAACATTTTCTTTTTAAAAGCCCTTATGTTATAGACACGTGATTCACAGCCATAACATGGAGAAATCTATCTTTAATTTTTGTTGTATTTCAGTCACTTCCTTAGTGAGTCAGTGATAGGTATGTCACTATGAAACAAAGGATTAATCACAATTGCAGAAAAATCTCTGCTTTGAATTTTAAATATTATGAGTGGGGGGGATTTGTTTTTTGTGTTTAGAATTGTAATGTTTATACAGTGTGAGTTCAGTAATGAAGTAGGGGCTTGACCCTAAGTGCTTAGCAAATGCATCAAGTAAGTATTTTCAATGAAGAAATGAATGAATATGTGAGCAGTACTCTCTGACAGAGCTGAGAACTATAAAGTGTCATGAGTGAGTAATGGCAGCCCTACCACTGTCCCATGACTCATGTGTGATACTGGTACGATGGAAATAATGCCTACAGCATACCCACCTCACCAGAGGTGTGGGGAGGAATATTCCGTGCTCACAAAAGGTGCTTTGAGATCTTTGGAGGAAGGTGATAAATTCAATTATTACAAATAATATACTGCTGTTATGGCCGCCTGTATATAAAATTACAAAAAGTATAAAATAATGTTTAAATGCAGCTGTGCTACCTTTTTTTTTTTTTTTTTTGGTGTTTAGCCCATCGAGTACTAAAATACAATGGGAGGCTGCATCCTTATGTAAATATTTGACTTATAGACATTTCACTGTTAGTTGACAAATACGATGTGCAAACCGGAAATTCTAAATAATTAGTATTGAGTAGCATTTGTGGTGACGATTTTTTATATAAAAGCTGAGACCTCTGGCCTATGAAGTACCTAGGAGAAAACTAATTTTTGATAACCCTTCCTAATTTGATATGTGTAATCTTGAAGACAAAGAGATCCTCTTGGTTTACTTTCCTGTTGCTCAGTGACCAAAAGTCCTAGATTCGAGATTTACTCAACACATTAAGGGACCTACTGTGTGTTGAGCATTGTTTTAGGTGTTAGAGATACACAGCAGTGAACAGAACTGTGGATTGTGTATTATTTAAATAATTTTGGTCTCTCTAACTACAAATAACCTTAGATATGGTAATACATGACATATATTTTTGTGTAAATGTAAAACTTGTTCCTGGTCTCAGCTTTTAGAAGCGATCTCTAAGAGAGGGAAAGGAAAAGCCAAAACCAAACAATACTGCTATTTTCCATCATTCTCCATATCCAGGTTGCCCTCCACCATCATTTTAAGGCAACACATGCCCTTTTTGCCAGGACACCCTACATTGTACAGTCTGTTGACTATATCATGCAGAGGAGGTGGGTAGGCACTGAATTCCAGCATCTGCCTTCACCTGCTAAGACATGTGTTTTGCATCTACCTGAGGAAGGGGTATCTTTTTCTAATTTGAACACAGCACTGTAGCACCACCGTGGCTCTCTTTGTTCTTCAGAGTTCTCAGGCAACTGACTGCCATCTGCCCTTGACATGTATTTTCATGTTATATTGAATAGCACTGCTCTGAGTAGCAAGACAGGGAACACTGGGGGATGGGGTGAAGTCAAGGCTGTAGAAGTGAACCAGCAACCCCGATCACCTTCCATGATTTCAAATAATATCTAAATAAATGAAAACTAGCTGAGGCGTGATGCTGTGTGAAATGTTCTGCAGCAAAGAGGAAGCAGTGACAGAGCAACAAAACTGCCTTTTCGGTTTTAGCAAACTGGAAGAACTGTCAACTCACAACAGGTTGCCTTAGTATTACATTGCAACTGCAGAACATGATATAGTCAGACCACATGGCTCAACCTTTTGGCCGAGCTCATTTGTAGGATTTGATATCAGGTGATTTGATATAGGATATATGTCCTGCTGAACCCCAGGGATGGCCTTGGGTATTAAAGTGTTTTCGTTTTCCCGTTGCTAACTTCGCTGTGGTCTGTTGACATTACATCATGTTGCAAAACAATGAGTGGTAGAGTCTGCAGTGTCAGGATGTAGTGACCTGATTAGTCCAAACTCCTGCAGGGGAGCCGTGTGGATAGATGAGCCCCAACAAGACCTGAAGAACCATGTCGTTTTGAAATCCCAGGTGGATGGGCCACACCCTGAATACACCTTAAATCTCCTGTTGCTTTGAAGGTATAGTCATTGCTCAATAACTCCCAGGATGGAGTTAATTAGTTCTTTATATGACTTGATTATAACAAAGTGAGAGTTTAAATGTAACTTATTAAAATTGTGCAAATGTGGGCATAATATAAATATATTTTAAAACTTGGAGTTAATATCATATAAGAGCAGGGAAATGATCCAACTGCATTAACACCTTCTAAAATGTCATCTCTTTCTAATAGTAGTCAAGCAGTTAGATTCATGGCTTAACATATAAGCCTAAAGCAAATGAAACATATGAAGAAATATGATTACTTTGCACTATACAATTTATCGTTTTACTTATCAAGTAAAGATTCCTATGGTATTTATTAAATTGATTAATGATTATTTACAAAAGCCTTTGGAGAGTATTGTTTTCAATTTTATTGAAATTGAGAGCATCACTTTTCAGTTTTCAAGGTGGGGAAACGAAGAGATTAGTTAAAATACTCCATGAATCCAATACCTACCAAAGATAAGAATTAAAGCAATTGTGGAATTTATATACAGAACACTCCTAGTAAAAATAGTTTACTACTATAACTGGTATTAATGTAATTCCCTATCTGAGGCAATAAATGTTGCATGAATTATATTGTTTGTTTTCTGTTTGAGGACAAATACTGCTCAATGTTGCTAGTACCATGCAGTCAATCATGATGATTGAATGAGTCAGTTAATGAATGAGTATGAGAGAAAACCCATAAGAACTAACTTCGAAGCACTCCATTCTAATCCCTAGGCCCTCCCAGTTTCTCTCTTGCTCATTGCCTTCCCAGATTATTGATGTCTTACATGAGCAATCAGGAAAAAGGAAGCAATCCAGATGGGAGGCTAGCTATGGTCAGATGCCTCTGAAATGAAAAAAGTATTTGCAGATGTTTCAACAAGTGGAGGGGTAGGGCTGAGTCTAGGCCACAGGAAACAACTTCCACACCTTGGGGCTACTACAATAAAGGTATCATCACTCAGCAGCACAGGGTTCTGTTGGAAACTTGAAAAGGCACTCAGGATTGGAATGTTGCATGAATCCAGACTTGCCTCAGGAATGCCACAAGTGATCAGAACTAAGTATAGAAATTAATGTGATTTGTAAAAATAGCAATAAGGATCATAGTTATCTGGGAATCAAATCCTTTCATCACTTTAGACAGAGCTAATGAAACTAGAAGAACCCATCATTGATTTTGAGAGTCTCCCTCTAAATTAGTTGGCCTTTGGCTTTTGGAGAGCAAAGTTCAAATTCCAGTTCCTGCCTGACAGGAAGATCAGTCAGACACAAGTAGATAGATAGTCTTTTAGACTCCAATCTGAAATAGCTGTGCATAAAGAAGATTGGAGTCGAAGAAACTTTGTTTTCAGAGTTGCTGAATTCATTCACCTACTGTGTGATATTTTCCGTTGTGCCTTTTGAGGCCATTCACTAGATTTATGATATTTGCCTTTGTTAGCTAATCCATTCAAATGTTTACAAGAAATTTTAGACTTTTTAATGAAAAAGTGCTAAGTTCTTTTATGTTCTGTGCATGCCCTCTTCCAGAGCACATTAGTTCTCTAGCTGCACAGTGGATGATGGAGCACATGATCGTAACTACCAGCTGCTTAATAAGATACTAATAAAATAGAAAGGTACTTTAAAAAGTGCTTGGAGGGGTGACTAGGTGGCTCAGTAGGTCAAGCAAGCTGCTGCCTTGGCTCAGATCATCATCTTGAGGACAGAACCTGCAGGGAGCCTGCTTCTCCCTCTCCTCCCTGCTGGTACTCTCTCGCTATCTCTGTCTCTCTCTCTCCCAAATAAATAAAATCTTTATAAAATAAAAAATAAAAAGTCCACGGAACTAGGCTCAGCCATTTACTGTTTTTGTGCCCTGGTCGTATTACTACACGAGCCTATTTTCTCATCTCTAAATATGTAACAACTGGAGAATGGTTTTGTTTTTGGCTCAGTGAACAAGGAAGAGATTTTCTAAAACAATAATCTGAATGCTTGGCAACATTGGATTTGTTCCATAAAATCCTAAACTTTTCAGTTGAGAAGACCTTATAGTAGCATAGCTGAGGACTTGACTAATAATAGAGATAAAGCTTTTAAAAAATTACAAGGAATAGAATAAAATGCTGACAATATTACTAAAAGTAACCAGGATATATAGGAGATAGAGAAAAATTAATTAACCCTAACATTATTAGAGAATTATACATATGTTGCTATTCTTAATGAATTGCCTTTTGTAAATAATGGAATTCAAAATACGAAGACTAAATGAGAATGCTGGCAGCAAATCCTTTTGTTTTTGTTGTTGTTTTTAAACCTAAAAAAAATAGAGGTGTGTCAGATATTCTGAGATTCTCTATTATAGAATTAGATCATTAGCACAAGGAAGAGATTTAAATGTCAAGATCACATTCCTCATTTTATGGATGAGGAAGCAAATTCAGAGAGGAAAATTAATTCATTTAAAAACAGTATTACTGTTGTTACCATCTTCATCACTACAGGTACTATGCAAGGCACCGGTGTCTGTTCTGGGAATCCAGCAGTGAATAAGACAGATGTGGTCTCTTGCCCTGAATCACTCAGTTAATGGAGGAGCTAGAAACAGAAATGAGTCTGTGGATTTCTAATTAAAAGAGCTTCCATTAATCAAGTCCTGACTCCAGACCAGGCCCTAAGTGTTTCACCTACATTAAGTGACATAATCTTCAATAATTTACAGTAGGATGGAGTGTGTCTTCCCACTCCTGTTGTCTCCTTCCCTGTGAAGGGAGCTCCATTAACATATGAGTCCTGGCTTTTCTCCCTGCCTTATTTACTCTGCCCAAGGGGAGATAAAGTGACATCTGAGTTTGGAAAGAGTGACTGTGCCTAAGTAACCCAGTCCCTTCCCTTCTCTTTTCTTAGGACAATGGTGCCTGAAGGGAAGCAATGTCTTTTGAACTTCTAGGCCCAAAGATGAACAGGGCAGAAGGAGGCCTCTTCAGGTCTTGTGAGTGGGGAAACAAATTTCATAGCGGGGTTTTACATTAGGAAGCCCACTTTCCCATAAATAGTAGCTTTCTCATCAATAAAATCTCTGTGTGTATGTATGTAAGAAAGAAACATGGATAAAATTAAAAGAGCAAATAGGCAAGTGTGTCCTATCATATTCAAATCACCCCAAAGCAGCCAAGTTCTATCCAGTGTGCATGTCTATGTTCCACATTCTGACCCCACCTGCCCCAGCACTGAGGAAATAATATCTGAAAATAATCTCAGCATACCCTTCTTAGATCATATGCCCAAGCAGTGAAGCAGCTTTACACGGCAGCCTGGACCTTTCACAAATGGTACCAAAAATTAACCATCACAGCTTCTACACAAATTTTGCCCAAGTTTCCACATTTCTAAAACTGTGTTTGCTGCTGGGCTTTCTAGGAGACAAAGTGGTGAAATGAAAAGACCTTGGGATTTATAGAAATAGAAGCCCCAATTTGACTCCACCTGAATAAGTCTGTCTAACTTGGAACCTCTGTTCTTCCTCTAAAGAACAACATAGATTGCCTTAATGAGCTTGCACAGTCATTTGAGACCCAAAGAGGAAAATGTATGTACCGGTGCTTTGTAAATGATAAAGGACTATAAAAATGTTAGTTGTTTTATAGGTTTAAAGATACAAGCTCTAGATAGTAGTTCTCATGTTTACTATGCATTTTAAGCTTGCCTTCATGCCAAGATGTTTGTATGGCTAGGTGGTTGATAGTGGCCTAGGTGATAATTATTTAAAGACTAAGAGGGGCGCCTGGGTGGCTCAGTGGGTTAAAGCCTCTGCCTTTGGCTCGGGTCATGATCTCAGAGTCCTGGGATCGAGCCCCACATGGGGCTCTCTGCTCAGCGGGGAGCCTGCTTCCTCCTCTCTCTCTGCCTGCCTCTCTGCCTACTCGTAATCTCTGTCTGTCAAGTGAATAAATAAAATCTTAAAAAAAAAAAAAAAAAAGACTAAGAACAACTCCACCAACTAAGCTCATCTCTCTCCCAACCAACATTACTTACTTAGTATAATTAAAAAATAAAAACCTCTCTTCTATTACTGTCTACATTTTTGCCATTCATCTTTGGTGTTTGGTGGTACCTCTCAGTGACATTCCTGTAAATTCTGAGCAAGTTATAAAATACTTTTCCCTTAAGAAGAAGCAGCAGCAAATTTGAGAAGTAGGGGCCAAGTTGGGGAGGTTGATAGAGAGGCTAAAAACAAGTGAAAGGCATGGAAGGGTCGGGGCTGTCAGTTTCAACCAAAAGTTCTGATTTAAAAACAAACAAAAAAACAAAAAAACAAAAAAAAACACAACTGAGGAAGGAAAGGAGAAGATAGCCAGGAGCAAGGGAACATTGTTTCAAAGTGGCATCCTTTCCATAAATTGTCTTAAGTCTTGCCCCCCACCCCCTGCCCGATCAATCTACCCTATCTCAACCTCAAAGTCAGAAAAAAATGGACTCCATCCCTGTCTCTCTGACCATCCAACTGTATGACCTTGGGTATGTAACTTTGCCTCCCTTGGTCTCATTTTCATTATCTGTAAATGAAAACTTTGGATAAATATTCTCTAAAGTCATTTCCACAAAAAAATATTCTGTAATTCTAGCAAAGAGCCTGTGAATTCCCTCCTCTTTCGACATTTAAGTCTTACCTTCCTCCAGGGGAAGAATCTATCTTAGAAATGTGCAAAGAAGTAGGTGTGTGTCTGTGTGTATGTCTCTGTCTATATGACTATGTGTTAGCATGTGTGTGTAGACACCAGTGGTAAAGTTAGAACATCATAGGCCGGAGAGAAGCATTTCTGGAAAATTAGAACAGAAATTAGTCAATTGTACACTATCTTATTTGAACCACTTCTCTTATAAACAAAGAAACTCCCCAAGAAGTTGTTCCAATTTTGGTTGTATTCAGACACATTCACGGTTCAGTTAAAAAAAACTGTTGAGCCTTACATATCACACTTGAAATATTAAAGAATACATACTGGCATTTAAAGCAAGCACCAGCCTAAAAGCATACAGACTTCTTGATAATTGCTCTGTAAGTCACCAAGAGAATAAATGAAAATAATGTCTATCATAGTTGTTAAATTCTTAAAATGCTACAATTTTCTTCTGAGTGTACAGAAGAGATTCTCCATGTTTTTCTGTATGGGGATAATTTTGCTCACTGCATGAGTAGGACGAAGCAAAAAGAATAACAGAAAGAGGTCAACTATATGACCTCAGGCATTAGAAACAGAACAATTTAGGGAGAGGGATTCATTGATTCAGTATTAATCATTTCTGAAAATCTGGTGGAATCAAAAACATTGCCATGTCTTTCATGTACTTTAATAAGCTATTAATAACTTTGGCATCTATTAAATAAAATTCTACTCTGAGAACCAACAAAGAGATAGGAATACTATTGTCCTGTTTCTTGTTTATATAGATGACCTATCTAATTACTTTCTCTATTAAACATGACTACTGCTTCCAGAACTGAAAACTATAAGCATTAGACAAGGCTAGAGATGGGAGACCAGAGAAAATCAAGAAGTTTGGGGAGGGAAGAGAGTATACAGAAAAGACTGCAGTCTTTGAACTGAGATATGGGCTTAAATCCTAGTTCCACTAAATCTAAGATTTATTTGATTTTTCTCATTCATAAAATAGGGCTGATACCTGCCTTACAGTTGTAAAAATTCCTGATATTGCATGTGAAGTACCCAACAGCCACTCAATACACGGTAGGCATTATCATTATTCCCCTGTTAATAATGTGTCCATGGGGCAAATAGCTGTTCTTCCTGATTTAAATTTGAAATCATGCTCCTTCCAGGTCTTAACTCCTATGAAATTATGCTGTTTCAGAAAAGTTATGGAATATTCCTAAGACTACCTGGGAAGATAATGATGGTTTTTTAGAATACAGTCTAATTTCTGACATAAAGAAAAGAAAAAGAAGAGAGGGGGAAGGAAGAGGAACAAAAGGAGAGGGATTAAAGAAAAATGAGGAGAAGTCAAAAGAAGAAAATGAGCAGAAACAAAAGAAAAAGGAGACCTAGGTCTTTATACCTGCATTTAGCCACATTCAAGAGTTAGTTAAGCAGTGCCTGGATGGTTCAGTCAGTCAAACATCCTCCTCTTGATTTCAGCTCAGGTCATGATCTCGGGGTCATAGGATCTAGCCCCACAATTGCTCTGAGCCCAGCTGGGAGTCTGCTTGAGATTCTCTCTTTCTTTCTAAAATAAATAAATCTTTAAAAAAAAGAAAAAAAAAAGTTACTTAAGTCCCCCCTGATGGTTTTCATGAAAATCCCAAGGCTTTTCTTGCTCGACTCATCCAACTGTAATAGTTCTTTGAGCTGAAATACCTTTTTTTGGACTTTTTCCAGACCAACAGATTTCTACTCTTCTTCTAGGCTCTCACTGAATCTCACCTGAGGACCAACATACCTAAAGCATATACTATATGCTCAGTATTTTGCTAGGTGCTTGACTTTAGCTGCCTCATTTACGATGGGTGTAGTCCTGAAAGTGGGATATTACCAATCCTTTATAGAAGGAGGCAACTAGGAACTAAGTCAATTAGCCATAAAAAGAGTCAAACCTGGAATGGATCCCAGGACTGAAGGATCCAAAAGCATTCATTTTATTCTTTGCATCACAGTGCATATAATACTGACTGTCTCTATCAGAATGAGTGAGGGGTGGAGTGGCAGAAAGAGAGGGAGAGAGAATATTTTTTTTAAAAGATATTTATTTATTTAAGAGAGAGAGAGCAAGCATGCACCTGCATGGGGAGGGGGAGAGGCAGAGGAAGAAAGAATGCCAAGCAGACCCCAGCTTCTTGGGGAGGCTGACAGGGGCTCTATCCCATGACCCTGAGTTCATCACCCCACCACCTAACCAGCTGAACTACCCACGTGCCCCTGTTTTGTTTTGTTTTGTTTTGTTTTGTTTTGTTTTTTAAGGTTTTATTTTTTTAGGAAATCTCTACACCCAACATGGGGCTTGAACTTATAACCCTGAGATCCAGAGTCTCATGCTTTACGGACTGAGCCAGCCAGGCATTCCTCACTCCATTTTGTTCTAATTTGTTACTTTTATTCTCTCATCTGCCAATTCTATTCTGTTAAACATTTGTTGAGCATCATCTATGGGTGAAATACTGGATTATATTCAGGCTTTTAGTAGGCTATAATTTTTTTAATTTTGTTTTGTTCTTATTTATTATTTCCTTGTATTTTAAATTGTGGTAAAAAACACATAACAAAATTTACCATCTTAACAAATTTTAAGTGCACAGTTCAGTAATGTTAAGTATATTCACATTTTATGCAACTGCAAATCATTTTGTTAATGTCTGTAATTTCTATAGTGCTTAATGCATGTTTGCTGAATAATCAGGACTTTGCCACCCAATCTCAAAACTGCCAGTCCCCAAATCCCAATGCTCCTGAGTGCACCATGCCTGAAGGGATCCTAGGTAGCCCTGTGGGCAAAGACAGAGTTAATATTTCTAAGTTCCTACTTAAGAGCTGTCATGTATCCTACATCTTGAATTTTATTTACTAATTTTCAAAATAGCTCATAAATCCACATGGTTCAAAATTGAACAAGTATAAAAGAGCGTACAGCGAAAATGCTCCCATTCACTCCCTAGCCATCCAATTTCTCTCCCTGGAGGTGACATACAGAAGTTACAGATGAGTTCCCTGTTGATCAACATTGAGTGATTTGAGGGGGTCCAGTCTTTTGCTGGTAAAACACTGTTGCAGCAAACAGCCTCGACATAGAGCATTTTGCAAGTGTGCAATCATATCTGTCTGATACATTTCTAGACTTGGGATTACTGGGTCAAGGGTGTGTACATTTGTGGTTTGAGCAGGCATTGCTGGGGATTTTTATATTACTGCCCTCCCTCCCCACTCCCTAGCAGTGGAGAACTGTAGTGCAATGACAGCTGTTATTCACTGACAATGGCAGAGTGAATTCAACATGTGAACAGTGTGGAGGCAGAAAAAATAGAACCATTACCGGCTGGCTTCTTTTGGTCAGGATTTCCAATTCATGATGGAATCTGCTTGACCAGGATCATCCTGTCTCGCCAAGCCTCCTCGAGGTCTCCTGGAGTCACTAGCCCAGGGTTATTTACCGGCCTTGAGTCACATGCTCAACTGAAGCAGCCTCTGTAGGCAAACACTGGGATTAGGATATCTGTAGGGTGACCAGACTCTCCGTTTTCCTAGGATGGCCCCAGGTTATGTCTGTCGTCTAGCATAATTACCAGCCAAACTTACTTCCTTTCATGCTCAGAAGTGTCCCAGTTTGACCTATAACTTACTAACATTGCCTAAGTTAGGGCATTGCTGTTCCTACTGGGTTTAAAGAGCCATTGGATCTGTAAAGGTGCCTGAGGAGAGACTTTCAGAGGGAAAGGAAGAGGCTAAGCAGGTGACAATCCGTTGCCACTGTCTAGAGTGACTAAGAGGAGATTAAGCTTATAACAATGAACACATTTCTATCTAATAGGAGTTAGATGTTTCTTGGGACGCCTGGGTGGCTCAGTTGGTTAAGCAGCTGCCTTCGGCTCAGGTCATGATCCCAGCGTCCTGGGATCGAGTCCCACATCGGGCTCCTTGCTCAGCAGGGAGCCTGCTTCTCCCTCTGCCTCTGCCTGCCTCTCTGTCTCCCTGTGCTCTCTCTCTCTCTCTCTCTCTGAAAAAAAAAAAAAAAGGAGTTAGAGGTTTCTCAAAACTTTTAAGTCAGTTGCACTTGTCCCCTCTCTGATGACATGTTAAGTACTGTCAGGCATTTCCTCCACCGGAAGAGATCACTGAGAATCTCTTGAGGCAGTAATCGCTTGACCTCGGCAGATACAGCATCTGAATTTACCACTTATTTGACAGTGCAGATGGGGCCAGGCCTTGAACTAATGGACCACTTGTGGCTTTTACCAAGAGCTTCCCCAAATGCCCATTTATTTGCTCCACGAGAGTCAGAGCATGGAGCCTGGTCTAGGTGAGAGAATGGGCAAGAATGACATTCTGAGTTCAGTTCAAAGATGCTGCACTTTGATTTATTTCCAAAGCAGCATCCAAGCAGTGCAAAGGATAGACATGAGGTAAGGCAGATGTAACTGCCCGTTGCCTCCTTTATTCTTCAGAGAGACACATAAATTTGGTGGTCTTGGCAGCCTGAAGAGAGTGAGATGTCTGGGAGGTCAGGGGAGCCCAGAAGTAGGGGCTCACTATCTTTCATACCTCCCACCACATCAGCAACCAGAAACAATTTATGCTACCATATAAGGCCAAAATGTAGTTCTCTGGCGGGCTACTTCCTTCAGGCTAGTGTCCAGATTCCAGACCTTGAAATGGTTGCTGTGCCCAGCCTGGGGCAGTCTCTCCTTATCTACACCTGGGCGGTGGGGTGTAGGAGTTTTCTACTTACTTTGCAGGCAGGCTTGGCCTTGGTCTACCACAAACATATTTGAGCCTTTAAGTTCTCAAACAAACTCTTGGCCTTCTCCTGAATTAACACAGGCTAAAGGACGTCTGTGTTGATTGTGATCCTCTAACCCCATGGGCCAGGCTTTCCATTTGGTTAATCACGTTGCCTCATCTCTTGCTGATTACTCTTGATTGCAAAAGCCCAGCTCTTCAATTGCTGCGGGATTCTCTTTGTCCTTCAGAACTGTTCCTTCTGTGAAAACAATTCATCCCTTGCACACATGCAACTCTCGTCTTTTTCTCCTCATTTAGAATGTGTATTCCCTCCACTGTTGTTTCCACCCTAGCCATATGTGTCTTCTTACTAGCTCTTCAATAGTCTCACAGCCTCTGTACTCTCTGGACACAAAGAGGTGGAGAGTGTTCCCAAAGCACACTCCCCACCCAAATCTGTGCCCAATCACAGCAAACATGGCCAGTGACAAAAACCGGCCACCAACAACTGGTAATACCACTAATCTATGCCAACAGGACAGATGAACATTTCCCCTGGAGCCCAGTTTTGTTCAAATCTATGGAAGCGTGTTGTTGTAAAGTTCTTAAAGAAAGTAACTTATTTTCCTCCCTGTTTCACTTCCTTTTTTCCCCTTTTCTCAACCTCTCAGTCAAAGATGGTTTAAGATGGCTTGTAGAGTCCAAAGAAGCTGATGAAGGCTTGAATGACAGGAAGAAAGTGGGTGGCCTATAAAAACAGGAAGACTGCAAAAGTAGAAAGAGAAGAAGAGTGGGGCATATCACTGCTAACTTGGGTCTTCTAGATGCCCAGTTCAAGTTTGATTTGTATCAGTTTGCAAAAGCAAACACAAGCCCAGCTCCTCTCTACCAGCCCCTTCCAACAAGGGAGGATGATTTTGTAGGAGAGGCTGTGCTAAGAGATTACCCTTCCCACACACCAATATTATGTTTGGCTTTCTGACTTGCTTCTACTAATGAAATGTGAGTAGAGAGGGCATGTGACATTTCTAGCAGAAGCTTTAAAAACCATTGCATAGTTCTGCCATGGCGTTTCCCTCTGTTATAAAATGACCAATGTGTCACAGGTGGGGATTGCTCCTTCAGTCCAAATCCCAAAATAAAGATGACCTGGAACAGAAGCTGATCTGTTATTGACATGAGTGAGAAAATAAACCAGGAAACAACCTTTGTTGTTGTAACCACCAAAATAGAAGATTCATCTGTTATTGCAGCATAATGCGGCTTGACCTGGCTGATAAAGCCATTAATTCCAGAAAGCTGAGAGATAGCAGCAGTATAAATGTTTGGGGTGGGGGGGAATCAAGGGTATTATGGCACAATGACACAGGAGACTTAGGAACCATTGAAACATCAGGAGGACCGCCAAAGGGAACAATACTGGTTCTTACAAGAGGAGTCAGTATCAGGGAAAACCTACACAAGAACTCCTTCAGAAAATAGGAGGGGAGAAAAGGGACACAATTCAGAATTAATTGAAGAACCAAAGTACCTTATTCTTAGTTACCTGTAGTGTAGAAATGAAATAGACTTTGAGGGCTAAGACTAAGAGAAAAGCCAATATTTTCCTTTGACTGCTTGCAGTGTGATTATGGAGTACGACTGAAAGCCCCAGATGGAATTCCTAAGGTACCCCACGCATGTCTCCATGTGGAAGGTACTGTTTTAGAGAGTACATGGAAGTTATGGTCATTTCAGGTCCTACCTACTGCCTGGGCCAATTCCTGTGGTTATAATCCATCTAGGGAGGCTGCAGGGGTCCCAGCTAGGAAAACCAGGCCCTGGACTGGCATGAAGCTCAGAGAGAAGAGCTTTTAGGGCCATTTCCTACCTTTCTATATTCTTTGTCTTATCTGTGCTTTGGGCTCAATCGATGTTGAAAGCAAGGATTCTAATCTTCTCTCTGGTGCTGAGAGAAGTTGTATTTAGAGGTAGGTTTTCCCCACAGGATGAGAATGCTGTTTTCCTCGTTCACACTGCCACAGAGCTGGTTAACTTCTGTCTGTAGCAGGTCCAGAAGAGGAGGTCAGAGTCACATATACTGCCTAGGTCTCTGGGAGGCAGCAGGGCAGTGGGTTCCTTTAAAGTGTCATCCTTGGAGCATCAGCATCACCTGGAAACTTGTTAGAATGCAAATTCTTGGGCCTCATCCAACACCTACCAAATTTAAAATTCTGGGAGCGGGGCCCAGCAATCTGCTTCAACAAGCCCTCCAGGGGATTCTGATACACACTTAAATTTGAGAATCACTGCATTGGGGGGCATCTGTGAACAACATGCATCTTTCTCAAGGCCTGTCTTAATAGACCCAGGCTAAGACAGGATCAACTCCAAACCCTCCTCTGAGCTTATTGAATGAGGATCCACTCCACTTGCCAGCAGGGCCTTCCTATCTTCATAGCATACCTCAAAGTGGAGAAGGGGTGAGAAGGGTTCAGGTCTTCCCATGGTGCCATATCAAGCACCTTCACCAGCACCTCTTAGACCAATCCAGCTCAAGCCGAGGCCAGAATTGGAAGCCACAGATAAATGTCTCTGTTCCTATAAGGTCCACATAAGACAAAAGAGGCTGGGGATGAAATCCACTCTGTGAGATTGGTATCGTCTCCATTTTACACACAGGAAACCTGACAAGAGATTTAAATAACTTGTCACAATCATAAAATTAGCAAGTGATGGAGCTGGGATTTAAATCCAAACAGTCTAAATCTGAATCTGCTGGGAAATTGTTTGCAACATTCCTGGGCACACACTTTGAAAGTCCTGCTCAGAAATAATTGATTTGATGGGGCGCCTGGGTGGCTCAGTGGGTTAAGCCGCTGCCTTCGGCTCAGGTCATGATCTCAGGGTCCTGGGATCGAGCCCCGCATCGGGCTCTCTGCTCAGCGGGGAGCCTGCTTCCCTCTCTCTCCCTCTCTGCCTGCCTCTCCATCTACTTGTGATTTCTCTCTGTCAAATAAATAAATAAAATCTTTAAAAAAAAAAAAAAAGAAATAATTGATTTGATAGATTTGAAGCCCATGCCCAAACGGTCCCCTTATGTCAGCCTGCTGTCACCAATCATTTGCTTTCCAAACTGAGGCAGTTGACCCAAACATTAGTAAATGAAGGTATAATTCAAATTCCAAGATAGACATATTGTTATTTCTCTTAAACGATTTGCCCTTTAAACTCTTCTTCAAATGTAGGGGCAAGAGCTGCAAATTGAGCTCTAAGCTCTAGACGCCTCTGCTGGAGTAGCTCATGGGCATCCCACATTGCGCATGCGCAGGTAGAGCTCTTCATTCCAGCCCACAGCCTGCCCCTCCCCTGGCCTTCCCTAGCTCAGCGAACACAGCACAGTGGTCCAGCCAAAATCTTAGGCACCATTTCTTCTTCCTTCCTTCCCTCTTTCTCCCGTATCCATCTACTTGACTTCAACAGTAAGTCCTGGTATTTCCCAAACTGTGTTCCGAATCTGTGCCCTTCTTCCCACCTCTACTGCTACCATCTAGGCCAAGTTGCCATCTCCTTTCATGGACTGCTAGATTCACCTTCCAACCAGACTTCCTTTGTTTACCATCTCACCTCCTTAGATCCATTCTGCACATATATTCGGAATGACCTTTTGAGAATACACCAGCTATCCTTCATCTGATTATTCAACTTATGTGGTTGTTTTCAGTTATAAATGGTCACATTTGCAGTTACTGTATTTGTTCTTTTAAGTTTATTTCTGAATCCTAAGTAGAAAATAAATTGGCCCAGGGAAAGCAAAAAATAAATGTAAGTCAATAAATTAAATGCATACATACATGCATACAATACACTGGCTATGTCCCTCTTCTGTTTAAGTCCTCGAGTGTTTCCCCATCACATTTAGAGTAAGAGCCAAATTCCTTTCTTGGGCCCACAGAGGCCTCAGAGTCTCCAGACCCTGACTAGTCCCTGGCCTCCCTTCCTCCCCTCACCCTGGCTCACGTCTCTGCACCACATCTGGCCTTCCTTTCGTTCTTCAGCAGGAGAGGCTGTTCATTGCTGCAATAGGGTAGAAATGCTATTCCCTCCACCCCCAGCTTCTTTCTTGGGATCTTGAACTGACAATCCAAGATATCATCTGTCAGTCCTCCGAACAAATACATTTCCTAAGAAAACTTTTCCCTAATCATTCTTTTTTTTTTTTCCAAGATTTATTTATTTGAGGAGGAAGGGGTAGAGGGAGAGAGAATCTCAAGCAGACTCCACACTGAGCATGGAGCCCAATGTGAAACTCAAATCTCACAACCCTGAGATCACAACCTGAGCTGAAACCAGGAGTTGTATGGTCAACCGACTATGCCACCCAGGCATCCCCCCAAGCCACTTTTTTAAAATGAATGCCCACCCCACCTAATCTTCTTAGTGAAGGGATCAGAACATGCATTCCCAAAGATGCTACTTTGGCATACTGATTATTTTGAGCTGAAGGCAATTGAAAAACAGCAGATACAGGAAGGGCTCTCTGCCCTTCCCCCGCTCTAAAAAAGCAGGGCATACATTTCCTATGAGAAAGATGCCCTGCTGGTACCAGAAAGAATAGAAAATTTTTATCACTGGAGCTGGGGAGTTGATGCCAAGATGAGCCCACAAACCAACAAATCTTATTAAAGTAATCCTTAGCTTCCATTTGTTTCCCTCATATATTTCCTAGTCACTTTCCCACAATTTACCAACCCCAGAGGCCCAAACCTCTTCCCTTTATCCAGTTACTTCTTCACAATTTCTCACCTTTTGTTGAAATAGCATAAAAGCCCCCAAGTCTGTTTTCACCTCTTTCCTGTGATGTCCCCTATGCCAAGTAAGAATACTAACATCAAATAAAATGTGTATGCTTTTGTCCTGCTTAATGTCACTTGTCAGCTGAATTTGCAACCCTAGCTACAGAAATAAGAGAGTTAGAGAAAAACCTTTCCTTCCCTACAGTCGCACTTCCTTATCGAAATGTATATTGCATACCTACTGTTTTGTTTAATGTCCTCTGCACTAAAATGTAAGCTCAGTGAAGGTAAAAGGAGCACTTGTCCTATTCATACAATATGTCCAGGCCCGGCACATAGCTGGTGCTCAATAAACATCTGTTGAGTTACTAAATCTGCAGAGTGGTGATGTAGTTTAAGCCCCAAGGAGAACGAGGTATCTGAGAGAGAATGTTAACAGAAGAGCCTCACTAACTGCCCACCATTGACAGCATTATTCGTTTCAGGTCCCACACACAGGCCAAGCCACCACCTTGACTGAATACTTATTAAACACGATTAAAGGTAACAGGTCTTCTAGTTTCAAGAGAAAGGAAGAAAAGTGTGAAGATTTGAAGAAAGAGAAAATGAACTACCAGGAAAGGGACTTGTGAATAGCACACAGCAAGAAGTCTAAATGTAGAGCAGATATCAAATCCTAAACGCCTGGTTTTCAAAAAGCAGTCTTAACACAGAAGCCTGGAGAGAGAAAATGGGTAGGGGTGTGGGGTTCAGAGAGAGAAAGCAAGAGAGACGGAGACGCAGGGAAAAACCGGGGCAGAGAGTCATTAGATCATAAGCCCTCTTCTGCTCAGCCGTGGATTCAAACTAACTCTTTGCACCAAACAACATGCATACATCTATTCACTGAGGAGAAGGGTAGTCAACAGAGTATTTTATCATATGCAAAGAGAAAGAAAACAAGTGTGAAGTAGAGGCCTTTGCCAAGGTGACAGCAGTAACAGCCTTCTAACAATAGTGGGTTTGCCCAGTGACACAGGCACGTAGCCTCTGACGGCCATAATGACCTCTTCAGGTTTCATGTGCTACGTGACCTTTCCCATGAAAAGTCTGCTGTGGGGGGTCTGGTGTGTGCCGTGCAACAGTGATGGTCTCCCCCTGCAATCAAGAGTTTATTAGCCAAGAAGTACCGATAAAGCATCAGTGTAGGGAAATGCCAAAACAGAAAGCCAAATGATTTTTTAAAACATAAACTTCTTAAAATGGAAGAGGTGTTTTACACACACACACACACACACGCACACGCATTCGTTTATAAACCAAGAGAGCTTCATAAAGTGGCTTATAAATTTAGATTGTTTTAAATAATAATATGATTTTGGGCCATTTCTACTTTAAGCTAATATTATGGAAAATGCTTTTTGGGTGATTCTTTTTCTAAAAATTGGTGTTTAAAGAAAAAATATCATGAGGGAAATTATAAATGTAAAGTAATACAAAAATACATTTGATGGGAAGTACTCTGCTTGTCAAAATAGGCCTGTGATAGACAGAAAATGAATTTGAAGAGATTTTTTAAATTGCATCAGATTTTTGTCTCTAATCCATTTGCACATCACTTGGTATCACTGATGTCAGTTTATTATCATTGTGGTGACCAAGGTACACGAGGGTCAAGCAACCCTGGATTCTGATTCTGGCTCTAGGCTGCCCTTGCTGGCTGAGTCATTAAATCTTCAAGCCAAGCTTTTGTCACCTATAAAATGGGGCCACAGGATTGCTATAAAGATAAAATGAGATAATGTATGTAAAACATCTGGTACAAAATAATATACAGTGCATGGTCCTAGTAATTATTATGAATTACAGTAATTCAATAAATATTTATCATGTGCCTTTGGTGTGGGAAGCATTGTTTTAGGCATGAGGAGTGGGATCAGGGCTGCCTGTATGATTGTACAGGTTATGCACAAAACAAATCTGCAGGCCACCATTTGCATCATCATCCAAAGGAACAATGCAACCTGAAGACAGTAGGATACAACCTGGGAGTCATACTTTGTTGCCCCAGTAGTGGAAAGTAAAATGGGGAAAGCTTACATTCCAATGAAAGGAATAACATTTATTATTATGACTTGGCACTTTATAAAAACATTATCATTCTATATAAGTAGTGAACCAGTAAGTATTACTCAAACATTTACCAGACATTCAAAGCTATTTTTTTTTTAAGATTTTATTTATTTATTTGACAGACAGAGATGACAAGTAGGCAGAGGCAGGCAGAGAGAGAGGAAGGGAAGCAGTCTCCCTGTTGAGCAGAGAGTCCAATGCGGGGCTCGATCCCAGGACCCCGGGATCATGACCTGAGCCAAAGGCAGAGGCTTTAACCCACTGAGCTGCCCAGACGCCCCCAAAGCTATTCTAGACAGAGTAGGCAATGTAGAAGTAAAGGATTGCTTTGCCTTATTTCTGTAATTAAGCAACTTAAAATCCAGTTGAGTCAAGTACACAAAATATACATAAGTGCTAATCTGCATGACATAATAAGTACAGGCAGCCCTCACTTTGCATGGCAGTGTGGGACCTATATAAGCTGAAGCCATGCAAAGTAATCTTAATAATCAGTAGGGAAAATTATGATTATTCCAAGATCTTTAAAAACTTTTGTGAAAACATTAAAAACTCTCTGAAGGTCAGTTATCCATGTATTGGGAAATGAAAAAAAAAAAAAAAGTAAAAACTGACATTCAGTAAACGAGAATTTAAAACAATAAAAATGAATGAAAATGGGGCACCTGGGTGGCTCAGTGGGTTAAGCCGCTGCCTTCGGCTCAGGTCATGATCTCAGGGTCCTGGGATTGAGCTCCACATTGGCTCTCTGTTCAGCGGGGAGCCTGCTTCCTCCTCTCTCTCTCTGCCTGCCTCTCTGCCTACTTGTGATCTCTGTCTGTCAAATAAATAAATGAAACCTTTAAAAAAAAATGAATGACATTGTCTCACTTCCTTGTGAAAAAGCATCAGGAAGAGTTTGAACAGTACTTGCTTTCCTCTCATCATATAACATTCTACACATCTTCCCACTGCCTGGGCAAAATTGTCACATTCCTTCCTAAATCTGGGTCAGTTTCCAACACTTTATCCTTTGCACATTCAGTGTCACGAAATACCTCCAAGACTTTGTTTAATGTGAAGTATTTTCCTGAATTCACTTCCCCTGGAACATCGTCATCCTTTTCATCATGGTGAGTTTCCCCACTGACATCAGGAAGTTGGCTTTGCTGAGGGCCTGTCTGCCCATCTGGAGGGGCTCACACTGCACTGACCAGCAGTGTCCTCAAGAATTCCATTACACTGCACTCAGATTCTACTTCCCACGTGTCTCTTATCATTTCTCTGCTGCACTTCGCTCTTGGTTGGTCAATACACTCCTTTGATGAACTCTTCCTGTAAAATGTCACAGAGGTTTATCCCTGGGCAACAAGGAGACAATAGCACACTTTGCTATCTTTGGGCGAACTGAATAACAGATGCGAGGGGACCCTACAGACTTTCAAGGAAGTGATTGGTCATGGATCGTGATTCACATCTGTTATTTACATAGTCATTTGTGTGCTGAAGGGCTAGGGGCAACGTTTGTACTTCGGGCAAATACAGGAAAGATCCCACAGAGCATGGTAACTACAATTTGAACTGTGTTATTGGCACACTTGCATTACTTAACTACAATGTAGTAACTGATATCCATGCGTATCAGAGCCATGCAGAGGACTGCCTATCCTGCATTACTATCTTTGTTAGTTTTTAGCATATATATCAATGGAGCATCCTCATGATAGAAAGCTATCACATCTATTTTAAGTGAATTGGATTAAACATGGAATTAACACATCAAAAGAAGCATTAAAAATTTATCTTAATGTAACATAAATAATGCTGATAAGCATCTACTAAATCACAAAGATTAGTATACCTAGTATACAGTAGCATGACGCTAGAGACCAAAGTCCAACCCTTCAGGTGTTTTCTGACACTTTAATCCATCTTTTTCCCCTTCTACTTTTGCCTTTTTCCTTTTCTATTGAAATTCAGATACAGTTAAATGTAATATATTTTATTACAAATAGCAACACAGAATTTGACTTTTATGAAAGTATTTCTCTATTTCCCTTCTCCTTTTTTACCCTTCTATCTATCCTTCTGTGTCTATATGCAGAGACAGCGTCCAGACATTGTTTTCAACTCTTAGTAGTGATAATATTATTATGAACTGGTGGAAAGTGTGACTTTTTTCATGTTCATATTTGTACTGTGTGCATTATTTGAATTTTCATGATAAGCATTGATGTACATGTTAATGTTTACAAAAGCAAAGGATTTTCCTCAAAATCATAACAATGAAAAATTTTGGATGTCCTTTTAAAATAACTGAAGGAAACCCTTTTGATTTTTCCTAAATGGCCTAGCTTTCTCAGAATTTCCTTGAGGAAGGTTTACTTTGGCATTTTGAATAGCAAAGTTGGTCCCTGATCTTTTCATCTACACACAACTGGATTCTTGATTTTTAAAAAGGAATTGACACTGGCGGAGGGTCTCCCACAAAACAATCAAATGCTTATTCTCTAACCCCCACCTGGTGCTCAGCTAAAATAGTTATTCCTCTACTATTGGAGGTATTACCAAATTCTTTTTTGTTGTTGTTGATGAAATTGTAAGCTTCATGAGAGCAGAGATCATGTCTTCATTCTTGTGTACAGGTACTAATAAATATTTGGGACTATGAAAAGTTTTTTACAATTTTTGTTGAAAGATAAAATTAAGGCTTTGCTACATAAAGAGGAAAGGGTTGGTTTAAAAGACTGCCTGAAATTTTGCTCTGCTTTGTTTTGAGACTCAGAGTTTGCAAGTTCAAGATCATCAGACTTTCTAGACTACATAGAGAGGTTGCAGATTCTAGGAAAACACTCAGGTTTATATTCAAATATTAAGTAATCATCAATAGTAAGTAAAAATTAAAAGCCCTCCAAGCTTATTTGTTCCATTTCCTTGAAAAAGATGGGTGGTACTTTGATAGGAATTGCATTAAATGTGTAGATTGCTTTAGGTAGCATAGACATTTTCACAATATTTATTCTTCCAATCCAGGAGCATGGAACATTTTTCCATTTCTTTGTGTCTTCCTCAATTTCTTTCATGAGTAGTTTATAGTTTTCTGAGTATAGATTCTTTGCCTCTTTGGCTAGGTTTATTCCTAGGTATCTTATGGTTTTGGGAGAAAGGGGAACCCTCCTACACTGTTGGTGGGAATGCAAGCTGGTGCAACCACTCTGGAAAAAAACTTTGAGTTTCCTCAAAATGTTGAAAATAGAACTACCCTATGACCCAGCAATTGCACTACTGGGTATTTACCCTAAAGATACAAACATAGTGATCCGAAGGGGCACGTGCACCTGAATGTTTATAGCAGCAAAGTCTACAGTAGCCAAACTATGGAAAGAACCTAGATGTCCATCAACAGATGAATGCGTAAAGAAGATGTGGTATATATACACAATGGAATACTATGCAGCCATCAAAAGAAATGAAATCTTGCCATTTGCGATGACATGGATGGAACTAGAGGGTATCATGCTTAGCGAAATAAGTCAATCAGAGTAAGACAACTATCAGAGTAAGACAACTATCATATGATCTCCCTGATACAAGGAAGTGGAGATGCAACATGGAGGGTTAAGGGGGTAGGAGAAGAATAAATGAAACAAGATGGGATTGGGAGGGAGACAAACCATAAGTAACTCTTAATCTCACAAAAACAACTGAGGGTTGCTGGGGGGAGGGGGTTTGGGAGAAGTGGGGGTGGGGTTATGGACATTGGGGAGGGTATGTGCTATGGTGAGTGCTGTGAAGTGTGTACACCTGGAGATTCACAGACCTGTATCCCTGGGGATAAAAATATATTATATGTTTATAAAAAACAATTAAATTAAAAAAAAAAAAAAGCCTTCCAAGCGGGGGCACCTGGGTGGCTCAGTTGGTTAGGCAACTGCCTTCAGGTTGGGTCATGGACTCCTGGAATCAAGTCCTGCATCAGGATCCCTGTTCAGTGGGGAGTCTGCTTCTCCCTCTGACCCTCTCCCCTCTCAAACTCTCTTTCACTCTCTCCCTTGCAAATAAATTAATAAAATCTTTTTTTTTAAAAAAGCCTTCCAAGTATGTCAAATTTTATGTTTCTTTAAATTTTGCTTCAAAAAACAACTTTCTTATAGTAAAACATATCAATATTTATTACATTGATATAGAATAACTTCCTGCTTCTAACATGTATTTTTTCTAAACTTGAGTTGACCAAGGGTCTATGTTTTTTTCCCCCTGATTAACAGATCAATTTAAAAAGCAGAACAGAGCAGGGGTACCTAGGTGACTCAGTCAGATAAGCAGCTGGCTCTTGATTTTGGCTCAGGTCATGATCTCAAGGTCTTGAGATGGAGCCAGTTCCCCCGACCCCCACCCCTGGACTCCATGCTCAGTGGGAGTCTGCTTGAGATTCTCCCCCTCTACCTCTACCCCTCCCCCTGCTTATGTGTGTGTGTTCATGTGTGTGTGTGTGTGTGTGTGTGTGTGTGTATGTATGCTCTCTCTCTAACATAAATAAATACATCTTTAAAAAATAAAAGAAAAGAACAAAACAGAACAAACACCTAGTTACCCTGTACTTTCAACCTTGCTGTGGATATAATCAGGATTTAGTTTTTTGACCTGATTCTCTTCTTGACATTTTAGGAAAGTTCTCTCTGTTATCCTCAATCTCTACTGATACAAAGAGTAGTTTCAAACCTCTCTCCTGCCCTCAACTCTCACCTCCAAGGCCTCTCTAATTTTGTATTTCTAATTTCTTATAATATATATCTTATGATCCAGTAAGAGTTACTATCTTGATAAATTCCCTCCTATCTTAATTATCAAGACTGTTTCCAAAATGGCTTCCAACTCTGAAACTTAAGAGATCCTCACAACAATTTTCCTCTCCTGTTTGTTTTGACTTTAAACAGTTCATTCTGTTTAGTGTCCATGATACTCATTTTCCTCCCCTCATTTCTGTCATTCTTGACTGAATCCTCATCCTCCCTTATACCTGGACTTGTACAATAGCCTTTATCCAGAGCTCCTGATCTCAACCCATCTATACTCAGCAGACAGAATAGACTCCCATACACCATCTTTGTCACTGTCTTTCTGTTCACTGAAATCTACAGCATTCCCACAAGATTAGATGTATTTCATCAGCTTCCATTCAAGAACTTTCATTATCTACCTCCTTTTCTCATGAAATTATGCCACTTTCTTATCAGAAATGGTCTCTATATAATCAAATTATGCCGCTTCCCTGTGGGAAACCTCATTTCACTCCAGACTCCTTACCAAAGGCTAATATGTGTCTGCCAATCTTTCCAACCATGTTTCTTATCACCCTTGCTACAGCTTACATTTCTTTCTGTTCTTTCACAACCAAGGCCCACAGCACTAGCTTTCTTCTCTGTCTTGAAAGTTCTTAGCCCAGACCATTGCATGATGGCTTCTTCTCATCATTTGGGATTCAGTGCAAATGCTTTCTCCTCGGAGAGGTCTTCCCTGACTATCCTGTCTAATGTGCATTCTCAGATGTACCTGTCACATCTTTCTTTTAGTTGTATTTTATTCATAGTACTTTATATTTTTTTCCACTTGTTTTTTACCGTGGTACTGGGGAAAAAAAGAGTTCACAAGAAACCAGATTGGCTCTCTTGTCCACTGCTTTATCTACAGGGCCTAGAATACTTCCTGACACACAGAGCCCAGGAAATATTTGCTGAGTGAATTACAGGGACATAATTCTTACTCCCTGATTAAGCCAAGCCATTCTCTACACTGTCTTACATATCCATTTGTGAATTATTGGTTATATGTTTTCTTCATTCTATTCTCCTCTACCTAATTCCCCTACTGTTATCTTTTATCAATTCATATTAGTCATTTCCTTCAAAATCTAGCTCAAATGCCACTTGTAAAACCTTGAATTCTTCCTACTATGAGCACTCTTTTACTTCTTCTCCCCATAAGATTTACCTCATCATTTTCATGGTTATCTATCTTGTGCTTTAAAAAAAAAAAACAAAAAACAAACAAAAAAAGCTTCAACATATTGCTTTATAACTACATTTTTTTTTTCTTTCTGAGTCATCTAATTGTTTTCTTGTTGACAGAAGGTGTAGTTAAGTGACAAAAGCTTTGGACTCAGAGTCCTGGAGAATAATTCCAGACTGCAGAGGGGCCATTTCCCACATCTGCACATTATGGAACCGTTAGTCTAGACCATAGGTTGCAAAATGCCAGCCCTCGTGTTGAGTAAGGCCCACAGATGTGTTTCATTTGGCCTTAGTGAAACTCAAATTAGTTAGCATGTTTAAAAATTGGGAAATTTTTGGAAAGCTTGAAATTCTACCTCCTCTGGGGGGAAGAAAATCAATAGAATAGGCAACAAGAGACCTACATTTCTTTCTTTCTTTCTTTTTTAAGATTTTATTAAATCTTAAAGATTTAATAAAGAGAGAAAGAAATAAAGAGAGAGAAATAAAGAAATAAAGAGAGAGAAATAAAGAGAGGAAGAGCATGAGAGAGAGCACAAGCAAGGGAGGCCCAAAGGGAGAGGAAGAAGCAGGCTCCTCACTGAGCAGGAAGCCCGATGGGGGACTAGATCCCAGGACCCCAGGACCATGACCTGAGTCGAAGGCAGCCACTCAAAAGACTGAGCCACCCAGGTGGCCCGAGACCTACATTTGTGCATGGTGACAAATTCACTGAGAAAGGATGCCTGGGTGGCTCAGTGGCTAAAGCGTCTGCCTTCAGCTCAGATCATGAGCCCAGGGTCCTAGGATCGAGTCCCACATGGGGCTCCCTGCTCAGCAGGGAGTCTGCTTCTCTCTTTCCCTCTGCCCCCGCCCCCGCTCATGGTCACATGCTCTCTCTCTCTCTCAAATAGGTAAAAATATTTTTTAAAAATCCACTGAGAAGGAAAGCAATTGTCTTTATCTTTGAGATTTATTTATATATTTGAGAGAGAGAACATGAGTGCGTGTAAGTGGGGTGAGGGACAGAGGGAGAGAATCTTCAACTTCTGGCTGAGTGTATAGCCCAATGCTGGGCTCCATCTCACAACCCATGAGATCACCACCTGAGCTGAAACCAAGATTTAGACACTCAACCAACTGAGTCACCCAGGCGCCCCAACAATTGTCTTTAACATGGGGTGGGGACCCTCTGATGTGCCATGGTGAAGTAGCCTGCACACTTCACTTGTTTATGTTAGTTCTCTGTTAGAATTTGAATATATAACCCAAGACTATATCCTTTATGGAACCCTTCTAACTCTACATATTAATGATTCTGGATAAATGTGTCTTCTCTCTCTAGCGAGATTTAATTTCTGGAAGCACGGTGTCTGGTGCTTTACTTCTGCCTTTGCAGGTAACAGTGCTAGGCATTGTTTAAAAGTCATTTGTTGAACATTAATTTAGTTACACACAAATATGTGGCAAAACCAGATTCCACCCAATTAAAAATGTACTGTTCAGTTGGCTTTTATAAGGAAAGACTCCCATGAAAGTGGAATTCAAATAGTGACAGAGTTTGTGTGATATAGAAAATTTAACTCTGGACAGATAACAACCAGATGAAGTTTCGTTTGGGCAGCAGAAAAGAGATGTAGTTCCTCAGTCTCTTTCCTCTGTGTGTAACTCCCACTAATGGTTCATGGTAGTTATGCAGGCATATCAAGAGCAGAATGTACTCTGGAGATGGAAAAATATTATTATTTGTACTCCTAAGTAATGATCATATGTTCAACAGCTGGAACTTGTGGAGTATTTATTAAAATACCAATAACTACATTTGCTATATTCCCACAAAACCGAAGACCATTTGGCATGGTTCAAGACTACCATATTTAATAAATCCCATTATTCTTTTTGCAACATTTTATTAACTTTTAAGGAGAATGTATCACACTGAAATATTTTCCACGGGTTAACACCAATAGCTAAGCTTCCACACCCAGGTTGTGCCCTGCCTGGTATAGCAAAATGAATGGAAGTCCCAGGTCTATAACCCAGGGCAGATCTGGTAAACTGTTGTCAAAGAGTACAGTCTGGACACTTTCTTCTTCATTTTTCCATCTTCTACCATAAAAAGTACTCATAAATGACATAAATATTTCATGTGAGGAAAGATCACATTCCTCAAAAACTGTCTACTTTAACAGAGGACACAGCTGATATTATCCCATTCATATTAATACTAGAATAAATATTTGTATGAAGCTTGGATTACTGTAATACTTGAAAAACATTTCAAAATTTCATTTGTTTGGAACATTATATTCTAAAGAATTAAAGGGAAAATACATTAACCTGATTAAAATATTTTAACATTTACTTTAGACAGCTATAATCTCTAAGTTTCTTATAATGCATGCAGGAACTGAGCTGAAAGTGTACTTTTGTACTCTGTGAGAAAAACTGACTTCCTTAGTAAATGAAGAGTATAAATAATATTTGAAAGGAAGCATTTACTTACCAAAGAAAATAATTTGTTTTTCAACACTCGAGATTGCTTTCATTTAAAAAAATATATATATTTTATTTATGTATTTGTCAGAGAGAGAGGGAGCACACAAGCAGCCAGAGGCAGAGAGAGAAGCAGGCTCCTTGATGCGGGACTCAATCCCTGGACCCTGGGACCATGACCTGAGCCAAAGGCAGCGGCTTAACCAACTGAGCCACCCAGGCAACCCGAGATTTCTTTTATTTATATAACACTCTATTCAAGGGGGCACCTGGGTGGCTCAGTGGGTTAAGCCTCTGCCTTCGGCTCAGGTCATGATCCCAGGGTCCTGGGATCGAGCTCCACATCAGGCTCTCTGCTCAGCAGGAAGCCTGTTTCCTCCCTCTCTCTCTGCCTGCTTCTCTGCCTACTTGTGATTTCTGTCTGTCAAAAAAATAAATAAAATCTTTTAAAAAAAAAAACAAAACTCTATTCAAAGTGTAGGCAAGACCAGAACTTCTTAGATATATTAATCATTTTTATCTATTTACTGAATCTGGGCCTGAACTACCAGTACTTACTAGTCATTTTTTTCTGGTTACTGTATGTACTTGAAAGTAATAAAGTCCACATATCCTTTGAAATGGCCCAGTTTTCCAGATTAGTGAATTTTCTCTATGTATTTGTATCTTAGGTGTGAATGATTTCCATCTTTCATTGGGGTCTAAACCATTGTAAATAACACAGTTTACATATTAAAGAAATCTAGTTGTGCACAACAGTGAGAAATAAATTAGAGGTCTCTGTGAAAGCTGTGTGATCTTAACCTTGCTAAACCTCAGTTTCCTCATTTATAAAATGGGGGTGAAAATAATATCTATTTCCTGGGGACGAAGGGGAGATTAATAGAGATAAGGCAAGCATTCTCTTAGTATACAAATTCTACATTATTGTCTCTCCTACTGTGTGTGTCAAAGATCCCCTATGTAATGAATTATGTATTTTCTAATTTACACGGCATTACCCCCATTTTGCAGAGAAAACCACAGAGGCTCAGGCAATTAAGAATCTTGCTCTAGACCACACATGTTGAGGAGCCAACCTCCTGTTTCTGCTCATAAAATGACTGTGCAGAGCACTCTTCTTTTACAGAAGCAATCTTAGAAATTAATCTTCGAAAGTGGAGTCAACAATCACCCGTGAGTGGTGACTGCAGTTCAGAGACTGGTTTTCATACACACTTTGTAGGATCGGCATCACTATTTTGAGGCTGCACCCTGTGCAGGAACATGAGTCATCGCCTACCCACGCACTCCTCCACACTCTAAGGCTCTCCTTTATGAATTAAGTCCTCGGAATTCCTGTCTCATTACTCCCCAAGGGTGCTCAGTCACAGCCATCTCTGACTTGTATTTTCACCCACCTAGTTAATTGCTTTCTTCGACGCTTCTGTTAGGCCAGTCGATGTCTATGTCTACCTCAGCAAATAACTTGACATCATTATAGAGGAGCGAGAAATTGTTGGGATTGGGGAAGGGTTTACAAATGCTGCGCTTTCCAGTTTATACCATCCCATGACCCAGTAACTGTGGGAGGACAGGGCCCTGAGTTCAGGGGAAAATCCCTATAAAACGTTGTTTCCCTGGGTCCTTTCCCCTTTCCTAGACAACCTGAGGGTTAATGGAAGGCGCATAGTGCTGGTGGTTGTAATAACAGTGGGGATAACATGGTAGTGGAAAGAGTTTATCCGACCACGTGGGCACCTCACTCAGGAGGAATTTTATTCTATTCTGACAATCTGAACTTATTTGGTCAGTGTTTTAGAGTTTATTAGTTGCTACTGAAGTTCCCAAATAAAAGTATCTCAATCTTCCAGTGGCATATGCCTTCACGTATATTGCTGAATTTGTTTTTCCTTTAAAATTTAAAACATCCTCTACCATTTGCCTAAATAAAATACTTTTAACTGAAGACCCAGGGATAGAAGGAAACCATGCTATACGGATTCAGGTAAATCCTCAATTCTTGGCAATCTAGGCGTGGCAATCTTGGGACCCTGAGCTCCCAAATTAGCAGTATCTTATGGAGAATGACAGTCATACACTTGTCATTTTGAATAACTAAAAAATTTAGAAGAAATGTAATTTTGTAAGATCCTTTACATCAATGAGATATTTCTAGCCATGTTTGCAGATCACAACACCACTCTGCCAAGCAGCAGTAGGTGTTTTAAGTGTGTTCAATCTCAGGATGCGGAGGAGGCAGGCCAGAGAGGAAAGCAGGACAACACCATGGGGAAAAGTTTTGGTATGGCCTCAGGAAGCACAGAAGGGACCGCATGAAGCCAGGACTGGGTGCAGAGTTTCCTGGGTTCTTTAATGGCTTTGTCTGTGCTTGCTGCCTATGACCTTAGGCACTGGGCAGCCTCCTTCCTGTATCTGTCAAAGGGAGGAATGCAAATCCAGGACCTCTGCTCTGCTTTTCTCCCCCAGGGGGCCAGAAACTGCCTAAGCCTCACGCTATAAAACCCAGATCCTTTGCTCTAGGTGTGGTTAAAAGAACAAAATTATTATAATTACTGGGCGTAACTTTAGTCACTCTGCATCACATCTTCCACTGAACGTGTGCCCTAGGTTTGTATGTCGGTTACCAAGAAAAGAAGGTGACTGCGGGTATGGGAGAAGTGCTGCTGAAATGCTGACTTTTCCACTATTTCTAGAGCCTTTCTTAATAATCACCTGCAAAGCTGCAATTGTGGCAATGTGAGCTGGCAGCCTAACCCACCGTCACTGGGTCTTGGATTATCAAGGTGTCTCCCCACATGTCCAAGCCTGCCGTACTCTCTTCTCACTCTCCTCCAGGTTTTACCATGTCGCCCCCTTTCACACACCAGAGTCTCCATGTGCATCACCCCACAGAACTGCAAGGAGCCAGCATGGGCCCTGCGCAGAAGCAATAAAGCCAGTCCGAAAGAAGTGTTAAATTACACACTCAATTTCCAAGACCCGGGGTGGAAAAAAGAATGCAAAATATCTCATTAACAACTTCCAATATGTCTTGCAGGTAGAAATGAGACTATTTGGAACATACTGAGATAAAGAAAATATATGATTAAAATGAATTTTACCTGCTTTTTCAAAAAATTCTTTTCTAATGTGGCTATTAGGAAGACTAAAATTAAAATGTGTGACTTGCATTTGTAGCTCACGTTGTATTTCTGTTCTTTAGTGGTCTAGTTTCCAGTCCTTTGCGTTACTGTGCTCTACTTAAGAAAAAGCATATCTCGGGGCACCTGAGTAGCTCAGTTGTTAAGTGTCTGCTTTCAGCTCAGGTCATGATCCCAGGGTCTGGGGATCAAGCTCCACATAGGGCTCTCTGCTCAGGGAGAAGCCTGCTTCTACCTCTCCCACTGCCCCTGCTTATGCTCTCTCTATGTCTCTCTCTGTGTCTAAATAAATAAATAAATAAAATCTTAAAATAAAATAAAAAAAAATTTTTTTAATCTCCTTGGGCAATACCATTGAAAAATTTTTAATATTTTTATATAACTACCAAATAGTTTCCAATGAAATCTCAACTAAATTATGTATTTTTAACTTTTTAAAAAAAGGCATTTATGTCCCCCAAACAAATCCAGCTGTACTGGAAGTTCAAATCCTTTGATATTAGGACAGATATTAGGATAAGCTAGAGTGATACAGAAGCATGTAATAAAATCAGTGGTACTGATCTTCTTCTGTGTCATGTACCCATATTGTTCACTGAACCAGTATTTATTATTTTTCTACTATATTCCAGACTGTGCCAGGCTCTAGAAATACAGCTAATAACTCTGATGAAAGTTTTAGACCCTCTCCCCAGGGGAGAAAAGAAAGTATACATGAACATATTTACATACCTGAATTCTAGGCTCTTGTGACTCTTCCGAAGCCTATCACATATCCTAAATTAGTAATTTCTAAGTTTGAAAAAAAGAGCATGGACCGGCCAGATATGCATTCAATTGTTGTCTCCAACAGCTTCTGGGGTGGCTTTGGGCTATATTTATCTTCTCTAAGTTCAGTTTCTTCATCTATAAGATAGGGAGATATGGACAAATTGTGGGGTGTTATGAAGACTAGCTCTGAGACATATAAAGGCTTTTCTTGCACATTCCTTCTTAAGCACCTTAGTAGGTGTTATAGGTCATAACTATTATTTCTTTTCTTGAGTTATGTGGGGAAGTGGCTCAGAAAAGAAGAGAATGGATTCTTGAGCCTGAATCTTCTTTTCTATGTCAAGTTCTTAATTCATGTAGTAGCCCTAGAGGTTAGTTGCTGAAAAAAAATAAAAGAGTTTGGTTCTCCAACCACGCCATGACCTTTTAGAGAAGATGTCCAAAAATGGTGTGCGAGTGGTCTGGGGTAATGCGATCTACAGAAATGAGAACATGTCTGCCCACACCTTGAGAGATGCTATGTGGTATGTGCATGTTTTTCTGTGGTTTGAAAACAAATTTCTGTCTGCAAACCTACAGATGGGTTTCTGTTTTGGGGGTTATTTTTTGTTTGTTTGCTCATTCATTTAGAAAACCATGCTGGTATGTATATTCTCCTCACAGGCGACCTGCAGACAACCTCCAGCAGGCACTAGCAAACTTTGGGATGCAAGTAACCCTGAATGAGTAAGAACTTGAGCTAAGAAGCAGAGCGCCATGCCATTTCTACACAACTTCTCCTTCCAATGTCACACTCTGGAACAATCCATTCTCCAAATCACCAAGTTAAAGGTAGAGCGATTCACCAACTGCCAGCAGGTGAGGGGAAGCCAGCCTTGTCATGATTTTACAGACTCTTTTTTCTACTCACGAAAACCAGTTATGTATGGTATTTATGTACATCTGTGTTCCTGGGCATTTTCCAAATGCCTTTTGGAGAACATTAAACAGGAAATTGATGCCACAGGGCAAATATTCATTCTTCCCATCCTCTCTCACAAAAACAAGTACAGATTTGCTGTGGCTAGACTGACTTCCTGCAGGGTGCTGCAGCTTATTCGATTTTACACTAGGAGGGAAAAAAAAAAAATAACATTCTCTGTTTCAATTTAGAGTATGTTGAAAATGGCCAAAATGCATCAACGGAAAGCTTCCCTCATGAGAACTCTGAAGGCTGGACGTCAGTGCTTTATAAACTCATAAAATTCAAAGGTTAATGATTGTTTTTCATGCCTATTGATGAAAGTAAATCCATATTATACTGGACACATCAAATTTGGTTAAACAGCGTGTTCACTAGTTCTCAAATGAAAAAACAAACAAGCAAAAAAAACGTTCAGTATATGGCCGCTGCAGCTTTTCATAGAAGGACGGCCTCTTTTTCTAACCTGTTACAGGGGTCTTTGGTTAGTGTCCTCCTCAACATCTGTTTTTCCCAGTTCACTTTCTTATCAGCCCAGAAACTATTTTGGGATCTGTGACACTCTGGAAGAACTTAAGCTACTTCAGCCCCAGGAACAGAGGATGTGACTTAGGTTAAGCTATTCAACGGGTTATCTCTCCTAGCCACAGAGATTTCGGGCAGAGGCCTATGAACTAAGTTTATCCAATCAAAGTGAATCTTGAGGCTTTTGCTGGGAAAACATTAGTCACTTTTTCCTGATGGACAAGACCACTGAAACAGTTGGCAGTCACCTTAGGGTCATAATGGGGACTAACCCATTTGCCTAAAAAAGGCAAAGACCACAGAAGGCAGGATAGAGAAGGTGGAAAAACAAAACTGTTATGTTTTATTGCTGGATCAAGCTTTGCCTGAAGATCTATCTCTGGACCATTTAGTAACATAAACCATTAAGTTCCCTATACTGCTTAAACTAGTTTGATTCAAGTTTTTTTGTAGTTTGTAACCAAAGCTTAATAACTGTCATACTTACCTGTTAGAAGACATTTACAAAAGAAAAATAAGGGGACAAGGTGATAATCTAATGGGCTACTATTATGGTCAATTTCAGAACTAATTACAGAAAAGCAAGATCAATAAGGAATAAGGAAGTGATTACTACTGAGAAAAGGATGAGAAAAAAGTTTCCAAGGGATGGGTAACTACCGCAGCAATGTGGGGCTGGAGAAAAGCCAATCCACATACTTCTTCTAAGGCCCAGCCTGAGTGGGGACTGGGGTGGGGACTTAGCAGCAGGAAGGGTCTACCCTCAGCTAAAGCCATTCTTAAATTATTCCCTCTCCTTCAGCTACTACTGGTGAACTACTTAGCAATAGATGCAGTCTGCAATTTTTAGTCATTTGACTTCCATCCTCTCTGTTGATCCTTGCCACCTCCGTCTAAAGAATTATATGTTATTATTATTATTATTATATCCCATTTTATAGATTGGGAAACTGAGGCCCAGAAACTGCAAGTTATATGCACCATAAACAAGCTGTAGAGAATAAACTCAGAGCTCATATCTTCTAATTCAAAAGCCTATAATCTTTGTCCTACAACATACATCCTTGAAGACTGTTTTTTTGTAATATATGTGGTCATTGGGTTCATCTAAAGTGAGGCCTGGAGGTATTTGACATCTGGCTTCATACCTACTGTTTCTCTTACCAAGACTAGCCAGAATTTATTTTGTCCACACAGTCACCATACTTTCCTTCAGCAGTGCTCCATGCTCTGAAAATGTCCCCTTTCTACCTCCTGTGACCATCAAAACTCCCATTTCTTTAGCCTCTGAAGACAACAGACTACAAGGAGGGGTGTTTCTGAATAAATGCACACTGAGGTGGGAAATACTGATACCAGCTTTGTGTGTTAATCCTCTTTCTGAACAGAAGTACTTTGTAAGTGGGTGCTTGCAGACAGAGTGACTTCCACTGGAGAAGTTACTCTCCCAGTATCAAGTTCAGGCAGTGTGGGCAAACCAGAGGGAAAATTATTTTGGGTGGGGGATCCTTCCTGGTCATCTTGCTGCATAAACTACTTCTTGCTTCACCTACTCGCAAGGCTTCGCTATGCTTCAGCCCACATGTTTTCGGAGAGCTTTGGATACACCTTGAACCTTGTCCAGAACTACTCTCTCACCGGCCTACAAGGACGCAGTCACTCCCAAAGTCATTCTGTACATCTCAACAGGACATTCAACCAACCCTGCCGAGCGCTTACTGTATGACGGCCCTAGGCAGCATGTGGAAACTTTGACAAAGACGCCATGTTGTTTAGGCTCCTTCAAATGGCCAGGTACACAGGACTACCCGGGATTCTTCAGGAGATAGAAATTATTGGAAAGACAGTGGGGGAATTTTGGGAACTATGAGAAGTAGCTTTTAGCTGGCCAGTTTTTCACAGAGAATTAGAATATGGTATGGCATGCCACAAGAGCTTCTGATGCCCTAAGGATACAAGAGCTCTGGTTAGGAGGTCATCTGGTCATTGCCTCGGGCTTGTTTATTTATTCCCGCTCCAGTGAGCCCACTATTACTGTGACTCGGCTACTATTTCCATTCATTTTCCTTCCTTTCTGATGAATTGTTCCTCCACTTTATGCCTTCTATAACCTCATTGCTTCTGATTCCAAGGCTCTAAGAGAGAGAGTCTGTTTGAGTCTGTTGGGAAGTGTCTAGTCCTAAGCATCTGTTTAGGGTTCAGCTCTCAAACCAGGCACCCCATGAGCTCCCTGTGGACCAGACACCAACCTCTGGCTAAAGCGGTCATGAAATCCTAACTACGGCAACCCTTGGCAGATCCCTGGGGCTCTGAAGAATCCATCTGGGGAATTTCCTTCTCTACTCATTTTAGCAATAATCCTTTCCCAACAAAATCAGAAAGTGAGGCTAGACTAGCCAGAGCAGAATGACAGGTCACTGTATATTTAGTGGTAATTTGGAAGAAAAGAACAGAATATTAGTGTTAGGGTCCTAAGTACTGAAAGCAACATGGGAAAAATAAGGTAGCAAAATTGACAAGGTTACTAAAATACATGAATTCATTTAATCAAGACCTAAAAGTAGTGTTACATGCTCCAAATGCACCTTAAAGACAAGATAATGGGGACCCACAAGTAGAGTTCACAGAAACATGGAATATAAGAGCTGGAGAATACACAGCAGTCCACCACCCAACCCTCTTATTTCATAATTGGGAAAAGCCCATAAAAGTTAATTGACTAGTTAATTAACCCATATAATTAGTGGTGGAGCCCCAACTCCTGAGTCATGACTAATAAACCACCAGTCTGTATTTGTGAGCTAGGAATGGACTTTTCTTCCTAAAGATGGTATAGATCACACTTAATGCTCAAAGGACTCCACTCATTGTCCTACTGAATATGGACAAGGGCAAATAGCAAAGCTGGGGCATGGTGTTTTAAGGTATTCACACAAGGTAGAGTCTGTGTTTTCTACAGGAGTACAGGATATAAAGAGATGTAACAGAAAAAAAAAAAAAGTAGGACTTTGGAATTTGAGATTCCAGTGTCATTCTCCTATAATCAGCCAGCTGTGTGCACAGGATCTATGATCCACTCTCTGAGCCTCAGGCTCTTTTTCTAGGGAAAAATCAGACCACAGGACCCCACAGGTCCCCTGTACCCTGACTTGTCCCATTCTGATCATTCTAGGAATGATCTACGTTTTGAGGTTAAGCCCAGAGGACCAGGAGTACCAAACCGGCTAATTCCCAATCAACTAAATTGAGAATTTCATAGGTTGTTCTCAAAACTATCTAAAGGCAGATGAACTAAGGAATGAATGTGACCTTTCATAGAATCTTGGCTTAGCTTTGTTGCCATCTCTGAAAGTACCCAGAAAGGCATTTAAAATCATAACATTTCACACAGAGTTAAAAAAAAAAAATTACCTCTAGAGTACACCATATATGGAGACATATTTAAACATGTAAGCATTTTTTTCTTTCTAGTGAACTCAAAATGGAAGAGACTTGACAAGTATCCAGGACACTGACTGGCATTTTAATACATTCTCTTAACAATAAATTTTGATGGATGAAAACTAAAAATGGACCATGTAGAGAGAAGGGTCTCCCAGTTGGAAGTCTTTCTCTGAGAAAGCTATTAAGTCTGTAAGCCACTCACAAGGTCACTGCAGATAGTTAAACCCAAGCAACTCTACGATGTGCCAATCATATCCAGTCTCAACGGGTCATGGCCTGGGAATGGTCTTCTGCACAGGCTACAAAATGGTCAACGGTGGCTCTGACCATGGGAGTATTAATGATATCCTTCAGAACCCATGGTGTTAAATGATACTTCACTAGCTATCCCTGGCACTGGCTCCTCTCATGATGTTTCAGAACAAGCAACTATTCAAAAGAACAGGCATGTGGCAAGCATGTGGAAATTATTGCAATTGGATGAAGAAAACATTTTCATTTACATAACCAAGTTTCAATCACGGGAACATCCAGTAGCAAGAAACTGCCTGGATTTTAATCTCAACTTTGGCATTGACTATGAGCTCTATAAGCCTTAGGAATGCTATTTAATCTCTCTGTGTATCATCTTCCTTCTATATAAAATGGGGATAATAATAGTACATATGTCATAAAGTTTTTATAAGAATGGGATCGAATGGTTTCCTATTAAAAGACCTTAGAACAGTGCCTGGCACACAGAAAGCACTATGTATGGATTTGTTAAATAAGTAAGTAATATATACAAGTATGTATTTATCATCATTTATGACTTTTCCAGTATATTCTAATTTTTGGACAGAATGTTATGTTAACCATGGTACATTTTCAGTTATATATCCAACTAAAACTTAAGATAATAGTTAAAACTGAGATAAAAGACAAACGTTTAAACCTGTCCTTCTCCAAAATAGATTAGACATGAAACATATGAGTTAAAGAACTGTGTTCTTAATTTAGGTAGTATTTTGGATTTTAAAACAAGTGTGTGAGTTCAGTATGGGGGGCAAAAATTAGATCATCAGACAAGGTGAAAGAGCATATCCAGATGAACACCTTCCTATAGGTTTCATTTCTTCTTCCAAAAATCATAGATATATACTGGTTTCAGAAGCTGACTGCAGCCCATTTCATTATAAGACCGTATGAACCCAAAGAAGTTAATTTTCTCTTCAAATCTGGATTTATTACACAAATAGCGTAGCAACAATAATAGAAGGAAGGAAATACCATTAACACTTACACCCCGATAAATCAGTTGTTTTCATTTTTCTCTGTTCCTTTCTATACCAAGTCCATTTGCCTACCTTTTTTTTTTTTTTTCCCAACCTAGTGGTTGAAAGAAGAAAAAAAAAAGTTAAGTGCTCTATAAGCCCCAGTCGTCTGTCCTGTTCCCTATCATACCACACACTCCCTCTGGGAGAACGTTTTCTCCATTCAGTAAATATTTATTGAATATCTCCCACATGCCAAGGATTGTCCCAAGTACTACAGATATAAGGATGAATAAGACAGACAAGGCCGCAGGCCTCAAAGAACTTAATTCTAGTCAGGAATAAACATGTAAACCAATATGTAAATAAGATAATTCCTGACTTTTTAGGGTCGGAGAAGTCTCCTATGAGGATATGTAGGCAGATAGAAGAAAGATGAGGTGGTAAGAGCCGTGCACTGAGCTGAAGGCCTCAGCTACAACAGACGCAAAAGCTCTGACATGGGAAAGAGCTTTGTGTATTTGAGGAAGCTAAAGGAGGCCAATGGGAATGAAATCAGCCAGCAGGGACCTAAGGGAAAGGCAGGAGTCAGTTTTGTAGTGCCTTGTAGGCCATGGTGAGGAGTTTGGATTTTATTTTAAGTGCAACAAGAAGACTTTGGAAGATTTTCACCAAAGGCAGCACGTGTTTTGCCCTATTAGGTTACTCTCATTGCTAGGCGAAGAGCGAATTATGGTGAGACAAGAAAAGAAAGAAAGAGACCCATTAGTGGGCTTTTGTAGTAGTGAAAACAAAAGAGGATAGTGACTTAGACTGGGATGATAGAGTAAAGTGGATGGTTTCAAAATGTATTCTGGAAGTAGCACTTACACATTTGCTGATGGATTAGATACAGAGGATGAGGGCAAGAGGAACCTAGAATGATTGGGATCCTTGTTTTTTGGGGTGAAGCAACTGGATGGATGATGGAGGTATTGACTTTGACTGGGATAGGATCAGATTTAGGAGTCCTTTTCATGTACATTTAGTTTACAATATCTATTTGGAGTTTAATTGGAAATGTCAGTTACGCAATTGGATCCATGAGTCTGAAGCTCGGGTCAGTTCTATATCAGCACATAGTAAAATTTAAAGCCATCGGACCGGAAGACAAGAAAGAAGGGAGAATTGACTACCAGGCCCCATGACACTCCAGCTTTCAGATGTTGGCCAATGCAAAAAGCCAGCTATAAAAATTGTGAAGAGTTCATTAATTTGGGAAGGAAATCAGGACAGTGTAATGTTTCTGAAGCCCAGAGCATAAGTTGATTCAAAAAAAGGGGAGAGTTCTTATTTGTGTTGAATACTGTTACTGGGTCAAGTAAAGTGAGGATGAAGACAAATCCACTCCATGTGGTAATATGGCGAGTTTCTGTGATTTTGGCAAATCACCGCAGCGCAGTCCTAGCGATTGAAGTCAGAATGGAGTGGGTTGAGACTGAATGGATTTAATGCAATTCCAGTAAAAATGCTAATAGACTATTTCTTAAAAATTGACAAACTGATTTTAAAAAGCAAGTAGAAAATCAAAGGGCCAAGAACGGCCAAATTACTCTCACAGACCAATGAGTTTCTTCATTTCAGATATCCTTAAAAATCCAAAGTTGTTATAGAACATCGAAATATGGACATGTATATCTGTGCATGGCAGATTATTCAGTAAATGGAATCATTGATTATCCATGTAAAAAGCTTAAAATTCAACCCCTCTGCCATACCATTCTGAAATACCAATTTATAGGTGGATTGAGAATGTAAAATAAATGACCCAATTTTAAAACTTCTAAGAGAAAATTTTATCACCTCCGAGGAGAGAAGAATCTCTTGAAAACAAGTCATAAAGTTTTAACCACTAAAGCAAAGTCTGATCAATTAAGAACATCTGTTTCTCAAAAGACATTATTAAGAAAGTAAAAACTCATATCACAAACTAAGATAGGGATATTTGCAAGAACTAGAACTAACAAAGGATTCGAATCCAGAATATCTACAGATCTCTTACCCATCAATATTAAAAGGCAAGGGACTTGATAGCGAAGGCAAAACAAAAAAAGAAAAAAAAAGGAATTTCACACAGCAGAATTCCCTAATGACAAATAGACACATAAAAAGGTAGTTGACCTTTTTAATCCTTAAGAAAATGGAAATTAGGGGCGTCTCTGTGGCTCAGTTGCGGAGTATCTCATCTGCCTTCAGCTCAGGTCATGATCCTAGGATAGAGCCCTCATCTGGCTCCCTGCTCTGCTAGAAGCCTGCTTCTCCCTCTGCTACTCCCCCGGCTTGTGTTCCCTTTCCAGCTCTCTCTCTTTTTCTCTGTCAAATAAATAAATAAATAAAATCTTTTAAGAAAATGGAAATTAAGATGATAATAGGATAATATTTTGCATTCGCTAGAGTGACAAAATTAAGAAGTCAGATAATACTAGGTGGTGGAAAGGATGTAGTCAACAGAAACCTTAAAAATACTGCTGAGAATTCAAACTGGTATAACTAACTTGGAAAACTTTGCATTACCTTATAAAATCGAACAGTCACATAGCTTATAGCTCCACCCCCTAATGAAACAGATGCCATGTTCACAGTGTTGGGAAGAGTCAGAACAAGAAACAGCACATCCATTGACTAGGAAATGGATTACCAAATCAGAGAATATTCTCACAATTCACTATATTCAAATGAAAGTGAATGAACTGCAGCTACATGAAATAATTTGGAAAACGCGAGTTCCACACCTGGAGTATACCATTTTGTAAAGCTCGAAAACAAAACCATTCATTCTACTGTTTGGGGATATACTTTCCCAGGTGCATCCTAAGGAACCATTGTGGCTCCAGGCTAACACCAGGCTTCTCCGCCCAGCAGGCTGAACAGGCTGTAGTTGGAGAATTGAGGAACAGACTTTTTGTTCTGGGACTTAGAGTTAAATGTCTCTGGAAGTTCACACACACACACACACACTCCCGGTCCTGCCCAGGTCTTTCCCAGACGTGGGGGGTGAGGAATGAACACAGCAGGAACGCTGGAATCTGACATTGTGGTTGGTGGCTCCCTTCTGCTGCTGAGGGCTTTTCTTTTGTCCTGTGGAACAGCAACGTGCCTTCCCTTCCGTCCTATCCTGTATATCCCTACTCTATGGCTCCTTAGAATAAAGTCTGGTTTCTTGGCTCTGATAAAACTTTTGCAGTGTTGAGTTAATTTTTTTCCATTTCAAAAAGCCATACTTTTGCAAATCAAAAGGGCTTGTCCTCAGGCTATCTTGTTTCCCTAGGGACTTAAAAAAAAAACTATTTTGAAATTCAAAAATGGAGGCAATGACCTATTTGTTCTGGGCTATATCAAATACTCCCCTTCCCTGGGACAAAAAAAAAAAAAAAGCCCTCAGATTCAAGGTTATTCTTGAGGGTAAACACACACACACACACACACACACCACCACCACCACCACCACCACCACCCCGCCCCCGGACAACTGAAAGGGAAAAATACAGCAGGAGCTATTTTATTATCTGGCTTTGCTCTTTAGCCCCGGAGTCCCTGCCCTTTCAGCCACGTGGTTCCTTTCAATCCCTCCAGTTGCGCTGCTCAAGACGTTCCCAATGTGTCTGGCGTTCCAGCTGCACGGGTATCAGCACTTGAACTCCCAAGAGCGCCAAGCCCTGTGATGGCATCACGCCTTAGCACCCGGGATTTCTTTCCGCCTGCAGTGCCCTCTCTGTAAACTGGCTTCCTTACTTGATTGGATTTACACTCTGAACCCGGAGACAGGAGATGAGGCTATTCTCTGGCCCCTCTCAACCCACTTTCCTCTTCCCTCTTTTGTGAGGTGGCCTTACAACGCCAACCACCTTTTTCTTTTGTCAGCAGAATTCCTTTTGGTCTTGTCAATAGGGGGTGCTAAAGGGAGCCCAGAAGGCAGGAGGAAGTCGAAGGGACCTGTGCTTTCTGATTTGCTCGCTTTTCCTGTAACGTCACCCAGCAATGACCTTTGGTCCTGACAATAGCCCTCGTTCCCTGTTCCCAGTTTCTTTTGGCCCCGTACCCAGAGCCAGCTTTGCCCCACCCTCCTTGGAAACACCAGCACAAGCAGGCCCAGGAGGGATCCCCTCTGTATCATCTCTCTCCAAGCTTCTGAATTCTGATAACCCCAATGTCTTCTTTGTTTGCTCAGACTAGAAGGTGGTTTTGCTTCCTTAAGTTACTATCTCTATGAAACCTCAGTGTTCCCTTTTTGTATTTTCAGTTCTCTCTAAGATCTGGTTAACTAAATCCCTGTATTACATTGTCTCTATTGAAATTCTTAATGTTTTTGTTTGTTTTCCTGACTGATTTATCCTCTGTTAAGTGGTGGGTAGCAGATTATGTCACCCCAAAATATGCCACTTAAATGTCCCTAAGGATTATTTTGAGCTGAAGGCAATTGATTAAGAAACAGATGAGAACAAAGCTCTCCAACCTCCCCATATTTGCCTAAAAGCAAGATGAAAATTTGCTAAGGTGTCACCCCCCTGGCTTCAACACTCCCCGCCCCCGCGCCCCCCTCTCTACCAGGAAGGACTGAAGTTAACTACCCCAGGGAATCTGTGTAACAAACTTTACTACCTAGCCCTTATCATCCATTAGTTCCCCATATATTTACCTTCCCACAGTTTGCCACCCCAGAAACTCAGTCCTTTTCCATTGTCTTGTCACGTTATTAAAAATGTATTGTGTGTTTGTTAAAACTCCATGAAGTCCAAGTTCTAACTTACACTGCCTTTGAGTTACTCATCACTGAACACTCCCATGTACATGGGCGATGCATGCACTAACCACCTTTTTTCTCTTAATCTAATTTACAGAACATCAGCCAACAAACCTAAGATGGACAGAAGGAAGACAGTTCATCCTTCCTTAGATAGGACTCTACCTAAGAGCTAAGAGCTAGGACTCTATCTTCTATAGAACCTTGAAGTGCTCATTACCACAGTATTAACAATGCTTTTCTTTGATGACAGTGTCCCACCGCTAAGGTTGTTAGCCTCTCAGAGGTGGGATCATTTTTTATTCATCTTTATAGTCCCAGTGTCTACCACAATGAATACATGCTTAATAAGTGATCCTTGAATTAACAAATAAATATTCAAGTGAATGAATGAATGCATGACTATAGTAGTCATATATTTTATCCTCCGAAGACTTACAATAACACCTCTTTATCCACACAATAAATCTCAAGGGCCCCTTAATCTGGCCCACATCTTCCTTTCTGGCTCCACTCCCTCCCACCCCTATCTTCCTGGCCATACTGAATGGCTTATAACTCCCAGAACATACCTCTAGCCCTCTGCATTCATAGTCCAATTTCTTCTTGAAATGCTTGGCCATGCCTGATGCCTGATGCCTCTACTACAGTTTCAGCTATTTGAGGAACTCCTTTATTTCCACTGCCCAGTAGAGTCCTAGACTATAGTAAACACTTAGTGCATAATTATTAAATAAACATGTCCATATTGCTGTAGTTTCCATAATGATCAACTTGGATTCTTATGCAATACTTTATATAGGTTATATGCTATGATTTACTTAATCATTACCTTATTACTGGATACTAAGATAGTTTCCAACATTCATTATTACAATTAATGCAGTAGAGTACTTTCTTGTGCAAAGAGCTTTTCTGTTATAGAGAGAGATATTTTTTTTTCCTTTTTCTTAGAGAGTATGACTTATTAAAAAAAAAAAAAAAAAGGAGTTCTCATTTTTCTTAGTTGGCATCAGTGATGGTGGCCCTAAGTTCTAGGGGATGCTTTTGAGGTCATCATGTCTCCAGAAGGTCAATGAAATAATTTGGCTCACAATAATTTTAAATATTTTCCCAAAGATTTGCAAATGAAGATGTCAATGTCCGAGTATTCCAGACCCAGTATACCTGCATGCCTGAAACTTCATTGTCTCCAGCTTCTCTTTGAGTACACAGAGGCAGGAAGCAAACAGGCGTCATTTGACTTTGGGGATGGGGTGGTTGGGGTTTGAGGAACAGGGTAATATATAATTAGCTTGTTGATAGAAATTAAAATCAACTGAAACCACCATCACTAAATCATATGAAGTTTTGTTTTGTTTTGTTTTGTTTTCACTCTCTTCATCTGGAAATGTCCCAGAAATAAAGAAATCCCTTGGTACACAAAACAGGAACACTCATGAAAAATCTAAGTACAAGTCCCCTCTATTGAACTGTTTTCCAAAATGATTTTCAGATTGTACTTGTGGATGTGTCTCCAACTAGGACATGAAGTCCAACCAGATCCTTACCTGCACTGCCCCAGGCCACTATCGTTTCAAATAGGTTGAGAATTTCCAACTTACGAGAGAGCGGTTGACAGAGAAGAGATTAAGGGGAAAGTGTTGTGACCCAAAAGTGACTTGATTTCTGGCTGTGGGATGGAAGCCCTCTGGACCCGTGTCCCCATTTATAAATTGGGTAGTAGATCCTCAAAGTCCCTTCTAACTCTGAATTTCTAGGACTTTCTGTGTTTTAATCCTGATAACGTGCAGAGAACTCAGCTAAGCCTGAATTAGTTTTTGGCTTTCCTGAATCTCAAGAACAAACAGCGGAGCCTAATTCCCTTGCAGGTGTAACTCATCTCACATCCCCCATCCAGATTTTAAAAAAAAGAAAACGCCCAAAGAATCTAACTGCTGTGACTCCTCAGGAAATCTTTCTCTACTTCATTCATTATGATTTGCATGTTCTCCTTCCTCCAAATCTATGTGGAATCTGACTTGAACTCATTTTGCACTCTTTGTTAACATAGAATCCTGAAATAAATCTCTTACAAACTGCAAAAGACAACTTTACCCAATTTAGCTGATCCACAGACCTAATCAGGAGAAATCTAACGGAAACGAATGGCTCCTCAAATTTATCCAGTCTGTTTCTCATTTTATATTGTTGTTTTTTAACCTGAAATTAACAAAGATCCCCTTCAATTTGGAGAAGTTGCTCTGGGTCATACCACATGCCCCGGGCTTGGTTTGCAGATAATAAAATGGCCACTTACCTCCTTTGCTCCTTCAGGTTTACCCAGATTTATCAGAAGAAAAGCCCTTATACAACTCTGTGTTTCTTTTCTTTTCTTTTCTTTTTTTTTTTTCCCCAGCCAGCCTGTTCCTCCAATTTCCTCTCCCAAAGAACATGCAGCTGTTTACAAAATGCCTCTATTTGGAAGTCCTCCTTAGGAGGCAAAAGGAAACCTCACGCTTCTATCCTGTTTTGGCTATTTTACATCTTTGTTTTTAGATAACAAGTGGTAACAAGCGAGGGATAAGAATAAATAATATATTCCTGTTTGTTAGGGGGAATACAAGAGCAAAATCAATGCCTCCCCCACTACCCAGAGGGATGAGTCCTCACCATGGGTGTCCTTCAAAAGGCAACCAACCCTCTTGACTGCCGGCTCATTGGCTACGAGCCAGGACAGCCACAGTCCAGTTCAGCAAACCCGGAGGCACTGTTTTCAAGGTGAGATGGAGGTCACTTGTTAGGGCAGCCCGTCTTTGGCCAACTCAGCTTTTAGAAGCAATACTAGGCATTCAGAGTGATGAGACTCAAGCAGAAATGTACAGTAAGGCCAGCTGGTCACAATTAGGAAAGCAGATTTCCCCCCATATTCTTCTTCTTTGAATGAATTTAAGGGGTTGGTGTTTTGCAAAGTTCAACTGATGTGACAAATAAATGATCCAGTAAGTCGTGACATAATGCAATGTATATTTTAAATACAAGCTAGAATTCTTTATTTACTTATAATGCTGTAAAATGAATACAATGTTCCTTTATCATCATTATAGCCTCAGTTAGGAAAGGGCAGCATTTCACTCCTTGGTGGTCATATTCAAGCCAGAGTGCCTTCAAGAGTCCATACAATTTCATCAAATACCAACTATCTGCCCATCTGATTCTGAGTTAGAACCTTCATTCAGCCTCCATTTGTTACTTTGTTTTTTAATGCAAACATGAAAACAAAAATATTATTACTTAAGTCCTGTCCTAAGTCAGTGAGCCATTATTCTGTAGGCTGACCGAAGAGAAAAACAGCCCGGACACCTTCTACTGTTTCAGTCAGAGGAAGTCTTAGGTCTAGAGATAGGCTCTACACAAGAAGCACTCCTGCTCCTGGGAGAGGTCTTTCCACAGGGGGAAGCAGACAGCAAACAGGTAAGTAATTGAAAAGTAATTTTAGATAATTACAATTGCTATTAAAAAGAACTAAAACAGAACACATGATAATGGCTGGCAAAGTAAAGGAGAGCTACTTCAAGGTGGTCATAGAAGAACCATTCCGGAGGAAACCTGTTAAGCCAGACCTGAATAACGAGGGAGGCCCAGCCATGGCAAGTCCGGGGGAAGAATGCGAGGAGCATCCAGGGAAACCCAAGGGGAATGCTGGGCATGTTCAAAGAATAGGAAGAAGGGTAACGTGGCAGCTGGGGTGTAAGTCAAAAGAGGTACAGGAGATGAAGTCATACAGGTAGGCAGAGGCTGGAGAATGCAAGTCCTATAGATCATGATAAGGTAAAACCAGAAAACATCTCAAGATTTCTAGCAATACAAAATATTATTGATGTTTTAAAGTTATTATTCCAGCTGCTCGACAGGAAACAGATGAAAGCAGGAAGACCAGCTTAGAGTAGTTGAGGCAAAAGATTGGCGGCTTAATACCATCAGGGACACGAAACACGGTAGATGGATTCAGAACCTCCAGATCTGCCCAAGAATTCGACGTGGGGACCAGGGAAAGGCCGGCGACCTGGAAAATTCTAGGTTTGAACAACAGGGGAGGTGATGCTGTCATGACGGGGAGAATTGCCTTCAGGGTGGAGGGGAGGACAAAGTTTGAGACAAGGTAGGAAGTGCAGCCCTTTGCAGCTCTGTGGAATGGGAGATTTCCACTGGAGATCTGACCCGAGGCATGGAAGCCGGGGAAATTAAAGTAGGAGCGATCAGCATGTAGAAGATACATAGAGCCGGGGGAGGAGGGACAAGTAAGGGGTCCAGGACCAAGCAACACTGCACTCTAACATTAGAGTGTGGTGGAAACGGATACAGTATCTAACACGCAGTAAAGGGAGGTCCAACCCAGAGCATGAAATACATTGGAGAAAGAGTCAAAGGTGACATACACGGAATGCTACAGCATTCTCATATGCCAGCTTTCCGTGGTGAAAATAAAGATGAAAAGCATTTCATCTGAGTTAGCAAATATTACGGAAAAGGAAAGAAGATCTTTATTCCATGAGGGTATTTATAACAGGTGACTGTCTCCGCATCACTGGCACCCTGGTAAGCAGTTCTTCGGGAACTGGGATTTGTCTCAGCAGTGTGTATGCGTATGGGGGTGGGGTGCGGCCGGGGGGGGGGGGGGGGGGGCTCTGTATCCTGGGATGAGTTTGGGGGAATAGACAGCACACCTGTGTTTATTCAAGATTTGGAGAGTCATGTTTGGTAATACTGAGTCATTTCCCCTTAGCTTCTAGAATTTAAAGATGGGGTGGGGATCTTCCATCTGTGTGTAAAGTCTCCAGATTTGTTCCATAGCAGGGATGGTCCAATCTGGTCAGTTCCTAGTCACCAAGCCTTTTGGAGTCCCTGGGGGTTGTTCTCGCGTCGGCGTGATAAATGAGCCATGCCAACACCAGCCAGGACACAGTCCTTGTGGCCCTGGAGGTGACCGCGGGCTCTGGAGTCTAGCCCATCTCTCTTCAAATCCCAGCTCTGCCTCTTGCTGCCCGTGCCTGAGATGGGTCCCCCAAGTGCTCTAAGTCCCAGTTTCCTCATCTGTAAAATGATGACAACACATCCCAAGCTTGTTGTGACATTTAATGAGATACCATGTGCGGAGTGACTAACCTAGTCCCTCCACGAATAGTCAGGAGGTGCTCAATAAACCTCGGCCTTCCCTCTTTCTTTTTATCCCAGAGCTTGTGGTCACACACTCTGACCCACAGAAACCCCGGGTAATCCTGATTCTGGCTCCATTTGCTACATTACTTTTTGAATGTAAGAATTAAAACAAAAATGTTAAACATTTAGGTCATTTCCTGAGTCAGTGATCCTTTTTGGGAGCTGGCAGGGAGAAAATTACCTTGGCAACTTCTGCTGCTATTTCAATACGAGAAAGATTCTCAGTCAATGAGCAGCTTGCTTTCTCAGTCTGGTTAATTTCCTCAACATTGCTATGGTGCTAAAAACTCCTATTTATTGTAGAATCTGAGTCTGGTATCTAAACTCTCAGTAAGAACAGAGAAACTTCCAATCAACAGCTTGCCAGATTTCCCTGTTACACGTGGTACAGTCATTTGTCACAAAACCACTGCCTTTTTTTCATGTCCCATTTCATTTATTAATTCAACCAGTCTATACTGAGACCATGCTAAGTGCCTGAAACGGAGTAGATACTGCAGTGATCATGACAAGGGAGAGGGTCCCGGCTCCCACACTCACTCCTGCACGTGCCAAGGTTAACCAGCCGGTTCCACTGGCAGAGAAACGGCTTTCCTTCCCTGCCGCATTCCCAGGAGGTTTTTTACTTAGCCAAAAATGCAACTTGTTTAAGATTCCTAGAATTATTTAGAAATATGAACTAAAGGTTATTGTCATCTTTCCCCAGACGGCTTTCTCTTTAATTGAAGAAAGGATCTGCTTCCTTTGTGTTTGCATCTTTAATTATAGAAATAACACGGGCTTGCTTTAAAATGTGTTAATCTGGGGCGCCTGGGTGGCTCAGTGGGTTAAGCCGCTGCCTTCGGCTCAGGTCATGATCTCAGGGTCCTGGGATCGAGTCCCGCATCGGGCTCTCTGCTCAGCAGGGAGCCTGCTTCCTCCTCTCTCTCTGCCTGCCTCTTTGCCTACTTGTAATCTCTCTCTGTCAAATAAATAAATAAAATCTTTAAAAAAAAATAAAATAAAATAAAATGTGTTAATCTAACCTAAAATGGGAAGACTCTCCTCCTTGATAGTGGAGAAGATATTAAGCTTTGGAATTTGGTGTCTATATTTCCAGACTCTTTTCTAAGCAGATACAAATATATGTGTATGTAAACTCAGCTGCATGCACCATGAACACACAATGTCCTGCTCGTTTTCACAAAGATAATACATTCACTTACTCTCCTCTCACTTGGTTGTTTTTTTTTTTTTCTTCAGGTAGGAATATGTCACAGATATGGTATTATTTTAGTATATTAAACCATTCTTCTATTTATAGCACTGTAGTTTGTATCTAACTTATTGCTATAAGGGCAGTTATTAAGTAAATGTTCTTGTACATGTGTATTTTCACATTTGTGTGTACTTATCTGTAGAATAGAATCCTGGAAGTAGAATTGCTAGGTCAAAAGGGTTGTGCATCTTAAACTCTGATAATGTGAAACTGCCTTTAAGAAAGATGACACCCGGGGCACCTGGGTGGCTCAGTCGTTAAGCCTCTGTCTCTGGCTCAGGTCATGATCCCAGGGTCCTGGGGTCCAGCCCCACATCCATCACCCTGCTCAGTGGGGAGACTGCATCTCCTTCTGCCTGCCACTCCCTCGGCTTATGTTCTCTCTCTCTCTCTCTCTCTCTCTCTGTGTCAAAGAAATAAAATATTAAAGAAAGAAAGAAAGAGAGAGAGAGAGAAAGAAAGAACACACCCATGGAGTGCCTGGGGTGGCTCATTCGGTTAGATGGTCAACTCTCAGAAAGGATCAGGTCATTATCTCAAGGTCATGAGCTTGAGCCCTGCATTAGGCTTTGCCCTGAGAATGGAGGCTGCTTGGGATTCTCTCTCTCCCTCTTCTTCTATGCCTCACCCCACTCATGTATGTGCTCCCTCTGTCCCTAAAAAAAAAAAAAAAAAAAAAGAAGAAGAAGAGGAAGAAAAAAAAGAAAGATGATACCCAATTTAGATTCCCATCAGGACCATATGAAAATGCTTGCTTCCTTCCTCTCTCTCCGCTACTGAATATTATCATTCCTAAATTTGCCAATCGGATAGACCAAAAAAAAAAAAAAAAGAAAAAAAGAAAAGGCATTACATTTTAGTTCGCAGACTGCTGGTTTTCACCCTGACATGTAAAAAGCTTAGAAGTTGCACTTCCCATCCTCACAACCAGGAAAAACTGGACAAACTGAAAGCCAGTGACTTTTCTTAGATCCATCAGGGAATTCAATTTTCAAATCAAACTACGCTCTGAAGTCTGGAGAAACAAGAGCTTCCAGAAAGATACAATGGAACAAACCGCACTTGAGTGGTAAGGGTGCGGCCACTTAACCTCACTAGTAATTGTGATAAATGTGGACTAGTGTGATAGCAAGAAGCACTATGGGGTCCCATTCATAATGGGGTCCCACAGTCTGAGGTCTTTCTTCCTTAGGAGCCCCAAGTTCTCATGGTGAGGATCTGAGGAAAATCCTCTGTTGGCCCTGGCAGAGAGATGGGAAGAGTAGCAATAGTATAACCTTCATGGAAACTTCTCCAAACCAAGGTCTACTGTCCAGGGACACTAGGAGAGCTTGTCCAACCTGGAGGCAGGGATTTCCATCCTACTCCAGCACCTAGCCTTTCTGTCTCCCCTATAACAAACCCAAAAAACATAGTTAACCAGACAGGAGGAATGGGATATAAAGGAGGAGAATCCTACACTCAGGGAGGAGAGACAGAAACACTGTGAAAGCACACTTCCAAGACACAGGCCCACCAAAAGACTGAGACTTCATCAGAATGATAGAACAATTCCCTCCCCCATACTTTACCACCTTACCAGTGAGCCTCCAGAGGATTATAGCTGAAAGAATTGCAAGACCCAGACTCTGAGTATGAAGGGAAGCTCCAAAGCCAAGAAAGGACACAAAAATCAAGACAGTTGAGGAATCTGAAGCCTCTGGAACTCCTAACTACAAGAAACATTAAACATAGCCCTACTCCAAGCCAGATTAACAGAAATCCTCATTTTTAAGGCCTATTACTAATACAACAGATCAGGCTTCAGCAAAAAAAATTACAAGGCATATCAAAAGACAAGAAAAAAACATGGTCTGATGAGACAAAGCAAATATCAGAATCAATTTGGATATGACACAGATGATGGAATTATCAGACAAGGAATTCAAAATAGTTATGATCAAAATGTTAAACGTTCTAATGGTAAAATAAACAGCATGTAAGACCAAACAGGTCATGTAGGCAAAGAGGTGGAAAAGAGGTATGAATCAAACCCTAAAAATGAAAAATTGTAATGGAGATGGAGTATCTTCAGCGGACTCATTTACTGGGCACAGTGAATAAACAATTGGTGAATTTGAAGGTAGCTCAATAGAAACCTCCCAAATTGAAACTCAAAGAGAAAAAAAGAATTTTTTAAAACAGCATTTGATAACTACTGGACAAGACCAAAAGGGCTAATGTGTGTGTGGATTAGAATACTGCAAGGAACAGAGAAGAGGGCAGAAGAAATATTTGAAAAATCAGGCTTAAGTATTTCACAAAATGAATTATAGAAAGCAGGCCCCCCCCACACCCTCCAACAGATCCAGGAGGCTCAGAGAATACCAAGCAAGATCTAGACAAAAAAAACAAAACAAAACAACCCCAAACCTAGGCGTTTTACTTTACATCTCTTTCATTACTAGTGAAGCTTGGAATTTTGGCACTTTGTATTTTTTCTCTAAATTATCTGTTCATACTTGTTAACTGTTTTTCTTACCATTTTACAGGAACTTTTCACATATATTGTAATCCTTTATTATATACATGGCAGGTATTTTCTCCCATAACTATGTCTGTGGAGTCTTTAACTGAAATATTAAAAATGTTTGTAACAGATTTTGTCAATCTTTGTCCTTCTTGATTTTCAGTGTTTCTTTTTTTTTTTTTTTTTTAAGATTTTATTTATTTATTTGACAGAGATCTCAAGTAAGTGCAGAGGTAGGCAGAGAGAGAGAGAGGAGGAAGCAAACTCCCCACTGAGCAGAGAGCCTGATGCTGGGCTTAATCCTAGGACCCTGGGATCGTGACCTGAGCAGAAGGCAGAGGCTTTAATCCACTGAGCCACACAGGCACCCCTGATTTTCAGTTTTTATATGCCATTGAGAAATATCCTTCAACTCCCCAAATTACCGAAACATTCTTTATTTTAATTCAAGTGCTTTTTATATTCAATTCAATGAATATGGAATTCATTATTGTGTGAGGTAAAGTATGCTTTACTTTTTTCGAATTGAATAGCAACATTCTACTACCAATTAGCAAATAATGTACTTTTCCTTCCATTAAAATGCTACCTTTGTTATTAAACTAGACATATACATATTGAAAAAGCTGTCATTCATCTACCAATTTATGACAAACTATTTTTGGACTTTTAAGTTCATTTTAGTGAACTATTGATTTATTTCTGTGTTAAAACCACTTTATATTTACTACAATTTTCTTTTTTTTTTTTTTAAGATTTTATTTATTTATTAGACAGAGATCACAAGTAGGCAGAGAGGCAGGCAGAGAGAGAGGAGGAAGCAGGAACCCTGCAGAGCAGAGGGCCCGATGCGGGGCTCGATCCCATCATGACCTGAGCCGAAGGCAGAGGCTTTAACCCACTGAGCCACCCAGGCGCCCCAATATTTACTACAATTTTCTATTTATGTCTGAATGTTCTCTTTGGTGAAGTAAATTATCTTTTCTTGTTCTCTTTTCAACTCAGCTATTCCTACCATTTGCCCTTATAGGTTTTCTTTAGAATGGACATGTCAAGTTTCATTTTTAAAAGTACAAATGGGGTCTTTGTTAGCATTTATTACATTTAGATATTAGTTTAGGAAAAAATCAACAGCTTTATGATCTTGAGTCTGTCCATCCAATAACATGGGCATTTCTGTCACTATTCAGGTGCTCTCTTGGGTTAAAATTTATAGTTTGTTGTTGTTGTTGTTGTTTTTGAGAGAGAGTGAGAGAGAGTGCACACAGGAGGGCAAGTGGGGTAGAGGGGCTAAGGGAGAGGTAGAGAGAAATCTGAAGGAGGCTCCATGCCCAGCACAGTGCCCGATGCAGGGCTCAGTCTCACAATAGTAGGGTCATGATCTGAGCTGGAACCAAGAGCCTGATACTTAACTGACTGAACCACCCAGGCTCCCTTATAGTTTTCTTAATATAGGTCCTGTCTAGTTCTTGTTGGGTTTATTATCTTCTATGGCTGATCATCTATACAGTGTTTTAATGTTATTGTAGTTGCACTTATTTCTGTAACATTTTCTGATTGGTCATTGGTATTCAATTATAGAAAGTGTTTTCTTTTTTGTATGTTATCTAATACGTGGCCACTTTAGTAAATTTTTACTCATTATTTCTAATTTTTCTCCATTAATTATCTTGGATTCCCTTAGTAGATTTTTATAACCACAAATAATGATGATTTTTCTATTTTCTTTTTATCATCTACATCTAATATCTTTTCCTTGACTTATTACATCGACTCTATGCATTCTTAAATAGTAATGATAATTATGATACCTTTTTGTTTTTTTAATTTGAATTTAATGGATTGCTTCTAATGTTTTATCATTATGGATAATATGTACTATAGTTTCTAATATCAAGTATGAAAGTTTTCCTTCTAATCTTAACTTGCTAACACTTTTCAAAAGTTACAGGCATTCATTTTTAATATGCTTTTACAGCATCTATTAAGATGATCATATAGATATTCTCTTTTATCTTATAACTGTTGAATAGATTTCCTAATATTTATTAAGCCATTCTAGCATTCTTAGGTGAACACTAATTATAGTATTTTATTCTTCCAGTATATTTTGACTTGCTAAAATCTCTCCTGTATCTATAATTAATTCTCCCTTTTTCCTTCTTAATATTGGTTATTTATATACTATTTTTTATTCAAAGGTTTATCTTGCATTTTAGTTTCCAAAAAATCAACTTTGTATTCTATTCAATTTTCATGTCAGCTTCATTTTTGCTTGTTTTTCCTGCTTTCATTTATTTATTTATTTTACTTTTTATTTTATTGTTTTTCTGCTTCAGAAAGAAAAAATGCTTTCTCATCTTCTTTTGCTTTTCCAAGATGTTTATTATTTTTCTTTTTCTTAGCTCCTTGAAATAAATACTTACTTTCAATTTTTCTTTTAAAATGCCTGGGTCCAGGGGCACCTGGGTGGCTCAATCAGTTAAGTGCATGCCTTCAGTTCAGATCATGATTCCAGGGTCCTGGAATAGAGCCTCACAGTGGGCTCCCTGCTCAGCAGGAAGCCTGCTTCTCCCTCTCTCCCACTCCCCCTGCTTGTGTTCCCTCTCTTCCTGTCTCTCTCTGTAAAATAAATAAATAAAATCTTAAAAAAAAAAAGAAAAAAGGAAAAAAAACCCACCTGGGTCTGCCCCCAAGCGTTTTTAGTTTTTAAGAAATAATTATTTTTCATAATAGTTTTTGTTGTTGTTGTTGAATGAATTTAATATCTTTTGGATCTCTCAGAAAATCTTAACTAAATCTTAACTAAACTTACCTTAAAATTGTTAATCTATTTCTCAAAAAAATTCTGTTTCTTTGGTGCTTCCTTCCCCAACTGATGGCACGCATTGGAAGGCAGATTCTGATTACAAGGGTGATGGCTGGGACCAGGTGAAGTTTCATTTAAGGAGTCAAAGTAAATTGGCATCTGGTTGCAGAACCTCATTTCACTGATCTTAATTAACTCTGGGTTATCTAGAGCCTTCATCTCTTCTCTGGTCCCAGGGACCACTCTGAGAAATTTCTACATGGAAGCTCCCACTTCCATCTAGAAAACTCTACTGCTGGCTGAATCCTGGTGACAAACACCACACAACCCCACTGAGACTGAGATGCAGCCCGTTTGTAACATTTAAATAATTACCTATCCCGGCTGGAGGTCCATTCTTTTCCTGAGCCTCTGCTACATTTTTTTTTTTAGCATAACAGTATTCATTGTTTTTGCACCACGCCCAGTGCTCCATGCAATGTGCCCTTTCTAATACCCACCACCTGGTTCCCCCAACCTCCCAAGCCCCCACCACTTAAAACCCCTCAGATTGTTTTTTCGGAGTCCATAGTCTCTGCTACTTTTGAACCTGGGCTTTTACTGGAGTTCTGCTGAAAAACTCACCTTTAAAAAAATGTCTTCTTTTCATCTCCTGAGCTTTCATTTTTTTCTGTTTTGGGAGGTTATCTGCCAGTTTTACCTCCTATACTTTTCAAGAATTTTCACTGCTCTGAGTGAGCCTCGTAATGACATCCTTTTGGTTTTCTTAGCTCTGTTGTCAGTCTTACTTTTCATATTTTTTTGTATCATTTCAATGAGATTTTGGGTAGATTACTTAGTTAGCCATCTTGAAAGCCTTTCCATCTTTTTCTGTGTTCCCAAGCAGATCCAATTAGGTAAGAATTATCTGTATCTTGAAGGCTTGCTAGAACCTGCCAATAAGCCACCTGGGTCTGGCCTACCTCTTCACTCACAATTTTAACTACTTCTTGTGCTGCTTCCTGCACAAGTTAGTCTGTCTTCTGGCCTTGGGATTCACCTTTGGGTACCTCTCAAAAGGGCCCATTTTGGTTTCACAGATGCTACCCTTATTCCCCATTTTAGCAAATCCAACTATGGCTTCCTATGTTTCTGGAAGCAAGGACTCCGTGAACTCTTTTTCCAACTTAAGTGTCCCCTCTTGGTTCCACGGTGCATTTTGAACCAATTAAAACAAAATAGGAAGGTCTTATGTTTTCAGTGATCATATTTCCCAAACCAAAAATTGGTACTTGAAAATTGAGAACTGTGTCATTTTCAAAAAAAGTATATTGAATATTCACAATTAATATTATAAGTTAGATTACAAGACCTACAAGCTGCACATTTAATCAATGGTGGACTTAGAAAGGAGGCTGATTAGTCCACATACAACTCTGATGTGTTATTGTATGTGTTTAAATATCGGATAGTAAGCCTCTCATTCCCTGGGTTGGAGATGCCTGGAGGATTTTCTGCAAGGAAAGAGTTAATGGATTAATTCAGCTCAAAGATGAGTAATCTTTTAAGGACATGAGGCTTTAAGAGTAAGAGATACAGAAAAAATAAGGAATAATATAGGAATAAAACCACCACAGGTATATAGTACAGATTTTTTTTTTAACTAGAAGATTTACTTTATGCTGCAAATTCCTACATGTCCTCATTAAATGACTATATATTTATCACATGGAAAACAATACAACTGTTAAGAGAATGGTGACAGCTTAGTCTTATGTGGGGATGAGTTATATTTAAAAAAAAAAAAAAAAGGAGTCAAAAAAATCCAGAAGGGTTGAACCTTCACAAGGTTTAACGTTCACACTTGAGCAGTTTGTATAATTGCTAAAATTGCCACCAGGCCTTCATGCAAATCTTCTGATCTTTCTAGATGAGAATTTCCAGCAATTGCTTGCCGGCCACGTGCTGCTACATGACTTACCTAGCTTAATTTAGATAAAACATCTAGCCAGCCCAAAATTCAAAAAGGTCTGTGAAACCTTTAACATCACTCCCCAAGTCCACAGAGTTTGGGGACTCTTTGAAGCTGGTGGTGCAATGGAGCAAAACTTTCTGCTCCAGGAGCAGCATCTTCCAAACTAAATTGATTAAGCCTCACCCCATGCACTCGCTTTCTGTGCTGCTAAAGTGAGATCCTATCCTTCTCCCACCATATTTTGGAAGATACTGCTCAGTGTGATCTTCCCAAATAACACCCAATAGAGTTATATCCTCTATAGCAATTTTAATGACTGAGCATTAAGAGCTAGAGTCTAAAGTGTGCCCAGGAGCTCCTGAAGTCTGCTCTGTGTGCCTGCTTTGGGAACACGGCAGGGATTTGAAGTCTTAAGTAGCTAGGCACGCCATGCATCTGGAATGAGAAGCAGGCCCTAAAATGTTCACAGCGTGTTGCAGCTGAATGTTTTCTCTCTTCTCCAGAAGATCAACTAGAGTAGTTTTGATTTTTGTTTTGTTTTGTTTTGATTTGGTTTTTTCTGAATTTAAAAAATCCATAACGACAACACAATGGGTAGGGAAGACATGTTGAACAAGAAATTCCACAAATATATCTTAAAGCAAGAGCCATTTTCCCACAGGCCACTAACCTTTTGCAAAGCTTTACTCTGCCTGGAGATGAGCCTGTGAAAATCCTTAAAGTGGAGTGATGTGGATAGAGGCAGGGGGCAATAAACCTTATATCAGTTCTTAATTTAGACCCAGAAACTGTGCCTGCACCAGTCCAGAAAAGCAGAAAATTCTTACTCTCTCCTTTTTTTTAATCTCCCAAGTTCTCTTTTTTTCACCAAACCAGGAAGAGCCATAACTTATCCAAAATGAATCATAGGAAATATAGTCCTCAACATTTATTTTTAAATAACCCATATAGTCATATTAGGAGGAGTCATAAATAGCATATATAAATCTAAAGATCCAGGCATTTAAAAAAAAAATATGTGTAACCTTCTCTGCTTAATTCCAAGGAAACGTTGAGAACTATTTATTTTTGAAGATCAGCATTATTTGGGTGGCAACCTTTGAAGGTTTTCCTTTCCTGGTTAAAGACAGTGACTCATCTTGCTCTGACTAAGGCAAACCCAAAGCAGGCTTGCTGATTCTCCAAGAGGTAGAGTCAGAGACACTTGTTAGCAAACACTTTTCCTTTTCAGAAGCTGTTTAGTTTGGAGCATGGTTTCTATCAAGTGCCTACTAAAGAAATTGCAGTATCTTTCCTGAAATTTTCCTTTGCAAGAAGCTGTTTCCAAGAACACATCTGATCTCAGGTAATGGGTTCTCATTTCTGTGAAGGCTGCTGTCCTCCTGTATTTGCATTTTCACTGATTTCCACAGCCATGCTTGCCCTTCTACGAGGAGAACGGGAGCTGAGGCTCTGATGTGACCCCTGGTAGCGAGAGCAGGTCCAAAACACATGTGAGCACACAGAACTCTCCTCATTTTTCAGTCTCAGGATCAGTGGGTTTATGGGGATGATGCTGACATAAAAAATGAAATGAAACATCTGAGTCTAACAGCTGCACAGAATTTGGACTCATGTAAACTGGTCTGACATCACACGTTCTGCATGTGAGTTCCATGAGTATTCTCCATATGGTGCTAATACAATAACATGCCTACAAAGTCCCTGTGGTTTATGGCGTGATGAGCTCCAGAGCGGAGGAAATGAAGCCAGGAAGCCTACGCTATTTGCTGAATGGAGTTGGCTTTGGGTAATGTCTCATTCTCCCTGTGCTACTCAAGTTCACTAGGGATAAGAAGCCATGCTGGGCAGAAAACCAGCAATAAGCCTGATGTTGGGGATTTGGGTCCCTTCTCTGGAAGGGTAGGAGAGAATGTTTGGGTTTTTGTTTTTGTTTTTGTTTTGCCTTATTTCATTAAAAAAAAAAAAAAAAGGTTTAGGATTTTAAAGGAATTGTTGAAGCCAGCTTACTCCATCTTGATAGTCCAAAAAAGTCAAGTAGAAAGAAACTGTACATAATGGCTCAATAAAAAACCCTGGCAAGATATAGCAACCCTTTGCTGGAAAGCTGGAGTTCTGCCGAAGACAGTGGTAGCATTGATCAGATCGGTGAAACCCCACACTGACCCATAGCCATAAACAAAAATCTTCATATGCTCTCTTCTGCTAAAGATAGTCATTCTGTGTCACCCTGATGGGCTATACACAGAACCTAGAAAAAATTCTGTACTTATTTTAATGTTTTTTTTTAAGACAAAGTTACTTGCTTATCTGTCAGCTAAATAACCCATAGAGGAAGACTTTGGGAAAATATTTAGCAACAGCTCAGCTTTCCCTGTTTGCTCAGCCTAATGCCCATTTTCTTCCCTCACCATCCATTGCTAGAATCAGAGGATGTGCACTGTAAGTATAGCATTATAAACAAAGCTGTCTGATTTTCAAGGTCAGCAAAGTTATGGAGTACAGCACCTGTTTGCACGAGAGAATAGTAAATGGGGATCAGAAGTTGGGGTCCCTCATATTTTAGAGCAGTTGGTTCTGTGTGATAGTGCCCCCAGCTCTGTTAGATGCTACAAATATCCAGGCAGAAAGAGATCTACGAAAGGATTTCAATGGTCCAAGAAAGGGAAGAGAGAACAAAGAAAATAAGGGTAGGAGAAATTTCAGATCGGGAGAGTAATGAACAGTTTTCAAGGGCTATAAAGCATGTCAAAATACAAAAATATCAGTCCTACTGAGTTACTTTTTCCCTCCAGTGAAACATAACTTAAATTTTATTAAAAGAGGGGCGGCTGGGTGGCTCAGTGGGTTAAAGCCTCTGCCTTCTGCTCAGGTCATGATCTCGGGGTCCTGGGATGGAGCCCCGCATCGGGCTCTCTGCTCAGCGGGGACCCTGCTTCCTCCTCTCTCTCTGCCTGCCTCTCTGCCTACTTGTGATCTCTGGCTTTCAAATAAATAAAATCTTTTAAAAAAATTTTATTAAAAGAAACTGCCAGCAGAACAGAATTACCTTAATAAATAACCACTTGATAAACAATCTAACTAAAATTTATTCACTCTGTAAAATTGGAAACACCTGTGATTTTAATTGTTGCATAAGCCAAATATAAGTTAAAAGGTAGGTTCGAAGATGGAATCATTCCATAGTGCATTGTAAAGCTAGTTTAAAAATTCTCCTCTCAGAGTGTCTGGCTGGCTCAGTTGGTGGAGCACGCAACTCTTGATCTCGGAGTCGTGAGTTCGAGCTCCATATTGGGTGTAGACATTACTTAAAAATAAAATTCTTTAAAAAAAAATCCTCCTTTATTTTGACCATCTATGCCATCACCTACTCTTCTCCATCACAATGGGCAATATAGAGATGATTGTCAAAGAAAGCAAATCGGTTTATGAGGAATTCTAGTCTAATCTACCAGAGCCCAAGGTCGTGGCTTAGATGCATCCCCTTGCTGCTGAGCCCAGAGCCTTTTTCGAGTTCCATCCAGGTGCTAGAACCTTCTTAATTGCCTCATCTGGAACGAAGCAAACTTTCCAGCGTTTATGAACTGTGTGGCCGCATTTGCTCCTGTCAGGCACGCTACAGCAGTGCTGCGTGCTGTTAGGTTACCACATACTAATTATCTTTCAGGTTTTCTGCACATTCTTTTCCAAACAAGGAAGTCCTGCCAACTTGTCAACAGGGCACTCCTTTCTAAAAATGAAGTGACTTTCTTTTCGCCTGAGAATGCCCACAGTGACTTTCTCAGAGTCCTAGGAAGCGAGGCAAGATTGTACCATTCGCTGCCTTTTTAATTTAAAAGAGAAAAAAAATCTCCGTAAATGAATATGTAGCTTCGTTGGGGATTATAGTGCTTCAAACTTGTCTGATTTGAACCAGAGAACAAGAAATGTCACCATTCTCAGCTGGGAGGGAAGAAAACACCGTGCAGGTGGATGGTGTGGAATTTAAGCAGACTTGAGAAAGAACTAATCCACGTTTGGAATTCTCCACTGGAGATTTGTTTTGACAGTTCTCTAGTAATTTCCTGTTTGGTTTGCCCACTTGATGTTAATGCTTGAAGCAGCATGCAATTGCTGAAAAAGCCTAAGTTTGAGATCAAGGGTCCTCGTTCTGTCACTTTTAGCTAGACTAATCATTTCCTTCTCTAACTTCAGGTTCTGTATCTGATAATGGGGGTAAAGATACCTGACCCAGTGAGTTACTATAAGAAGTAAAATGATAATGAATACAGAAGTACCTTATATGGCTGCCTACTACTTACTAGCCGCATGATTTTATGCAAATCACTTAAGCTCTATACCTCAGTTTCTTTATCTGTAAAATGGGGATGGTAATACTACTCCCTCCACCTTTGGGTTACAGTGAGGATTACATAAATTAATACATGTAAATGCTTAGAATAGCACTTAGCATACGGTATGCTACTACACATTTAGCTGTAAATGTTTTCTGTTATTTCTATATATCAGATGGCATATATACCTTATTTATTTTTCAGGTCCTCTCCATTTCATATTAATTTAAATACCCCAGAACCCATATTTAAACTTCAACTATTACTGAATATTTTGGGCAAAGCACTTACCTATATTGCCACCACCAAGAGATGCTGTGTCTCAAATTTTGGTCTGTGTGTGTGTGTGTGTGTGTGTGTGTGTGTTGGGGCACACTAAATTGGAATCATACCGCTTTCTAAAATTTAATACATCATAAACGTCATTCCACATTACCAAATATTTTTTTCTCCCTTATTTTTTTCAAAAATTTTTTTAAAGATCTTATTTATTTATTTGACAGACAGAGATCACAAGTAGGCAGAGAGGCAGGCAGAGAGAGAGGGAGGAAGCAGGCTCCCTGCTGAGCAGAGAGCCCAATGCGGGGCTCGATCCCAGGACCCTGAGATCATGATCTGAGCTGAAGGCAGAGGCTTTAACTCACTGAGCCACCCAGGTGCCCCTTTTTTCAAAATTTTTATTCTGAAATAATTTTGGCCTCAAAGAAGAGCTGCAAAAACGAGTACAGAGATACTTTGATAGTATGCAAATATATTAAACATTTGCCTTCTCTTTTTAGCATACATTGGTGGATCATGCCTACAATTATTACTGTGGTGTTGTATTGGGGATTTTCATGCCCTCTACATTTATTAATTAGTATTCTTCTCAAAGGAAAAGCTATCCTTTCTCTCCCATTTATTTATTCAATCATTTATTTTTATCTATGTGGACTCAAAGAAGAGCTGCAAAAACGAGTACAGAGATACTTGGATAGTATGCAAATATATTAAACATTTGCCTTCTCTTTTTAGCATACATTGGTGGATCATGCCTACAATTATTACTGTGGTGTTGTATTGGGGATTTTCATGCCCTCTACATTTATTAATTAGTATTCTTCTCAAAGGAAAAGCTATCCTTTCTTTCCCATTTATTTATTCAATCATTTATTTTTATCTATGTGGACTTATGGACATTTATTTTGTCCTTTTTGTTATAACCTTATATTGTACTATTGCTTTTTATTTTGTCGCTCAAATTTTTCTAGCTTTGATTATCAGCAGTGCCTTCAGATTCTCGTGCATTTTATATATTTTTTTTAAATTTTTTTAAAGCATTTCCTTACATTCAGACATCATGTAAAACGCTTATGTTTAGGCTTATGTTTATTTCCACTGTTCCGTCCCTGGAATAAAACAATTCTGCAAGGATCTGTGATTCTGTTTATTTGGAGGATGTATTTAGAAACCAATAGCATTGGGAGTTAGGCGTTCCCCTTGTCACTGTCTCTATCCCCTTCAGTGGATGGAGCTAGGACGTGTGTCCATGTTGTGTCTGTGTGTCTGTGTCTGTGTGTGTAGATAACTAACTCATACATACACACTTATCTATACTTCTGTGCCAATTTATCTGTATATACTTAATTTTTTTTTAACTTAACCTTTAAAACATGTGTCCGTATGGTATCCCTGAGGCTAACTGAGCACTATGGGAGTCATTCTAGGCTTCTCTGTCTTCCTGGGTGTCATTTCTTCCTACAACAGTGACAAACCTGGCTGTCACCATCTAGAGTGGATTTAGTTTCTGGTTTAATCCATGTATACAAAATAAGTAGTGTCAGAAAATCCAACCCATCCCCCTGCGAGAAACAGCTGAAGTGCAGTGTTCATATTTGCCACTTAAACTTTATATCAAATGAAAACGATGTTTTCCCAAGTTACTTAGGTCAGCTCCTTTCTTCCCCACCCCTTCGGTGTGCTTATGGGATTAATTTGTAGAAAGTTCAATGTATCTGTCACAATCTGCATTCCATCTTTTCTCCCACATCCTGGTAGGGTTTTTCTCTTTTTTTTCCACACATAGTGAAAAAATTCACTTTTTGTGGTGTACAGTTCTATCAATTTTGAAAAATGCTTAGAGCGGTATGGGGAGCCACAGCCCTGTACCCAACAACTGCCTCACCCCAAAATTCCCCTGCTACTCCTTTAGGGACGACCCGGTCCCCAGCTCCTGACCTGTCAACTGCTCTTCTGCTTTCCTCTTTATTATTTTGCCTTTTTCACGGTGTCCTGTGACTAGAAGCAAACAATTGCGGGTCAGGCTTCTTTCACTTTGCAAAACGCGGGTAAGACTCACGCGTGGTATTTTGTGAGTCAGTCATCCGTTCTCTTTTACTGCTGGTCGCCGTCGATTATACGGTTGTGCCACAGTTTGTGGTACATCTGGGTTGTTTGCAGTGTTTACAGTGGCTGTGAGCTTACTTGTAGCTTTCCGGTTGAACGTGCTTGCTTCCGCCCCTCCCCCATATCTCAGAGCAGGATTCCTGGATCCTATGGAAGGTACGCATTTAACTTTACACAAACTGGACAAACTGTTGCCCAAAGTAGCTGTACCATTTTGCATGTTTCACCATTTTGCGTCTGCACCGGCATGTGTGAGAGTTCCGGTTGGTCCACAGACCCACAGGCACCTGGCGTTGCCAGGGTTTGTCATTTCCAGTATTCAAATCGGCATAGCTGGTCTCTTACTGTGGTTTTAGTTTATATTTCCCTAATGGTGAATGATGCTGAGCATTTTTTCTTATGCCTCTTTTGTGTCTGAATATGTTTTCTGGTAAATATCTGTTCAGATCTTTTGCCTGCTTTTAAGAATTGGGTTTTCTGAGTGTTGAATTTTAGTTCTTTGTATATTCAGGATACAAGTCCTTTGTCAGTTGTGATTTAAAAATATTTTCTCCCCATTTGTGGCTTGTCTTTTCATTCCTGTAATTAAAAATAACAAGATTTACAGAGAAAAAAAAATGTTTTTTAAAGTAAGCTCTTCGCCCACTGTGGGCCTTGAACTTACAACCCTGAGATCAAGAGTCTCTTGCTCAACTGCCTGAGCCAATCGCCACCCCCCCCGCAATTTTTTATTTTAATACAGTCCAATTTATCACTTCTTTTCTTTCATGGATTGTGATTTTGTTGTCATATCTAAAAGCTCTGCCTAACTCAGGTTTTCTCAATGGTGGCGCTACTGACATTTTGGACTTGAAAATTCTTTGTTGGGGATGAGGGCTCTCCTATGCACTGTAGGATGTTTAGCAGCACCCCTGGCCTCTACCCACTAAATGCCTATTGCCTCCCCCTCCCCTACTTCTACCCCTATTCATGACAATCAAAATGTTCCTGATGTTCCCTGGGGTATCAAGATGACTTTGTTCTGAATCCCTGGTCTAACCCAAGGTTATGCATGTCATTTTCTTCTATGTTTTCTTTGAGAAGTTTTATGATTTTGTGTTTAACATTTTAGGTCTATGATCCATTTTGAGTTAATTTTCATATGAGATGTGAAATATGGCCTGAGGTTCGATATCTATAAATAAGCCTGCTGAAAATTTGATTGGAATGTCAATGAATCTATAAAATAAACTGGGGGGACTTCACATTGTAATAATACTGAATCTTCTAATCCATTAACATAGTCTATTTCTTCATTTATTTTGGGTCTTCTTAGGTTTGTTTGTTTTTTTTTTCCTTTAGTGTTTTGTTCTTTGCAGTTTCCCAAATCTTTATCCTTCCTTTCTTTTTAAATTTGTTTTTTAGAATAATATCTAAGTCAGGTGTTTTTTGGTGCTATTGTAAGTAGAACTGTTATTTTAACTTTGCATTTCAGTTGTTCCGTGCTGGTATATAGAAATATCCTTGATTTGTATGCATTGACTTTGTATCCTGAGACTTTATTAGACTTATTAGTACTAGGAGCTTCTGTCTAGATTTCTTTAGGAATGTCTACATAGAGAATTTTGTCATCTGTAAAGAGAGATGACCTGCCTTGTCTTATTATAATGGCTAGGGTTTGCAGTATTATGTTAAGTAAGAATAATGAAAGAGGATAGATATTTTTGCTTTCTCCCCCATCTTAGGGGAAAGCATTCAGTCTTTTCCTGTTAAGGAAAATTAATAATCAGTAATTATGAGATTATAATTATAATATTATCATATATAATATATATTATAGATAATAATATAATTTAAAAATTATAAATATTTTATTATATAAAAATAATTATAATTATGAGTAATTATGAGAAACCTATAGCTAACATCATAGCTAGAGGTTAGCTATAGGTTTCTCATAGATTTCTTTTGTTAGATTATGGAAGTTTTTGTTACTAGCTTAATGAGAGAGAGTTTTAATCATGAAAGAGGGTAGAATTTTGTTAAATGCTTATTCTGCATCTATTTTCTTCTTTAGCCTGTTAATCTAGTGATTTTCAGATGTTGAACCAGTCTTACACTCCCGAGACCAATGCCACTTGACCATGATTATCTTTTTCATATGCTGCATTAAATTTGATAGTATTTTGGTAAGGAGTTTAAAGAGATTTTCATCTATGTTAATGAGGGATATTGTTCTATAGTTTTCTTCTTTCATGATAACCATGTCTGGCTTTGGTATTAGGGAACACCAGTATCATAAAATGAGTTGGGAAGGTTTCCTCTTCTTCTATTTTCTGAAGAACATTGTGCTGAATTCATAAAGTTTGGTGGAATTCAATGGTAAAAACTTTTGGGGACTAGAGACTTCTTTATGGCAAGTTTTTTAAAATACAAATTAAATTTCTTTAATAGATATAGGACTATCAGTTTACTTCTTCTTGAGTGAGCTTTAATAATTTGTTTCTTTCAAGGAATCCTTTTCAGCAGTCAAATTTCTGGGTACAGAGTTGTTAATAATATACCCTTCTAATCTTGTTAGTATTTGTGGGGTCTGTAATGATATCCCTTCTTGTGTCCCCAACACTGGTAATGTCTATCTTTTCTCTTTTTGGTCTTGGTAAATCTGGCTCGAGGCTTATCAATTTTATCAGTCTTGTCAAAGAAGCAGCTTTTGGTTTTATTAATATTTCTCTATTGTTTTCTGTTTTAATTTCATTGATTTCTGCTTTAACTGTTGTTATTTTCTTTCCTTAGCTTATGGGTAACTTAAGTATACTTTGCTTCTTTTTCTAGTTTCTAAAGGCAGAAGCTTAGATAATTGATTTGGAATCCTTTTTCTCTTCTAAGCATTTAATGCCTACATTTCTCTCTAAGCACTCCTTTCAGTGAACAGCACACATTTTGACATGTTGTATTTTTAATTTCTTCAGTCAAAAATTTTTTTAATTCCTCTGTTCTCTTTGGTCCATAGATAATTGGGGGGGGTGCTTAATTTCTGATATATGGGGATTTTCTAAATATCTTTCTGTTATTGATTTCTAATTTAATTACATTGTGGCCTGAGAACATACGTTGAATGATATATAGTCTTTTGTTTTATTTCACAGAATATAGTACATATTGGTGAACTTCCCATGGGCACTTGAAAAAAAAGTATGTCCCACTACTGTTGGGTGGAGTGTTTTACTTATCAATTTGGTCTAGTTGTTGATAGCATCATTCAGAGCTTCTATTTCCATAATAATTATGTCTGCTTCTTCTATTAATTACTGAGAGATAATTGTATATTCCTCCTTTTAGTTGTGTATCTTCTGCCTTATGTCTGTTGAAGCTCTGCTGTTAGCTGCATTCACAATTGGTTGGTTATATTTTCTTAGAAAACTAAACCCTTTATCATTATGTATTATACCTCTTTATCCGTAAAATAATATCTCTTGTTTTGAAGTTCACTTTGATAGCATAGCTACTCCAGCTTTTTTTAAATTAGTATTTGCATGGCGTATTATTCTTTATCCTTTTACTTCTAACCAATCTGTCTCTATAATTAAGGTGAGTTCACTTGTTCCATCTGTCCTTTGTTTCCTTTTTTCTTTTTTTCCTGTGATTTCTTGTGCTCATTGAGAATTTCTTTATTATTCCATTTTATATTTCCTATTGACTTATTATTCATTCCTCTTTTAAAAATATTTTCAGTAGTTTCTCTAGGGTTTACAATACACATCTTTAATTAATCGAAGTCTGCCTTCAAATATTTTACTTATTCCTATGTTTTATGAGGACCTAGCAACAGTGTATTCCCAATTCCTCCCTTCCATCTTTCTGCTATTGTTTTCGTATCTTTCACTTTTACATTGTGCTATAAATACAGAATACGTGGCACTATCATTGTTTTCCACAGTGAAAAGTTATCCTTTAGAAAAATCATAAATAAGAAAAGAAATGAATTTTATTTTTCCTTTATTTATTTACTTACAAGGTCTTCATTTCTCTGTATAGATCCAAGTTTCAGTCTGATATATTCTTTCTGCATGAAGAACTTCTTTTAACATTTCTTTTTTCTTTTAAGATTTTATTTATTTATTTGACAGAAAGAGACACAGTGAGAGAGGGAACACAAGCAGTGGGTGTGGGAGAGAGAGAAACAGGCTTCCTGACAAGCAGGGAGCCTGATGTGGGGCCCAGGGCTCAGGGTGCCATCCCAGGACCCTGGGATCATGACCTGAGCCGAAGGCAGACACTTAATGACTGTGCCACCCACACACCCCTCTTTTAACATTTCTTAAAGAGTGGGTCATCTGGTAAGAAAATCCCTCAGTTTTTATTAGTCTGAACCAGTCTTTTACTTCTTTTTCCTTCTGAAAGAGATTTTTGCTGGGTGTAGGATTCTGGGTTGGCAGGTTTTTGTTTGTTTTTCTTTCAGCACTTTAAAGATGTTACTTCATGTCTTCTGGCTTACATTATTTCTGAGAAGACTGTTGCAACTCTTCTCTTTGTTCCATAGTATGCAATTTCTTTTTTCTCTGGCTGCCCTAGTGTTTTCTCTTTGTCATTGGTTTGCAGCTGGTTTGGAATATGATGATGTTCTTAGGAGTGTGGTGTGTGTGAGATCATCCCTACTTTGTGTTCTCTGAGCTTCTCGGGTCTAACATTAAATTTAGATAGGTCTTGGCCATTATTTCTTCCACTATTTGTGTCCCTCTCTTTGTCTTCTACTTCTAAGATTTTAATTATGCATATGTTAGAATGTTTAAGAATGTCCTGAGATTCTTGGCTGTTATATTCTGTTTTTCCCCCTCACTCATTTTTCCATTGTGTTTCCATTTTGGTCATTTATAATGACCTACCTTTGAGTTCACTGTTTCTGCCTCTTTTGTCTGAGTCTATTGATGAAATTCTCCGAGGCATTCTTTATTCTTGTGGCTTTCATTTCCAGAATTGTGATTTATTTTTTTTTTTTTTAGCTGTTGTCTCTCCATTGATATAAACCATCTGATTTTACATATTGTCCACCTTTTTTATTAGGGCCATTAACATATTAATCATATGTACTTAGAATTTCCTGTCATTTCCAACATCTGTATCATATCTATATCTGGTTCTGATGATGACTCTCTCAAAATCTATTTTCTCTGTCTTTTTATATGCCGTGTAATCTTCTGTTGAAAACCAGTCATCTTGTATAGGCTAATAGAGACTGGAGTAAATAGTTTTTGGCCATAATACAGACACACCTATCCTCCTGCTAGGCCTTTATTGTAGTGGCATAAATTAATCTAGGTTTGGGTTACTATGTTTATCCTCAAGGCTTGAAATTCTTACAGGGATACCTTGTGTTTTGGGTGGATGGAAGTGAATTTACCAGAGCACTAGCTGTTTGATTCTGAATTTTAGGTCTTCTTGCATTGTACCAAAGAGAGTATCTTTATGTTCTCGTGTTTCTCTCCCCTCCTTCTCTCGGTAGTATTCTGTTATTTGTTATTCAAATCTTGTTGGCTTGACAGTGGGAGAGAGGTAGTGTGGGAGTTTAATCTCCACGTTTTGAATAAGCCTGCCTTAGGCATGTACCTTATCTCTGGATTAGGGAAGGGTTAGGTCTCTCAGTTCTCTTGTCCCTACCCCCAATGTATTGTGGACCCAGTGTATAATAATTCTGTCCCTCCCTGATTTTTTCCCTTTTGGTGCAGTGAGTTTTCACCTGTGCCCTAGGGCAGTCATGCTTGGTGTGCCTTCCCTTTACTGAATAAGGCTTTCCCACCCCCAGGGGTGTCTGGGTAGTTCAGTGGGTTAAGCCTCTGCCTTCAGCTCGGGTCATAGTCCCAGGATCCTGGAATGGAGCCCCGCATTGGGCTCCCAACTCTGTGGAAAGCCTGCGTCTCCCTTTCCTTCTGCTTGCTGCTCTGTCTGCTTGTGCTCTTTCTGTATCTCTCTGTCAAATAAGTAAATAAAAAAAATTATTTTAAAGATTTTATTTATTCATTTGACAGAGAGAGAGATCACAGGTAGGCAGAGAGGCAGGCAGAGAGAGAGAAGGAAGCAGGCTCCCTGCTGAGCAGAGAGCCCCATGCAAGGCTCCATCCCAGGACACTGAGATCATGACCGGAGCTGAAGGCAGAGGCTTAACCCACCGAGCCACCCAGGCACCCAGTAAATAAAATCTTTAAAAAAAAGGGGGGGGAGGGCTTTTCCCCCTCTACTGGAGATAGGAGAAATAGATCCAACTGGAGTTTCCTACTCCTCCCACAAAACTGCTCTCTCCTAAGTCCGCAACATGATGGGCCACCTAAGGCCATCTTTTCTGTGAATACCTTTTTTTTCAGTCTTTTCCGTGAATACTTGTTAGGGTTGTGGAAAGAGCCTGAATGACGCACAGATTCCCCAAACTCTGTGGTCCCCAGTGACTTCATACTTGCCTGTCATCCCATATTCAGTCTTCAACAACTTAACAGCTATTTTAGTTCAACTCTTCTTATTGGTGTCCAGTGGTATCCACACCTGGTGAGTACTTCATGTTCTCTTTTTCTCTGCAGACATTACGTCTTCTTAGATTTGGGACCTGCTGCTTGCTCCGTGACCTCAGCTCTCTGTTAGTCTGTACAAAATTTGACGTTAATCCATCTATTTTCCTTGTAAGGATGAGAGGGACGTTCCTTCTAGCCCTCTACATCACAAAGCAAAGCCCTTCCCTTTCATTTTAATGGTCAAACTGAATTATGTTAAATGAATGTGTGATATATCTTATTTAACCAATTTCAATCCCATATTATTTTACTGTTAGGCAATTTTCCATTTTTTCTGTTACAAACAAGGTTGCATGATTCTTATAGGTAAATCTACCTTTGATTATCTCCTTTCTCAGTTTACAACCTCATTAAAGAGAACAGGCAGGCTTACCAGGACCAGTTAAGAAAGAGCACAGGTAGGATATAATGAATGTCCCAAATAGCATTCTCAGGTGCAATCACAAGGAGGAATCATAACAGAATAATAAGGGTACCTCACATCCGTGTGCAGAATAGCAATACCTCCGCCCCTAGTAAAACTTTTGGTCTTAACAATAATTCCTCATTTTCCATATTAGGAAAATGAGAACTAGAGGACTTCTACCCATTAACTCAGAGCCACATGGTTTTTAAGTGACTTGACTCTCTGGGCAAGTCTTCATAAAGGAGAAGGTGGGCCTGAGCTGAACCTTGAAGGATGGATAGCTTGATGTCAGGCAAAGACAGAAGATGTTTTCTGGAGAGGCAGCACGTCTCTTGAGACACCCATATAGAGTAGTGTATGTATGTCTATGCAACCCACAGACGCACATGTTGACACTGAAAAAGGCTTGGACGAATGACTTTTGTCACAGATGTGCTTCTCATTCTCATTTTAGAATAAAGGATATCCATATCAGATTATCTAGGTGATTAGCACAATGGGTCTGATTTGAAAGTAGGAAGCCTGGGCTCCGCTCTTGCCTGGAGCTCACTGATTTAGCCCACGGACTCCGCCCAACCCAGGAACCCAGCCAACCTCTCCTTTACCCAACCGAGAAGTGTTCAGTGTTTGGGTGGGAAGGAAGATGTGTTCCAGCTGTCCTAGACAACAAAGACAAGCAGAAGATGGGGTCGTTTTCCTTTTCTTCAATGAAGTAAACCTGACCTTCTGGTAGGAGAGTCTGTCTTGCATCAGAAATGGTTTAACCAAATCACAACAGGAAACTGCTCTGGTTCCGGCGCCCAGCTTGCTCCAGGTCCTAACGGGCAACCGGGGCACCCCATCCCTACTTCCTGCAGCTCTGGGTCTCGCAGGTAGCTGACCCAAGGACTCCTGGCAAAGAAAGGGTGCTGGACTTTGCCTTTGGGATTTCTGTTCTCTCGGAAGGGCCTGAAGAAGAGTGGCTATTCGCCAAAGGAGGAAGAGCCACTAATCCAATCATCAGGAACCCTGTCTCTAAATGTAGTTAATTTCTATTTAATTGGCCAGTAACTACATTTAAAATAAACACCAGTTGGTAATCAAAAACAGGAGGATAAAGGATGAGCAATTGTGTAAACAGGGTAGAATTACTAGACCAAAACAAAGTTGGGGGAAAGTGAGAGACAGGCTGCCCCAGAGAAAACACACTCCGGAGAGGAGGGATTGCCGGCGAGCAGCTGGGCCTCGTGGAGCTCATAAAGATTTCTATCAGCTCTTCTCTGTGTTTGCTAGCCATCAATAAAACTAATCACCAACTGGCCTTTAATTACAAAGTATTTATTCCTTTGTTAAATAAAAATTAAAAGCACATGTAAAGAGCGGTTTTAAAACTGTCAAACAGAGTACAACTTTGGCACAGCCTGCTGCAGGCTCAGCGACCGAGCCGCAGCAGGGACGGCTGCACACGCTTCCAGAAACCCTTGGGCTCCCAGGGCACTTGCTGAGCCCTGGAGCTGCTGGCCTAGGGCCTTGAGGCAACTGGGGGTGCTCGCCTGGGGTAAGAATATGGAATCCACTGGGCTGGGGCGAGGCTCGTTGTACTGCCAACCCATCCCGTCTTTGTAATCCCTGCCTTTCTGCACCACCCAGGATGTGCCAATGTGTCTTGTAAAGACTCATCCCTTGGCCTGGGCGGCCTTCCACGCTGGTTGAGTGTGGCGCGGTGGGGGGTGCTGGGCGGTGTGGTGGGGCGGGGCTGGTGGGGAGGAGATGAGGAAGGGGAAAGGGAAGCTGAGAGAAGAGATCCCCCAGGCTGTAAGCAAGCTTCAAAATGGGCTTTCCTTTTAGGCAGACATTTTCTAATTAAACTTTAAACCCAAACCCTTGTCCTATCCCCTCTAAAACGCAGGCTATGTGTCTCCCTCCTGGTTCCCAGGAAATTATGTCTTTTTTTATCCTTCATTAGAAACTGGAAGGAATCTCCTTTGAAGATAAAATTCAGCTGAATTTTTCTATGATTCATTTGGACCCCGTGCATATTCATCAGAGGAACAAAAAAGCCCTGTGAGAATCAGTTAAGAAGAAGGAAGGGCCAGGAGCCTTAGGATAAGTAGCACTTCTCATCAGACCTGCTGCCGGGGGATGTTAAAGTGCTTTTAAAAATGAGGACTAATAAGGCCACTCAGCATTTACTGCTTTCTAAGAGCCTTGGCTAAATTAATTATAGCACACAATAACGCTGTAAGGTAAAAAAAAAAAAAAAAAAAAAAAAATTCCTAGTATTTTGAAAGCAACTCCTGGTCCACAAAGAGGGAGGGAACGTCCCCCAGAACCAAGATTAAAACTCCACTCCCTTCCTGTCATCAAAGGCCAGCTTGTTTGTCTCTGGGTAGGGCCTTGGGAGAGCCGGGCACTCTGGGGGGAAGTGGCCTCAGCCGCAGGAATGGGGGCTGCACAACTGGGGCGATGGGAATGCAGTCTAGGCGTGGGGGCTGTTGAGGTTTTGTTTACTAATTACATATTCTGGGCGTAAGTGGTCAGGCACAGCAGGGCCTCCTGCTCAGGGACGCAGACCCCAGGCAAGGCCTACCCAGGAGGGGCCGGCTTTACCCTGGGCCACCCACATACTGGCACGGGCTGCGTACACGGAGGCCAGCTCCCATTCTGCATTAGCTACGGCCGGGATTCCGAGTCACATCTGCAGGGCCAGAATGAAAGCCTGTAATTCCCACAGAAGCCCATTCTTGGAGTCTGAGCCGCAGATAACTGTTTGTTTTCTATTTCTTTTCAAGGTGATTACACATCATTTGGTCGTGGAGAAAGCCATGGCTATCAGGAAAGGAAGAGGCTGGGTGAAATGTCTGAAAACTCTGCAGGGCAGGCCTGTGAGTCACTGGGGAGAAGCCTCGGCTCCCTCCGCCCCCATCTGAGGACCTGTCTGAGAAGAACCCAACGGGACCCCAGGCTTCCTAGAAGGCAGTTTAATTCTGAAAATAAAGGAGCACTTCACCTCCCGTGTGCTGGGTGGGGAATTGTACAAGACACAGTCAAAGCAGTCATGACCGCCAAACCGAAGTCAGCCCCAAGCTAGGTGGGTGCCCCCAGGAGCCTGCGTGGGGGCAGACATCAGTGGCTGCTACACCGTCTCCCCCAGGAAGGCTTGTTCCATTCTGCTGAAGATGGCCCAATGTTTTATTGACTACAAACTGGGGGATTGAGCTGGTTGGTAAACAAGTTTGGAGTGCTATTTTTTTTCTTGCTGTGTTTATGTTTTATACATGGAATAGTTTTAAATATTTTTTAATTCAAAACACTCCTGAAATTCTGCAACTTGAGGGAACAACTACAAAAGTTTCATAGCAACATTTGGACACTTTAAAGACTTTATTTCAGGAACTTTAAGGGTGATAAATGGAAGAAGGGACAACTTTTATTAACTATAACATTTTAGCAGCCGAATCCGGAGATCAAAACCAGGAGCAGGCATTCCAAATTCATATTGGGAAGTGTCTACAAAAACATTCTTCTGTCAGCTTTGAAATGTGGAGACTTCATCTTTTCATCTTATCAAGGAAAAATATGCTCAAATTCCCGAATAGGTATTCAGTTAGTACAACTGAGGGGGAGGTTGGGGGATGCATTCTCATTGGGCCCACACTCTGCAGACTTATCTGGTCAAAGATCCCCGTGGTCCAGGCTGTGGGTGGAAGGGGTGCCCTCAGCCACAGGGGGCCGCAGCGTCTCAGGGATCGGCTTTCACAGATGCAGACAGGAGAACAAAGGGCAGGCTTTATCTGCCTGCACCCCACAGGCCCCTGGCCAAGGAGGGGGGGCTCCATTCCAATGCCCGTCACATGGCCTCTATGGCATAAAGGCCTTTTAATAATTCTGATTTTGAATATCAAATTGAAATGAAAAGTGCACTTAGGAAGGAGAGGCTCCGTCCACGCTGAAAAGCGTGTTCTATGCAAACAGGTTGGGCAGGCACTGGGCTCTTGCCTGCCTGTGGTTCTCATTTTGGCTGCACGTTGCATGAGTGCTCTCAAACGTACTGATGCCTGGCTCCACGCCTCCCCCCGCCCCAAGAGAGTATGAATAATGGACCTAGTGCATGGCCTGGGCATCCGGACTTTTACCAGCTCTCCAGGTGATTCTTTTTTTTTTTTTTTTTTTTAAAGATTCCATTTATTAATTTGACAGAGAGAGATCACAAATAGGCAGAGAGGCAGGCAGAGAAAGAGAGGAGGAAGCAGGCTCCCTGCTGAGCAGAGAGCCCGATGCGGGACTTGATCCCAGGACCCTGAGATCATGACCTGAGCCGAAGGCAGCAGCTTAACCCACTGAGCCACCCAGGCGCCCCTTTTTTTTTTAAGATTTTATTTATTTCACAGGGAGAGAGAGATCACAAGTGGGCAGAGAGGCGGGGGGCAGGGGTGTGCAACAGGCTCTCTGCTGAGCAGAGAACGATTTGGGGCTCAATCCCAGGACCCTGGGATCATGACCTGAGCTGAAGGCAGAGGCTTAAACCACTGAGCCACCCAGGTGCCCACTCTCCAGGTGATTCTAAAGTGCAAACTTGAGAACAGCTGCCGAGGGATTTAATGCGGCATTCAGGGTCTCTCATAATGGAGTCCCGGCCAAACCTTTTGACCTTTTCCTTCCTTATCTCCATCTCACCCTGTACATGAGGCAGAGACCTTTTCCTTGTGCCCTGAATGTACTTGGCTCATGCGTATTTCCATACTTTCAGGCACACATATTGTCTCACTTTGGGCACCCAAAAAAGCCCAGCTCAAATGTCCTCCTCTGTGCAACCGTCCCTAATTGTCACCCCACCTTCACCACCTTTCCCTTCAGTCACAGGACACTTTGTGCCTCGCTTTCTTAGAGCATTTCTCGTATAACGTTAAAGACATTGGCTTATAGGCCCGCCTCCTCTCCCTCGCCAACCAATATGGCCTGAGGTTTCAGCAATCAGCACAGGGCTCAGCAGGGCATAGGTTTCTGTGAGTGCTCGCTGAATGAGTAAATTAATGGATGAGTGGAAGCACGCGTGCCGCTCTTGCACATAGTTGATATCCTATCACATCGAACCCAATGCTCAAACCAGGGTCACCCGGGAGACCGAGTCAGTCATGTGGGGGTGGCAGATCTACATCTTTATCAAAGTGGGCTTCCTGGACCAGTAGTGGCTACATTATCTGAGAACTTGTTACAAATGCAGAATTTGCATTTTAATAAGATCCCAGGGTACTTCATATGCATAGTACAGTCTGAACTGTACTATGTTTTAAAAAAACAAGCTCCCGGCTGATTCCCATGTAACCAGTTGGCTGAGTGGCAACTGAGACCCACTGCTCGTAGACCTGTGTGTGATTGCCTAATGGTTCCTTCTGTTACCCCTTTTCCTGTGTCTCATAGACCTTGTGTGATTGCCTAATGGCTCCTTCTGTTACCCCTTTTCCCTACACAACAAAGCCTTGATTTTGTTCAGGATCAGCACTTCACCCACCAAGCCTATACCTCGAGGAAGCTTGACCCCCACCCCCAGCCCGAGATCTGGGCCTGATTGGTCAAAGGGACTTCCCATTCCATCCCGCCCCCAGCAGGGGTTCGTTTAGGAATGCACATGTGGCCAAATTCAGGTTAATCAAATATGAGCGTAAGTATGTTGGGGGGCAGTTTAGAAAAAGTTTTCTCTTTCCGAAGAGAAAGCCACAAGGGAGAGAAACAAATCTCTCCTTTTCGAGATATTGTTCTGCCTCGATGTCAGTGCCTTGGAACTATAGCTGCCATCTGCTACCTGATCGATGAAGAAAGCCAACACTGAGGGATCAGAGCGGAGATGGGAAGGACCTGGGTCTTGGGACATCGTTGAGCTCTTCTTTCTCTGGACTTCTTGTTACGAAAGTTTGTTTGTTTGTTTCTTAGTTTGTTTATTACTGTTTAAGCGATTTCTGTTCTTTGCAACTGAAAGTTGTCATCGATAAACTGAACATCTTACTATATTCAGTCAACCAATATTTGAGTGCCTACTGTGAGGCTAAGTCCATTCTGTGCTAAGTACATTACAAGTATTATCCTAACCCTCAAGCAATCTGTAAGTCAAGTGTCGATATTCCTATTTTACAGATGAGGAAATGGAAACTTGAAGCAACCCAATGCCCAGTTAAGCCAAATATCTAGTAAGTGGTAAAGTCAGAATTTGAACCTGGGTTTGACTTGAAAGCATATGTTCTATCCACTCTATCACACTTTCTAGTTTAAATGGCTTTTATTACATGAAATTTCAGTATATCATCAGTTCTCAACTTTTTAGACTCAGGACCCCTTAACATTCTTAAAAATGATAGAGGATCATAAGTGTTTTTATGTATTTAGGTGATATCTATTGCTATTTAACACATTAAAAATTAAAACTGAAAAATTTAAGGTGTTTAATTAATTTAAAAATAACATTGATTAGCCCATTTCATGCTAACATAAAATATTTTCATGAAAAATAACTATATTTTCCCAAACAAAACAAAGTAGTGAGAAGAATGACATTGCTTTACATTTTTGCAAATCTCTTTAACATCTGGCTTAATAGAAGACAGCTGGATTCTCTCTGCTTCTGCATTCAATCTGTTGTGATATGTTGTTTTGGTTGAAGTACACAAAGAAAATCTGACTTCACACAGATCTATCATTGGAAAAGAGGGGGCTATCTTTTGAGCCTTTTCGGAAAATTGTGCATATTCTTTGACGCTATACCAAAACTGCACAAGTGGTAGTTTCTTAAAAGTTAGTTGCAATGTGGAACCTGAACCCAAATGAATAAAAGTTTCATCTCGGTTGCTTTAGAATCCATGGGTCTGCTTATACTTTGAAGTGACTTTACTCATGCATAATTTAGTCACATCAGGTATTGGTCATTTAGAAAATGTTGATTCACTGACTTATGCAAACCTTACCAATGCTGAGCTATTACTCATACAGTATCATAAATTGCATTTGTCAATATCACCATCGGTGTCATCAGTGAAGTCTTTACTGGCAAAGCTGTGAAGCTCAGGATAGTTGATATAAATTTTCCAAAGTTTTAATTTTTATTTAAAGCCTTCATTTCTACAACTGACAACAAATACTGTCAGTTATTTTCTTTGAAGTGGTGGGCTCACTTGCCAACTTTTGAGAAAATGTCTGCCAAATATCCAAGCCAAATTAACTGTCTCTGGCCCTTCTTTCAGGTAAAAGCAGTGCTCCACAAAAGCGGCCAGTTTAGTTGGTAACTCAAACAATGTCACGAGTGCTTTCTCTCGGGACAAACATGGTACTTTGGAATACAGCAGATTTTTTCAACACGTCTTTCTCATTTCGGGACATAGATTGTTAAAAAGACCGGTACCTAGAGGTCGAGACTTAATAAAATGAGTATTTTCTATGGTCCCTCAAGGACATTATTTTATTTATTTATTTATTTATTTATAAAAATATTTATTTATGTATTTGACAGACAGATTATAAGTAGGCATAGAGGCAGGCAGAGAGAGAGGGAGGAGGAAGCAGGCTCCCCGCTGAGCAGAGAGCCCGATGTGGGCCTCAATCCCAGGACCCTGGGATCATGACCTGAGCCGAAGGCAGAGGCTTTAACCCACTGAGCCACCCAGGTGCCCCCCTCAAAGGACATTCTTAAAGGAAATGAGCAGGGGTGTCTTTGGACTGCAGGGATGAGGCAGCGAAGAATGCAGTGCCTACTGGGATGGTTTGGTGCCATTGGCTTGATTTGCACTAAGACACTGGTGTTCCCTCCCCATCCTCCACCATCACTTCTTGGTCATCAATGCATGCCAGTAAGATGAAAAGAGCCAAAGAGCATCTTAATATTATCATGAAAATGGCTTTGACTCCTGGGCCACCTGCAATAGGGCTGGGCTTCCCAAGGCTCTGCAGCCCACCCTCAGAGAACTGCTACTCTAGGTGGTCTGATGACCAATGACTCCTCCTAGGAGAAACCACAGAGACAAAATGATTGTTGCCAGGTCCTGGAAGGCACGGAGTTCTGTGTCACACCATGGTTTGGCCTCTTCTCTGAGTCAATGTGACTTCTGCCTCAGGCACTGCTGTCACAGGCAGGGTTTTACAGAGGAGCCTTCGGAGTGTCCTGGAGCTGGGGTGCTTGTGAAGCCTGGGGCCAGGGGACACAGGAAATTGGCTCCCTCAGTCCACATGCTGCCAGTTACAGGCACACACAGTGCAGATCCACAACTACCCTGTTGCCCTATGTAGCCCGTTAGGCAATTTAACTTGTACTTGGCTTAGACATGCACTATTTAATGTGATCTGATTTCTACTTATAATTCTTAAAATACTCCACATGAAGTTTTCGAAGCCTTTTCCCTGGTATAAAATTTCTCAGATGCTGAAGAACTATTAAATAACGAAGGTTTTGTGTCCTTCTGCGGAGGCATCAAGACCCCTTCTCTCCAGCAGCCTCCTTCCTCTGTAGCTTGCCAGAACAGGCGCGTTGGCAACACGAAGCACAACTGTGGGGGCGTCTCATTGAGCCAGTCCCTGTTTCCAGGAAAGAAAACCCATGTCCTTGAGCCAGAACAAAATCTCTAAGAGTTGGGGTTTTTCTTTCTCCTGCTAGAGAGGGAAGAATGACAATGGTTTGCTTGAACCCCTACAGTGGGAAAAGCCATCCAGAAATTCCAGCCTGCCAGACCGCTCCACGCCAGAGATGCTGTTCCTCCACTCATGAATACACAGAGGAATTCTCCCTGGCACCATCTGAAGGGTTAAAAAAGGATCCTGCTCCTGATTAGCCGTAATGCTGGGGCTAACTAAAACTGGGGAAAAGGCCAGTCATGCTGCTGGCCTGCTGTAGTGGCTGAACACATTTCTTAAAGCGCAGAAGCAAGACCTCCCAAAAGACTGACCTGAATTTATCTCGCGAATGGTAGTTTCTGTCTTGTTGCTGCACTGCTGTGGAAAAAAAAAAAAAAAAAGTCACGATCAGAACATGGCAGGGAAGGAAGTTCCCAGATCCTCAGAGGAATGGCTCTGAGTGTTAGTAAGTTTTTCCTAATATGTGACCTAAGATGTTCTTTCCTTCAGGACCACACAGGCTTTTTTTTTTTTTTTTTTCCTTTCTTTTTTCTTTCCTAAACACAAAACACAACTGCATCGTACATTCCTCCCCTCACTTCTGTGTTGGGAGCACAAGAGTTGTAATGGTCTCCTGGGTCTGGGTCTCTAAACCTTCCCATTGAATTTCTCTAACCTCATGCTCCAGGACTAGCAAGGGAGGGAGGAGGAAGCAGGAGCTATAAACCTACAATGTTCAGGGCACTAAGTTCCCAGATCTGGATGGGATTAGTTTGATCTGTGTGCCACTCCTGGCCTCTATATGCTTTCAGGTTTGCACACAAACAGGGCTCCCTGTGACCTCTCTTAGACCTCCCCCTCCCCCGCTGTCCCTTCCCTTTTTACCTTGAGCTTTTGCTTGGTACTTTAGCTCTTACTATTATGGTGGCAGAATGCTTTCTCTCCCCTCCCCCCACCCCAAGCACAGTTGTGGTACATTATTTCTGTGCTATATTAGGAGGAATAATGGAGTAATAATTTGAGGGAATGTATATTCTAGTTCTGTCACTAAATAGTCATCGATGTGGGGAAAGTCACACATCGTACGGGGCTTCCCCTGATAGAGGAGTGGGAGAGGGTTACCCCCGCAGTGGTTCATAAGTCTGGAGACTAGAAATACATTTTTCTGAAAGTCCCATTCCCTACTTCTGGCACTTCCTTCTATGGTCCTTTGACAACAGCAGTGTCTCCCTGTGCAGAGACCAGCTTTGTGGACCGCTGGTCTCGACGGGTTCTAGATTCTTCTCAGTCCTGAAATGTGTCTTCTCCCTGTCTCTCCAGATGCAAGAGAGGGTGCTTCTAGCTTGCATTTACCTTGTCAAAGCCTCTGTGCCTTCCAGGTGGTCCACATGGTTTTAGACCACCCCCAATCGCTCCAGGCTAGAGTCTGGACCTTCCACAGCCTAAAAGAGAAGGGCAGTTTGGTGATTTTTAAAGTATCTCATTTATTTAAAAGAGTGAAATGTGGACTCTGACAAGTCGGGTGGTGGTGAGCACTCCCAGCTTGGGTCAAAGGACAGCAGGTAGACAAGTCATCCACATTCCTCAGGTGCCATGTCCCAGTAGCCACACAAAGAAGCTTCTGGAAAGAAAAGATTCCTACCAGTTTCTGAGGGAGCAGATGGCCTGCAAGGCTGCACAGGGCTGCCCAGGGCTGCCCCACACACAGGCACCAGGACCCACTTAGCTTCCTACTCCTGTAGGAAGCATGACAAAGCCCCACCCACACTGCTGGACCGAATGTTTGAGAACTTGGAGCAGTTGGGAGCACAAACATTTAATCTCTGGAGGTGTTGTTTAGTGTTGCTGTGACCAAAGCCAAAAATGCAGTTTCCCAAATCCCCTGTTCCTTTTGTAGGGCACACACTCCAGATTAAAGAAAAAGAAAAGAAGTACGAAAAATAAACAAGGAGAGAGCCAGTGCACTATGCACCTCTTAGACAAGAGGGAAAATCTGGGTGGCTTTATGGAAAACAAAGACAACCAAACAGGAAAAGAATTCAAGAACACACAAAGGGTTAATCAGACACGGGGGGGAAAACTCCACATAAAAGAAAATCCATTCATATGGAAGGTAAACATTGAGAAGGGGATTCTCTCTGGTAAGTAACTTAAAATGTTTACTCCAGCAGGCTACTAAGGTCTCCCATTGAAAACAGAAGCATTTAGAAATACGATTTGCCAGCAGAATAAATGCTGAAACAAAACATAAAAAGTCAAGACAAAATTCTGACCACATTTTACTTCAATATTTCCTTAAGTCACCATAAAAAAAAATCAAGACACTTCCAGTTAATGTACTTATTAATCTAAGCCTTTCCAAGAGAACTTAAAATGATAACATTGATCAAAGAGTTGGCATCAAGAACCAAAGGAAAACATCTCAGCTAGTTGGAAAGTCAACAGTGGGATAACTGCTTAAATATTTGAGAGAGCATGATGACCAGAAATCTTAGGGTACTCGGTGACTATTTAACCTTGGAGAAATTTTCTGAAATTCCCATGCCTCAGTGTGCTCATACATAAAATGGGACATTACTGTTTCATGGCTCTGTTGTGAAAATGACCCATTTTCTCTGCTGAGAAAATGAACCATCTAAAATGCCACCAGAATTCTAACTCAAATGTAACCTTGAGGGCAGTAAGTGAAAACTTCTCATCTTTAAGAACCCAGAGAATATTTTTTTAGGAAAAAAGAAAGTCTTCCTGAAGTTAGCCAGACAGCAAGGGAAAAAAAATTCAGTTGAGAGGAAAAAAAAAATGGCTGACCCAGCTTTCAGCTCTATATCCTCTTTCTAGTAAAGACACAAGGCAGCCATGTTTTATATCTTTTACCAAGAATTCATTTGGAATGTTTTCCGTTTACATTATAAATAAGTTCCAGAATCCAGGGAGTCTAAAGAAACCACGTTTCCCTGATGGGATCTGTTGCTTATAGAAATCGTTCCTGTTACCTATTGCCGCAGGAACGCTTGGCCTATTTAAAGGTCGCAGGTGTGTGAGAACAGATGGTATTGAGAACAGGGACATATTCAGCCTGCGAAAAGACTGCCAACAGTCAGCTTGAGGGTGATGCTTTAAGAGCAGTGGTGTTTTTTCCTTTCTCTTACTCATGTGTGCATAGTGAGCAGGGTCTCTGTCAGAGCCGTGTCCTGGAGATTTAATTTGTATTTTGTTGTTTCCTTTTCTGTTCTCTAGGAGACTTGTGCCAGATACTTCAAAATATAGGCTGGCTCAGAAAACCACCTTGGAATCAATGCAGTGAGCCTCCCTGAGAATGGTAGGTATGGAGTGAGTTGTTCCTACTATTGGGGCTTTAAAAAGGAAAGAGAGAATGGAGACGCAACGAGATGGAAAAAACGGAAGAGGAGTTGTTTCCTCCTGGACAGGGTGGGGACAGGCTTCCCTCATCTGGGACAGGATGGTGGTTGAGGTCAAAGGGAGGCAGGATGAGGTTGTCCCAAGTCGTGAACCATCAGTCCCGGGCCTCTGCGGGGATCTGAGCGCAAGACCTGAGCATACAGGTTGGGAAGAACATCACAGCTTAGTGTTCGGCTGGATAACGTGTGCGGGTCCCTGGCCGACTGAGTGTGATACCGATGATCACCCACACCCACAAACCCCTGTGAACTCACCAGCTCCGACCAGCGCCCATGGCCACGGTCCCAGCAGAGTGCCCTGCTCCCGGCCCCGCCCCCAGCCGCCGCCCTTTAGGGTTTGCTTTTGTGTGGAGGAAATTCAACCCCCACTGGTTCCTCAGCCCACCCTGTGTCCAGAAGTGGCATTCCGATCCCAAAGGATTAGATCGCTCAAGGCTGGAACATCCCCCACTGCCCACCTGGGAGTCCACAGAAGCTAGCAAAGAGAGTGCTGTGCTTCCTGAAGTTAGCCAGACAGCAAGGGAAAAAAAAATTCAGTTGAGAGGGAAAAAAAAATGGCTGACCCAGCTTTCAGCTCTATATCCTCTTTTTAGTAAAGACACAAGAGAGGCAGAAAGTACTCTGGCAGTGCTGTGATGGGACACTTCTGCTCTTTCAACCAATGCATTTTTCCTGGGCAGTTGCCATGAGCCAGACTCTGTTAGATGCAGAGATTTCAAGACAAGCTGTAAAAGAACTTAATCAGGTATCAAGGCATTGTCTTTTAGTGACTTTAAGATTCTTGCCCCTCTCTTCATGGCTCTGTGTATCCCATTCTCACTAGGTAAGGGCTCATCCTGTGTCAAATGCTCTATATACAACGTGTCATTCAAATCTCTCCACCATAGGGCACCTGGGTGTCTCAGTGGGTTAAAGCCTCTGCCTTCCGCTCAGGATCTCAGGATCCTGGAATAGAGCCCCGCATTGGGCTCTCTGCTCAGCAGGGAGTCGGCTTCCTCCTCTCTCTCTGCCGGCCTCTCTGCCTACTTGTGACCTTTCTCTCTCCGTCAAATAAATAAAAAATGCTGGGCATAAAATAAAAACAGTGCTGGGCGTCAGCTCGTACCCCCTGGGGCCAGCGCTGACTACAGTCCTTCTGCCAGCAGTTCACCCGGGCCCCGGAGCAGGCCCGCGCAGCTCCACGCTTCCCGCTCGAGACAACCTAAAGCAGACAAAACCGGGGAAGGGGATGGTGGAATAAGAGTTTTCCTGTTACCCTGGAACTGGCATTTAGAGTCCCAACTGAAAAGAAGAGGTGCTAAATGCGGAACATTCAAGAGAGTTTTTAGAAACCAAAAGCCAGATCTGCTTCCTGCCCTGCCCCGCACTTCCCTGGGCTTTCTACGAGGCAACGTCTTAGGTCCACAATGACCAACAGCCACCACCATCACCTCCCTGCTCCTTTTATGGGGGGCAGAGAGAGAGGAAGCAGAAGGAGTCATCTAGGCCGGCCACCTCGGGTGGGGATCACAGGAAGAAGTGGCTCTCTCCCTGTGCCTCACCGTCCATTCCTGTCCCAAGGCGAAGACGTGGGGGAGGGGCCACCGGGAGGGTGGCATCTCACGCGCCAGGTAGACATCTGCTTAGGCTGTGGGCTTGCAGATCTCCCCCTCGCCTACCTGATCGGGAGATGGTGGCAGGGCTGGGGGGCCTTACCGGGAAAGATAACTGGTCTTGAGCTGTCTTGCCAGCATTTTCCCGGAGGGGTGCCCCCTGGCAAAGGAAACCAATAGCAAGAACTGCGAGGGAGCCCAAGAGGCCTCACCAAGCTAGCTTGCCCACATGAGGGAACAGTGTGTCCCTTCTTCCCTGTCCCTTCCTACCCCAGCAGCCTGGAGGGTCTTAAAACTCAGCAAGAGAAGGAGCCTGATAGAGAATTCTGAATTCAGTCTGTGAATGAGATTTTTAACTGGACTGCAAGTGACAAGCGAGTAATGGAATCTGCCTGGGATGTGCTAAGGAAGAAGCTTTTCATTTTTCATTTGCTGGTTTGTCTTGTTTGGCTAGGAACAAATCAAATTTGCAGGTCGTGATTAGAAAAATAAAAACCGTTTCATGTTTGACCCTGCTGAGTTGAGACTGTTCAGTGAACGACTATGGAATCATAAGCAGTGAGAGGCCTATGGAAGCTTGGACTAGAGAAGCTTCCAGATCCTCTCCCACCCTAAGATGCCAGATTTCCGTGTAGCAGAGTATCCGTTGGAAAGAGGACCATGCCTGTCGCCAGGATTCAGTTGAGTGTGGGCACCTCTGGAAGGAAGATGGTGGGATTAGTCAATCCTAGGCTCCTGTCCGAGTCCTGAGGGAAGGATGGAAGGAGGCGCTGAAAGTCAAACTTCCATTCAAATTGGGTACGATACTGGAGCTAAAGCCTTGCTCTACAGTCACCTTTATCTCAGGGCAACCTCTGGGCTCAAGATGAAAAGTTTTTTTTTTGTTTTTTTTTAAAGATTTTATTTATTTATTTGACAGAGAGAGATGACAAGTAGACAGAGAGGCAGGCGGAGAGAGAGAGGGAAGCAGGCTCCCTGCTGAGCAGAGAGCCCGATGCGGGACTCGATCCCAGGACCCCGAGACCACGACCTGAGCCAAAGGCAGCGGCTTAACCCACTGAACCACCCAGGCGTCCCAAGATGAAAAGTTTTTTGCTTGGCAACCATTGCTTCCAAAGCTGTGCTGTCCAATACAGAAGTCACGAGTCATCTGTGATGCTTTAAATCTAATTAAAACTTCAATTCTTATATTACACGAGTCACATTTCAAGTGCTAAGTAATCCTAGGCTTCTGTGGCTTCTGTGTTGAAGTGAAGATATAGCCTTGTAGCAGAAAATTCCAGGGACGCCTGGGTGGCGCAGTTGGTTAAACGACTGCCTCCGGCTCAGGGCGTGATCCTGGAGTCGCGGGATCGAGTCCCACATCGGGCTCCCAGCTCCATGGGGAGTCTGCTTCTCCCTCTGACCTTCTCCTCGCTCATGCTCTCTCTCTCACTGTCTCTCTCTCTCAAATAAATAAAATAAAATCTTAAAAAAAAAAAAAAAGAAAGGTTGCTCTGCTTCAGAGAAAAAGCTGTTTGTTCCAATGATGACAGAGAAAATGGCCAAGCTAGACTTCCAGGCTATCACCTGGTATGGTCAAAATGACAAATTCCAAACTTCATGGGCAAGGTAAAGGTTAGTGACATCACAGAGAGAGGACAGGAAGCAGTCCTAGGACTATAAAAGACATGGTGAGCCCCGAGCTCATACATGCCCCTGATGCCTGAGTTCTGCATTAGGAATTTGAGGGAGGTCTTTGTTCCCAGGGACAGCCTGTCATAGACACTGGTCCCCAGGGAGGTGATGGTGGCACTCAAGAGGCAGTGAGAGCACCCGGTGGCAGGAGTTCCACTATACCAATTACTTCCCTTCTGGGAACTCTCAAAAACGGTGTGAGATTTAAAGGACAAGAACCTGGAACGTATGTGTTACAGTATTTTGTTTTCGTCTCTGGGAGAGGAGCAGTGTGAGGCCTGGAATTTACCTGATGCTGTGTGACTAATTCCTCCAAAACTTACAGGCTTCAGACAACAATAGCTATTTATTATCCCTTACAGTTTCTCACAGTGGGTCAGGAATTTGGGGCGAAATTGATAGGGTGTCTCTAGCTTAGGGTCTCTCGTGGGGTTGCAGTCCAGATACCAGTGGGGACCTGGTGGGGGTGATCATTCAAAGGCGTATCTGGGGCTGGGGCCCACTTCCAAGGTATTTCACTCACACACCTGGCTCACTGGTGTTGGCTATTCGTGGGAGGCCCAAGTGCTCTCAACGCGGACTTCACATGGGCTTCCTGAGTGTCCTCACAACATGGTGGCTGGCTCGCCCCCGAATGAGAGATTCAAGGCTTTGAAGTCACACAGACTTGTACTTCTGCTGTATTCTGTAGTCACACAGACCAGCCCCAATTTGGTGTGGGAGGGAGTTCTACTCGGTGAATACCAGGAAATACTAGGAGGCACAGTTTATTGGGGCCATCATGGAGGCTGGCCGCCACATAGTCACACAGAACCATGGGCTACATATTATCAGAATGTGTGACTGGAAATCTGTCAGTGGCAACTGACCAAAATCTACTTTAAATTGTCTCAAGAAAAAGCAAATCAAAGAGAATTTGTCTACTAGCACAGATAACCAAAAGGTCTTGATGTTGCTGGGAGGAGGCGCTTCAGTGGCGTCCCCAGGGTTTGGTCTCATTCTCAGATCAGCCTCATTCTCAGATCAGCCTTCCTCCTGTGGTAGCTCCAGGCTTGCATTTCCAGTTTAAGAGAAAGAGACTGCCTCTTTCCTATCAGAACCAACAAAAATCCCAGGGGGCTTCCTATGCCTCGAATTTTTATTTCTCAACCAATCACTGTGATCTCTTTTGAATATGGTACTGATTGGCCAGGCTTAAGTCGTGTGTTTATCTCTAGCCTAGGTGTCTATAACTACAACAACAACAAATGAGGGGGAACGGTGTTGGGCTGGCAAAGTCAACCACGGTTCAGTACAAAACACATCCCTGTGTGCTGCTTCCATAAACAGAAAATTATATCACAGTATGCTCACCCGCTTCTCAAGACTGACAAGGCCAAACTTCCAATCCAGAAACACGTCGTTGTTTTCCATCACCCTTCTTATAGAACCAGACGTAGACATTCCTCCAGGAGATTTATTTTGCACAGCCAAGGTTAGAGAGTTCTCACGGTTGGGTAAACCTCTGATATCTCTGAATCTGGACGGAGCTTCCAGGAGCCACAGCTTTGGTTAACATCAATCCCGGTACTTCACTTGCAGTGTCCTCTAGTGTGTCTCTTTGCCAGCAGGTGGGAAAAGAGTAGCCGCCCAGCAAGACCTTACAGATGCATGATTAAAATTACTTTATTAAAGAGAAATAGGATCTCGTACAAGTGCAGTGTAATAAATACAGTAACAGCCTGCTCATCTAGACCCTGGATGGCTGATTTATGAGGTATTCAACCCTTCAAAATACAGACTGTGTTTCTGGATGGGGGAAGGTTTCTGCAGATCAGGCTAAGCACTCAACTCACACAGCTGCACACTGAACCGCTCATATGAAGGTGTATTGATTTTAACTGAGCATATGAACATGCGGTTCCATAAGGTCGGGGCTATTGTTTGGCCCATTTCATAGATGGGAAAACAGAGGCTTTGGGGTGATGGCCACGTATTAAGAAAATGTCATATGCTTGGTGACACGTATTAAATAAAACAGGTTAGTAGGGAGCATCATTTAGAAAAGCCTCTCTCAAAAGCGGCCTACCAGAGACTTCTTAGGGCATAGAAGGGTAAGTGCTGTGCTGCTTTCCAGGTCTGTCTTATCCTATGGGCAAGCGCAATAAAGTGGCTCTGGGGTGCCTTCTGGGTCTTAGATTCTGTAACTTTAGAAATGGTTCTGAGGGGGTTGTCTGTTGGAACTGTCTTCAGAGTTCCCGGTCAGGGCTCAGAACACGGAAGTCTGGGACAGTGCTGGACAGTGCAGTCTCTTTCCAGGGTGATTGCTAATAATGGCCCCGGCAACTCCATGGCGGGTCTCATTCTCTGGCCCACCTGGCATCCTGGCTGGAAGGACACAAGATCCACTCCCACTCCCGGTGCCCACAGACCTCATCTGCCATCATCCCGTCTCGAGATTACACAGGACACATTCAAAGCATTCTTCCTTTGAAGAAGGTCATCGGTTCTGGACTTGAGGTCAGATGCAGGAATTACTGAGGCTCCCGCTCTCATTTGGTCCTCTGCCCTTGGTTTAGCCGGTTGAGAGAAGAAGTCATTGGCTTCAATGTTTTCTTAACCTTGACAAGCAAACAAGCGGGGGAAAAAAATCCACTGTGTGTTTTCTTCTCTCACAGGGCGAATCAAGAGGCCCTTCTGGATCCTTCTTAGTGGGGGTGAATGTGGTATTGGGAAGGATAAATGTTTTTAAAGACTGCCAGAGTCACTGAGATTATGTGGTTTTCACAGATAGGGTATGTGTGTGTGTTCCATCTTGCAGATTTTCACGACCAAATGCAGTCCCCCGAGGCCTGAAATGAAGCTGGAATCATCTGTGCCTCTTTGTATGCCAGTATCTCCAAAGAGCTCAGGAATTTCAGTTTCCTGGAACGCAGACCTATGATGTGAAATGCTTCAGTTTCTGACCCTTGGCAATCCTAATATGCCCATTGTTCTTCCCAGCTTAGAACCGACCCTTGCATCCATTTAGAAACACTTCTTGCACAAGACAAGGAAGAGACATCAAGGAAGAAGATCCAAATATCAAAACTGTCCTTTGAAAAATACAACTGGTTACTGGATTCAAATCCTCTGCTGTAACTGGGCACAATATTCTCTTTCAAAGATATTTCCTTTTATGTTTAGGTTTTACAGTGCATGAAGAGCAAACAGACACCCATAGGGGTGTGGTGTTGGCTGGTGCTCGATGGAATTGTGAAGGAAAGAACCCTGAATTTCCCCACCCTCCTTGTCTGCAACCTTTTACCACCTCTCAGTGACTCCCCTGCCCCAGATGTCCCTGCTCTAAGGACATTCTCTCCCGACAGGGAACAAACAAGGCTATGTAATAAATGAATTCAAAGGGAAAGAATTAGGAATGTGTTGCAATGCTTTATACTGACATGAAACCATACATTTTAAAAGATAACCTTTAAAGAGGGGGGCACTTGATAGGAACCAGTTTCCTTTTAGGGGCAGGGTAGAACGTCCTAAATTCTCCTCCTCATGAGAATCCCTGGGGTAGGGGCGTGTGCATAAAACATGACCTTCCCCAGACTTATTCCTGACCTGGTGGAAGAATCTAAAAGTTGGTGTTCTGGGTCATTTTTGAGACTAGCTGAGCTTGGGGATCACTGAACTCTATACCTACACAGAGTTGAAGGTCCCGTGGAATTGTAGAAATTGTGCTTCTTAGGGAAGGAGATCTGTGTTTGATTTTTTGGTTCTGTTACTCAACAAGTGGCTTGAGCCTCCTTGAGTCAAGCCTGTAAATCGGATTAATTGTCTGGCTTTTGCTGGGTTGTTATGCACATGGAAATCATGAACATAGAGGCCTGGCATAAGGTTCTCTGATACAAGGCTACATGCTCAGTTAATGATAGTTCTCATGAGTGTTGAGTCAGAATTTGCACATGTCAGACGTCTTTGATCATTTCAAATGGGTGTTCAGAATCCTTTTGAAAAAATTTACTTAAATGCTTTCACACAGGAGCACCTGGCTGGCTCAGTCTGTAGACCATGCAACTCTTGGCCTCAGGGTTATGGGTTCAAGCCCCATATTGGATGTAGCGATTACTTTAAAAAATAATTAAAAATCTTTAAAAAGAAAGGAAGAAAGAAAGAAATGCTTTCAAACATATATAAAAGTGCATAAAATAGGGATGCCTGGGTGGCTCAGTTGGTTAAGCATCTGCCTTCAGCTCAGGTCATGGTCTAGGGTCCTGGGATCAAGTCCTTCATCGGGCTCCCTGCTCAGCAGCGATCCTGCTTCTCCTTCTGCCTGCCACTCTCCCTTTGTGTGCTCGTTCTCTTTCTTTCTCTATCTCCCTGACAAATAAATAAATTTTTAAAGTACATAAACTAATATAATAACTCTTCTTGTACCTATTATCTTGCCTTTACAAGGATCAGCATGTTGACCTGCCTTCTTGTAACTGTGTTCTGTTTTTTAAGTGGTAAGAAATGTAATGATTCCCAAGGTAACCTGAGCTTGGTATTTTAAACCTTCTGAGAGCCAGTGCTCTCAGAATGAATGGGAGAAGGGGGATAACGTATGTTAACATAGGCTAGAAAACATACGCTAGATAACAGACACCAGAAAAACCCATTATAGTTCTGACCATACAAAATTCATCATCACAACTCAGGCCCCTAGGCCCACACGCATGTCCACAGAGAAGCCTGCGTCCTGGACCACACTGAACGCTGTCAGTGGTATTGTAGAGTTAACTCCAACTAAGACAAATATGTTTCCAAACTGCGAAACCCATAGAGTGGCTTCAGGTCCAGCCCATCCCTCCACCCGGACTGTATGTTCTATGCAGAAAACTGTGTCAGAGCAGCTCTTCATCAGGGTAAAGAACAAAAGCACCGAGGAGGCTGGAGTCCTGGGCCTGGCGTGCTGGCTGAAAGGTCTGCTATTTGAGAGTATGAAGGACATTTGGGACTTCTCTCCTCCCAATAACCTGTGGCAGTCCTCACATCTGCCAGGGGACATGTGGTCCTTGCCGTTGGTTTCTAAGGCTCAACGTTCTTGAATCCTCAGTGTGATGTACTGACGCCCCCAGTGAGAACTCACAGCTCCTGTTTCTTTATTCATAAGTTAATCATTGAATGGGAAGCGGATCAGCAGACTAAACCAGACTCCAAGCCCAAACAAAATATGAATAGGAAGAAAGAAATAAACCAGCAGCGGAGCTCAGAACTCAGCTCTGCTTACTTCAGGGTAGAAATCAGAATTCAGCACCAACCAGGGCTTCTATGAATCCAGGGCCGAAGATGGTTCCCTGGGGCTTGGGCCGCAGGGAAGGGGGTTGCCGGAGCCCTGAGGCCCCACTGAGGTCGCGGTAACTCTGGGGCCCATGAAAAGAAGATACAGACACTCAAAGCGGTGAGGGAGCAGAAGGCCAGCTGAGGGCAAAGCACAAGCTGACATTCAGCAACCTCCTCGCAACCCCCCACCCGCCCCAACATTGTGGGATCTGTGTGACATTTCTCAGGCACTCCTAGCTGCCCAAGAACAAAGGAAAGGGAAAAACAAATGGTTAACTGATAGAGATCACAGTCTTGTAGGACAGGAGTCTCCATCAGTTTGCAACTGTCTTAATGATTTACAAGAAAAAAGCAATCTCCAGAAGCCTAGAGACTAATTTCCTGGAGCCCTAACATCACCTTCCCCTCCATAGGATAGAAAATCTTATAAACCCAGTTACTCCTCATGAGCCCAGTGCAGCTCTTTCTGCCCATGGGTCTTGTCCCTGTGGTTTAATAATAGCACCTTTTTCCACTAAAGATGTCTCAAGAATTTTTTCTTGGCCCCACCTTTTCAAACCACATCAAAAGTATGGAAGCCATGTTTGGTTCTCTTGTTCTGACACTGCTCACCTCAGGAATTCTCCAGGAAACCTCCAAGGAAATTTCACACATGCAGTCAGACATCTGAAGAAGGCTGCAAAGCTCCTGATCCCACGGCTCATCACCCACACCTCCCTAACCTTCTAGAAGGATGGCTTTTCCACAGTGGGAGTGTGGCTTATTGCGAACTTAACCCAGAGCACTGCCTGTCACATACTCACATACTCGCATTCCTGCCAGGTCACTTGCCTGCCCGCCCAGCTCCCTCCCTGAAGGTTGATAACCTCTCCCCACCCCCCAACAATGCCCTGTGACTACAAAGTGATGAGACTTATCTCCAGAGCCAGATCTGGAACTCTGTCTTGTTACTTTTCAGTCACACTGGGCATGTGACGCACTTGGAACACCTCAGAGGACAGAAAGGTCAGAAAGGTGTCATGGTTTACTTAAAGGACTCAAAACTGTTAATCATGGCTAAGAGCAGGGAGGGGGGGGAAGGAAGAAAAAAAGAAAGGAAAGGAGGAGGGAAGGAAGGAAGGGTGGGCAGTGGGCCACAAGTTACAAATTATCAAGAAGTCCAGCTCCTATTTTATATTAGTTTAAACCAAAATCATTTCCTCATTTGCTAGGACTGTTTACTTCCTTGGGATAAGCTTTTCGTTCAGTCTGAGGTGAGGAGGAATAACAAGTCGGCTAAAAAAATTTTCCTTTAAATTGTGGAAAAGTCTCAGAGAATCTCTTAGCAAAGCCAAAGCTTATTCTGACAGTCTTTGAAGCATTTTGTCTTAACTTCATACTGAGTTCACCTTTGCGGTTTTTGTTACTGTAATGACAACGTGACTTTCTCTCATGCCTTCCCTTTTTAATGTTGGTTTCCTCATTATAAATCATCTCATCATAATATTCTTACCCCACGTGAAAAAAAAAAAAACACCAGACAAAATGGGGGATACAAATTCAACCATTCACTTAATTCACTTCCACCCCTCCCCCAATTCTGTCAGCAGCCATAGGACCAAACCTGGGGCATCTCCCAGGCCCCACTCAGCACAGTGGTCATCACCATATCAAAGAATCCCGTGGTGGTAATTCAGGCAATGGCATCTTGCACCTTAAATATCTGGACAAGTGCCCACAGCCAATGGCCGGCCAAGGCTTCTTGGAAAATAAAGGCTCCCACAGGGGCCACCTTTTGTTCTCTTCCCTGTAAATGAAACTCACCAGGTCCTGGAAGCCGCCTGCCCACTTTTGGTAGGACATTCCTCCCTTGGAGGAATTGGAATGAGAAGCCAGAGGAAAGGGCTCCTTCTCTCCCAAGGTCTGCCTGGATATCTCTCTCCTGGGCCACCTGGTCCCCCTCTGATGCCTTTGTACAGCTGGTGTTGACATCAGGTTAATTACACAGTCCCGTGTTTACACACGGATCTCCAGAAAGGCAGGGAGCAAGTTCGCCGAGCAGGGGTGAGTTGCAAAGCTCATTGACTTCATTTACTTTTCCTTAACATCTGAAAGTGGTCTTCCCAAACACCAGCTGGTGGAGGACGCACACACATGCCCAGCTGTCCTCTTTGTCAGTGAAGAAATGGGCACAAGGTAGAAGCTTCTGGTCCAAGGCCACACTGCAAGCATGTCAGCCACAGAGCTAAAGAGGATGGGATTGGGGGCGGGGGTGGATTGGCACGAGTTCCTCTGCTCACACCCTGGGCAGCTCCAGCTCCTCTGAGCAGCCTACGCTCTTGGTGTATCTCAAAGCTTGATGAAGGCAAACAACACTGAAGGGCATCCATATGCAAATGTTGCACTGTTTGCTCACCCCTTAGCTTTCTAAAATTTGTATCTGAATTATTGAGGGCCAGCCCTTTGGTGCGATATGTAAATGGAAACTCCCTGAGGGCAGGGAATGTTGATGTTTTCTTGGCTGCAGTAGTATCCCCAGTGCCTAGACCTGTGCCTGGCTTATAGCAGGGGCTCAATAAATCCGAGCTAAATGGTGACTGAATTTTGACTGCGTTCTGCTAGCCTTCTGTGCTAACAGTTGGGCCCTGCCTGCCTGGTGGCCCCCCCTTTGTGGGGCCTGTACTTCTTACCCATCTCAGTGATAAAGGCCATTTAAAAAAGCTTTTCGTTGAGCTTCCCTGAAGAAATCACAGAAGACCACATCTAGAACGGCCTCTATGCTACAGATTATCTTAGCCTATACAACTATACAAATATTAAGAGTAAAATGGTTTGTTTAAGCTCCCTCTGTTTTAATGCCTGCTATAAACTGAATTATGTCCCACCCAAATTCATACACTGAAGCCCCTTGCCCCCAGTAGGAGAGTATCTGGAGAGGCACCCTGTGTTCTCTCTCCTCTCTCTCAGTTTATCTCCCTGATACAGTGACAAGGAAGCCATCTTCAAATCAGAGAGATGGTTCCCCCCAGAATCTGGCCATCTTGGCACCCTAATCTCAGACTTCCAGCCTCCAGAACAGTGAGAAAATATATGTCCGTTATTCGAGCCACCTGATCTGTGGCATTCTGTTATGACAGTCCGAGCTAACTAAGACAAAATCCCAAACTGGCTTTCCTACTGTAGATTTGTGTCAGTCCTAGGCACGCTGGTCATCCTGGCAGAGCTCTTGGGCAGAACAGTGAGGTAGAGGGTTTACAGAGAAGGCCAAGTCCTCACGATTGTGACCTCAGCTCTGGAAAACTGAGCAGATACACAGGTTCTTATTAGGTATTCATTTTAGGGGAAGACACTGTTAAAACACTGAGCCAGGCCTGTCAAATTAAGCCTTTGTGTGGGGCAGCTCTCCTAATTCGAGGGCATTTTGTTTCAGAAACAATCTCAGTGGGCCCTATGAATTGGAATCATCACATTCCTCCCCATTCCATTTGCTAGAAAGCACGTGTTTCTCTCTTCCTTCCCCCTAGGCAACCGAAGTTATTTGTGGGAAAACCCATATTTCCTGGGTGGAAAATCTAAAGTAGGCAGATGGATGAGTGATGACCTGTACAGAAACATGACAGAGAATCGTAAATTACCTTTTTAAAAAATTCTTGTACATTTTTATATACACAGATATGTGGTTCATTTTTTCTTCGAAGGCTATTTCACAGACGGTCTGGCAAATACGTACTGTGAAAAGGAAGCACATCTTCAGCTCTTCGGAACAATTTTGGTCCTTACATCTTAGCCATCCTAAGCATCAAAAAAACTCTGATTATCTCAAGTCATGCCCAACTTGGCATCATACTTTCTTCTGACTTTGGAGAGGGCACTGGTTCAAATGCTCAGGCTAGCTGGGGCTCTGCTAGCCCTCAGAGACTCCTGTGTAACTACCAGGCCATTTTGCTCGGTGTTACAATCTTTGGGAGTAGGCACCTGTAGAGCCTGGGCCTGAAAAGAAACCACTTGGCAGACTCAGGAAAATTCTCCTGAACCTGGTGCTGCTGGTTCTGTCCCACACGGGATAACCCTGTACTGCCACATTCTTCCACAGAGTCAGAAGTTCACTAGGTCCCTGGGCTTGCTGAGATCAGAGGAGGGAACGCTATGAAAGGCGACCAAGAATGAGTTCCCTGGAGGTGGTGAGTCTGCAGAGGAAGAAGTAGAGAGCGGCCACCGGAGGCTGCCTTCATTGGGACAGACCGCTCTCCAGTGGCTGCTTCCTTGGGCGTCTGCCGATCTGAAGGCCCATGCCTGCCTGGGGTGACTGGGAGACTGCTCTCTGAGGGTGTTCACACGCAGCCATCCTGCCCGAAGTGGGGGCCAGCTAGAAGACTTGTCTTTGAAACGGCACTTTCAGCTTGAGAAAACATTAATTGTTCATTGAAGGCATTGGAGAAGTGAGTGTAATGGGGTATGTGGGGGTCTCAACCCCAAAATCCACCTGCCTGGCATGGCACTGATGTGCAAAACACTAGATGCAACTGTATATGAGAAACTGAGTGGCAGATTTCTCCAAGAATTCTGAGAAATGCCCACTCTTTCTTTGGCAACGAACACGAACCTACTTAATATATTTAATTAATCAAGACTGAGAAAGATTTTCCAGTGGGAAAAGTCACATGATCTCCTGTATCTTCCAGAATATATAACATCTAAAAAGCTTCAGTGACATTTTCATGTCTTCCTGGTGCCATGCCAGTAAATGGGCGGCGAGAAATGTTTATACCAAGACTCATTACCAAAGTTTTCCTCGCTGGTGAATCTAATTAATTAAGCTCAGCCAAACCTGCCAGCCACACCCAGGACCCAGCCAAAGAACCTTAGAGGATTCTGAAACACCCCTTTAGCAAACACTCATTTATTACTACCTGTATTCAGTGAATCACCTCAACATCAGATACCGCCTTCCAGAACTTCCTGAAAACAGTGCTTTATAAACTAACAGTCAAAGACCTCTGCTTTATTTTTCATTAAGGAATATCTTTATGTTCTCTAAGACTCATAGTCTTCAAATACTTTACAAATATTAATTTGTATTACACTTTGACTCATATTTTGCCCAGAACCAAGAACAATGCGATCAATTTTCTTCAGTCCCATGTCAAAGGACAAGTTAGTTCCCACCAGCCCCGTTTGTTTTCCCTGAATGGTGTGAGCCTTATTTTTTCTCCAAAGGCTGTACCATTTCCAGAATGGGTTAGAAACTCATCTGAGCCACGCTACCACCACCCCCAGCCCCCACATTTCTTGGAGGGCTCTGGAAAGTTACTCCAGAGCAAACTCACATCCATGGGTACCTTTTTACCCAGAGTTTCTGTCAACACACATGTACTGTTCAAAGTCCTGGGTAAACAACATAGATGGTCATGTTCCCTGCTCTCCTGAGGTTCATCTTCTAGTGGAGGGCGGCAGAGTAGGGGGAAAAGTAAACAAATAAGCGAAGAAGTCCTTTCTGATAGTGACAAGTGGTAGGAAGACAACACAAAGGACACTGGAGAGTGACTGGGGATGTGTGTGCTTGTTGGTCAGGGAAGGTTTGCTTAGGGAATAGCAGTTTAGTTGAGACCTGAATGATAATATTTTAAGTTAATCGTGTCATGTTCGGTCTGATCTACTTCTCTCTCTTTTTTTTAAAAAAAGATTTTATTTATTTATTTGAGAAAGAGAGCACACACATGCATGCTCATGTGCAAGCAGGAGAGGAGAGCAGAGGAAGAGAATCTCAAGCAGACTCCCCACCAAGCCAGTTTCCCAGTGCAGGGCTCAATCCCACAACCCCAAGATCATGACCTGAGCTGGAATCAAGAATCAGATGCCCAACTGACTAAGCCACCCAGGCACCCCCATACCTCTCTATTTTTAAAGCAATTCCATGAAGACAAATACTCAAATAGAGCAGAGAGTGATCAGGAAAGCATTGTCCTCTCATACTTTTTGGGTTTTAAGTGGGAGGAGATATACAGGGAATGATAGTAAATTGGTTGTGTCTGAAGGGGTCAACATTGCAGTATCTACCAAAGTTTAAAATTCACCATCCTTTGGCCCAACATCCCCACTTCTAGGACTTTTTTCTATAGGAATAATGGCACTTATGCATGAATACATATGTGTGTGTGTGTGTGTGTGTGTGTGTGTGTAAGGATTTCACCACAGCACAGCTTGTAATCCAAAAGACTGCAAACAACCCAAAAGTTCATCAGCAAATTCTAGAATATCCATAGCAAAGAATGTTTTGCAGTCATTAAAAAGAATGATGTTGAGCTCCAAGACAAACTAAGTGAAGAAAAGCAAGGTGCACAAACCACGTGTTCAATATACTACCACCTTTTAAAATGTCTATACACACATACATATTATCTTTGGAGAGGGATACAAGAAATTGATAGTTTTTGCCTTAACCCGTATTAGAGGAGAATCAGGGAGACTCTATATTCTTTTGTGACATTTGCATTTTTTATGTATTGCATGTCTTAGCTAATTAATAACCATGTTTTGACCATCAAAGCTTCACAGTATAAACAAATACATAATATTCACACAAAATTCTTTCCATGTGTCCTTCTACATCACAGTTCTAGCCAGAATGAATTTTAAATGTTCAAAGTGCCAAAGCTCCTAAAGTCAGTTGTGTTGTCAACTTGCTGGTGGGCTTGATGTTAGGACACTTCCCAGCTTGGACTTGGTTGGGGCTCTGGGAGACTGAGTGTAGGAAATGTTTCAGAAAAGGCATTTTCTTTTGCGACAAACATCCTTTTGGAAAGACTGTGCACTCATTTCGAATCCATTCAAATATCTGAACAACTGACCTGACTGGTGTTCAGAGAGAGAACCGAAAAAAATATGATTTGTCTTTAAAAAATATTTCCCAGTGTCTATACGATATTTTAATTTTCCTCCAAGTTAGAACAGACGTTGTTTTCTAAGAATGAACTTGTTCCAACTAGAATGTTTTTCTTAGCTCTCACAGCTATTTCATGTTCTGGTCCATTTATGATTATGGACTGATAAGAGTCTTCAGCTACTAGTAAAATTTTACGAAATATGATGAAAATCAAATGTTTTTCAGATGTCTGTATTCCAAGCACAGTTTCTGCGGTTTCCTACAACGCTGTGCCAGAGAAGAACAGCAAATAAGACTTAGAACCTCTACTCTCCTGGGAATAAAATCTGCCCCATGTTAAATAAATCATTTATACATATAAAAGTTTTATTTAAAAGAAAACGTGCCATCAATAATCTGAAATAGCCATGGAAATGACATTCAGTATCTATTTTAAAAATGCATTAAATATGTAGCAAGTCAAATCACGAGGAGCTAACTAGCTTGTAGGCAAAATTTCCATCAGCTACAGGGTGGATGTGAGAATGCAGGCAGGGGCAGGGCCCGGGGACTTGGTAGAGTGGCCTGTGGTTTGAGTCTCGGTGGGGCTGCAGAAAGGAGAAATGGCTCTTTAGAAAAAGCCCTGGTAACACCCAGAGAACAGTTGCATGTGAAGCTGAGTCAGAGAGCACAACCTGACCAGGGAGGCGCAAACAGGACAGAAACAGCTTACCATCAACACGTGGACAGCAGCTTTGAAAGCACCACTCAAGCAGTGACTGTCACCAGTTCTTGGCAGAGCCTTCCCCTCTGTGAAGCGGGCTGAGGCTGAAAGGTGTTTCTGAACACTGGCTTGCAAGCCATTGGTCTTGATGGCAGCAGGAGCCCCAGGAGAGAAAGCCAGAGTCAATATTGCAGCTGGCCCCTCCCCGCAGCAGCCCTGCTATCTGTGCGCAGAACCTGATCACTGGGGAGGAAGTTATTAAAAACTGGGTCACTGCAGAGGGCTGCCTAACCAAGGATCAGGGTCCCCCGCCCTCAGGATCAGGTTTCAGGGAAGGCTTTTGTGGCTCTTGAGGACAGGCTTTCTCTGGTGTTCTTGGGGGAGGGAGGGAAAGCGTTGTGGTGTGGGACCTGGCAAATGGAGATGGAGAGAGAGGAAGAGAGAGAATAATTCAGATGGGACTCCAGAATGAAGACTGAAAGTGGCTCTGTCCCAGGGAGGGGCTCCTCTATTATAGGCAGCAAATATATCTTTGGAGATCAGAGTCACACGTGGGAATAATCTTAGATTTCAACGTGGATTTTCCACCTTCCATTTGTGAGATCCTTCCAGGGAGTCACTCTGCTTGGAATCAGATGACTTTCCTCATGAAACATATATATGTCTCTAAGGTCAAGGTCTTAGTACTAATGATTGAAGCTATAGATTTATTATTTGTTAATTTGTCGTAGAATCATAGAGTTGGAAGGGGCAGTAGAGATCTAAGTCACTCACTTTACAGATGAGGAAACTGAGGCCTTAAGTAACTTGGATAAAGCTCTCCAGAAAGCTGGGGCTTGAATTTATGTTTTCTTTCTCTGAGCAGAGTCCTTTGCCATTGAAAAAGTAATTTTCTACTTACACATTCTACTCACACCTCTATTCACTCTCTTTCCAACTGTGCGGTCTATTTCCCTGCCCCAAAGAGAAGTGAATATGTTGATTCAGCAGAAAATTTCAGAAAGCTGAGCTGAGAGAGGGAGAGGAAGAAGAAAAGAGAGCGAGAGAGAGAGAGCAAGCCAGCAGATCTATATAAAGGACCGCCAAGCTTGATGTGACCGAAGGTAATCTTCATTGACAAATAATGTCCAGATTTAATAACACTTTGGTCAGAAACTGACAGTAGCTCACATATATGACATACAGAAGATAAGATTAATCCTTGTCTTCAGGGGAAGCCATGCTGGCTGATGTCTTGATGTGGTTTGGGATTTTGCACCTCATCGTTGCACGTAACATTCATGTGGCACCAAAGGAGAAGGAATTTGACATTTTCCAGTTTAGTAGGTCTAAACAAACCACATAATTTGGCATTAGGTAGATTGTATTTTACCAAAATTTCCCAGTCCTGCTGTCTGTATTGAACAACAAACAAAATTATTGCTACTCTGGCTATCTGTGAAAAGACAATTTAAAAACCTGGTGCCTCAGGGCGCCTGGGTGGTTCAGTGGATTAAAGTCTCTGCCTTCAGCTCAGGTCATGATCCTGGCGTCCTGGAATCAAGCCTCACATCGAGCCCCACATTGGGCTCCCTGCTTGACGGGGAGCCTGCTTCCCCCCTCTCACTCTGCCTATCTCTCTGCCTACTTGTGATCTCTGTTTGTCAAATAAATAAATAAAATCTTAAAAAATAAAATAAAATAAAAAATAAAAATTAAAAAAAAATAAAAACCTGGTGCCTCAGGGCTCAGTCGGTTCAACAGCTGCCTTCAGGTCAGGTCATGATCCCAGGGTCCTGGGATTGAGCCCCACATAGGTCTCCCTGCTCAGTAGAAAATCTGCTTCTTGCTCTTCCTCTCTCTGCCCCTCTTTTCCATTCATGTTCTCTCTCTGTGTCTAAAATAAAATAAAATAAAATAAAATAAAATAAAAACCTGGTGCCTCACCTTACATATCTTCTTGTAACCTGTCTTCTCGTGATGGGGAAATGTCCCATTCTGCTGAGTCACAGTGATTTCTTCCTTCTCTCACTTGGGTTGGGGCTGTGATGCCCAGTGACACTTTGGAGACATATCCTGCCTTATATGTTTATGTGTCTGTCTTAGCTAATCTTAAATTAATCTTATGCCTTAAGAACAGGACCCAGAATCTTGTGGCTTGTCTTCTGCACATCTGCATTCACTCACTCACTGGACATTCTTATTGGGTGTTCACAACACCTGGTTTCTGAAAAAAGGTACTGAAGATACAAAGATACACTCAAAGTGCTCACAGCTTAGTCTACCTTTAAATAACTAATAATAATGTAGTGTGGTAAAGGCATGACAGACTTGGTCTAGATGGCTGTTAGGAAGTCTTTCCAAAGGCCACAGGCCCTGTTCTGTTTCTTCTTCCCTTATTTCATCTCTGTACTTCTAGACCTTCATCCTTGAAGCAACCATGCCATTACATTGGTGCCTCCCCCATCTGAAAAAGGCCTAGTGTAGAGACAGTAAAGATCCCACACACCCCTGTCATTCATTTCACCTCCCATTCTTATCCCAATGACCTACTTTTGTGGATGGATGTGCAGAAGCTTGAAGTCATCTCAAAAGTGAGGTAAAAACAATGATCAGTTGAGATGAAGGACAAAAATATTGAAATAACCATTTATATCCATTTTATCTAAAGAATTTTAAAGAAAAATCTTAAGGGTCTCCAACTTTTCACTTTTCTGACACTGGCACCCTAAGAGACCTGTCCATTGGACCGGCACCTGTCACATGCAGTAGGCTTGGTACCCTTGGGCAAGAGTAAGGGGTTTCCTGAGAAGAGGGAGGCATCTGTCTTCTTTTCCCTTTCAGAGTATTGCAACACATCACAAATTATCTGTGCTTGGTTGAGTGGGTTTGAAGATGACAACATCCTAAGTCGAGGGTTGGCAAACTATGGCCGCAGTCAAATCCAGTCTGATGCCTCTTTTTGTAAATAAAGTGTTATTTATACAGTCACACTCATTGGTTTACATATTGTCTATGGCTGCTTTTAGACAACAAGGGCAGAGCTGAATAGTTGCAACAGAGACCACATGGCCTGAAAAACCTAAAATATTTGCAAGCAAGCCCTTTACAGAAAATATTTGCCAAAACTTGTCCCAAATAGTTTGTTTTTTGTTAAAATTTGTGAGATGGGTTGTGGTCATAAAAATCTTTATATCGCACCTAGATTCACTGGTTACCTCATGACAAAGTTCTTCAAAGAAAGGTGCAATTAAAGATCAGTTATACATTTTTAATTTTACAAAACTCAAATGTTTCAAAGTTGCTGACCTTGTTTTTTGATGACAAGTAGTTGATTCTAGTGGCCTAGAAGATATTTTGGAAAACACACATGCTCACACACACACACACACACACACAAACCAAAAACCTCCACACATTTCAACTATATTTTCAAGTGAAACTTCCACTTTTCAAGGAGAGAGAAATACGCATTTCACAAGAAACCTGTGAAAGAGCATTTTGGAAAAGAATATTTTTATATGTTTCCATTTTATATTATTCTGCTTCTTTAAGAAAATATAAATATCACATAAAAATATTCACCTATGCATACTCAGAAACAGAAGTAGAATTTTCTTGTTTAAACACCATCTAAATGAAAGTTTCAATGGAATTTGAAGTTGTATGATCAAGATGTAAAAATACAGTATGTATAAATATATGCAATATATATAAAAATGTTGTATTTTTATATTAGTTTGCAAGAATAACTGACATCTGGGAATAGGAATATTCACTAGCTAAAGTATGGTCATTATGGACGTCTATTGGTTGTAAGTACCTTTGTGATACACTTTTTTCAACTATTATTATTAGTACTTTTTTAGTGAAAGCAAAAACATTTGAATACATTTAATAAATATAAAAACATTACATTTCTTGTATTTAAAGTTTTCTATCTTTTGTTTTACATTATTTATGTCATCTTTTTCTTGTTTTATTTCTATTTTCATGTCTGTCTTATATATATAGTTTATTAGCAGAAAAGGAGATATATGTAATTTATGAATAAATAAATAAACATACAATAGGGTATGCCTCCCAAGTTTTTAATGATTGGAATGTAAAAATTAAAAAATTTGGAGATGGGGCGCCTGGGTGGCTCAGTGGGTTAAAGCCTCTGCCTTCGGCTCAGGTCATGATCTCAGGGTTCTGGGATCGAGCCCCACATCGGACTCTCTGCTCAGCAGGGAGCCTGCTTCCTCCTCTTTCTGCCTGCCTCTCTGCCTACTTGTGATCTCTGTCTGTCAAATAAATAAATAAAATCTAAAAAAAAAAAAATTTTGGAGATGACCGATTTTGACTGTAAATTTGGAATTTTGCAGACAGATTTAAATAGGACTCTGCCACTTGCTGTCTACATTCTCTTGATCAAAATAATTTTTTGTTATGGGCTTTATTTTCTCAACTGTAAATTGAGATAAGGCCCATCAGGCACTTAAATACAGAGTCCAACATATAGTAAATGTTCAATAATTATCAGTGAGTGTTCAATAAACATGAGTAAATATTACTGTACCTAAATATCTGCAAGTTCTTCAGCCTTCTTTAATAACCCAAAAAAATAACTCCGCTCCTCCTACCTCACTTATTTATGAGAAGGTCAGTACACATTCCCCTGAATTTCTACAGAGGAGACTTATATTTTTTTTGGTAGTGACAACCAGTAGTGGTTGCCTGATGTCTCTCTCCTTGGCTTGGTTTTCTATATCACCTGGAGGCTCTGTCCTGTTCCTTCTTTATAGGACTCTAAGAGCAGCTTCTTTGAGCAGTCTTTAAGACCCAAGACTGTTGTAAGACTTTACTTAAAACTTGTGGAGAACACAAGGTAAAGAGAGTTCAGAATAGGAAACAACTCAAAATGCAGGTATCAGGGACGCCTGGGTGGCTCAGTTGATTGGACGACTGCTTTCTTCTTGGGTCATGATCCCAGAGTCCCAGGATCGAGTCCCACTTCGGGCTCCCAGCTCCATGGGGAGTCTGCTTCTCCCTCTGACCTTCTCCCCTCTCATGCTCTCTCTCACTGCCTCTCTCTCAAATAAATAAATATTTTTTAAAAAAAGATGCAGGTATCACACTATGCCCTTCCTAAATTCATGTACTGCTCACTGCTGGGAATGTCCTACTGATTCTGTCCAGCCTTAGATCTGGCCTCTTTATTGTTGGCCCTATTTTTTTCTTTTTGAGAACTTTCTGCCTTCTTAGCGCTTCCTTCAGGGTCCAGCCCCAGTTTCTCAGGCTCTCTGTTAGGCCCAGGCCTTAAGGCTTCCCTTTGGGCATTGAAGTCCTCCAGGAGTACCAGTCACATTGATGAGTGAATGCTCCCTGGAATCGTACAGTAAGATAGCCCTCATGCTTTCCATCAACACTGAGGTGGATTAAAAAAACAAAGAAAAGAAAAAAGGAAAGAAAGAAACCCACTTCATTTTCAAAATTAAGAAGCCCATTGAAATAAAAACCCATTCACCTCGGGTCTCTAACTTTTGCATGAGTTTGTTGCTTTTCTTTCGTAACTCCATTTATCAGACTGATAACAGTCTTTCCAGACTCCATTTATCTGAGGCAGGGATCAAGGTCAAAATTTGTGTACTTCCCTTCTAGGAATTTTTATAGTGGAGTTGGGCAATAAAAATGTATTACCCCCACTTTCTTTTCAGCTCAGGTCCTAGAAGTCTTGATTTCTTTCCTTTCCACCACCACCAGCACAAACAGCAAAAATACTATCATCACTACCACCACCATCATGATGTACATGGCCACCTTGACCATGAATATCACCATCACTATTACTACCAACACCCTCACCATGTTTCTTCTGCATCACCACTGTATCGCCATTGCTACCACGCCCAGCATCACAGTCACTATCAACATGAAGGACCACCATAATCACCCCAGTGATCGTGATCACTGCCACTGTAGCCATCACTATCTCCTTATTGGCTTTCCTGAGGCTCTATGGTAATTCTGTGAAAAGTTGCCACAACTTATATATTATATTATATTATATTATATTATATTATATTATATATATTATATTATATATTCCCTTTTTTTGGAAAGCCTATAGGCATGTCTGTCAGCTGTCTCTTCCCACTTTTTTTTTTTTTTTTGCTTATCAAATATCCCCTTTCCCCCATTTCTGGGAAGGATAGAACAAAACTCATGTCCCAGTCCTGATCTCTAGCTTCCATACAGCCCAACCGCAGGCTCTGACATTGGCCTCTTCAGACTTGGGGCTGATCCTGAGTCTTGTCAAACATACGGTTGCAATTTGGTAATATTGTTTCTACCCTTTCCATCCTATTGTTTCCCTGTGTTTCCAGAAAAACTCCCTTCTCTATTTCCCTGGGGTGGGGGTGGGGCTACTACAATCCTGACAACACTCACCTGAAAAAGAGGGGTAAAAATTGTAAGTGACCCCCTTGCCTTTAGGGGCTTCTTTATGCCCTTGGTCATCCTATTGCAGAAAACCCCAAAGTCAGAGAAATTTTCCACCACCTGGCGTTCCAATAAGAGACTATCTGCTACTCTTGGAGCCAGTTGGTCTCTTGTCTACTTTGCCCTCTGAATGGGAGGCTTCTGTTAAACCAGAACAGAAAGGAGAAGACTGCCTTTCAACTGGTGGGTATATCAATGGTGGAACCCTTTTCAAAATGGCCTCAGGATAACCACTGCTGCCCTCAGAGAAAATAGAAGCATTACAGCATGCCTTCACAAATAATATCAGCACAAAGGCATAGCCTTCTTAAAGGCTTTCAGTTTTCCTTTTGAGTTGAATATGGCCTCATATAGGACAGGGAGGGAAATCAGATTTTAGGAAGTAATAATAAGACTTCCCTGTAATTAGGAGCACAATTATAGTAGGAGCTAGAAACAAATATTTGATACAGTACCTGGCTAACTTTGGTTCAAATATTTAGATTGAATGAAAATGGTACATAGCATAGGTGGCAGCAGGCCAGAAGTAAGGTCCTATTGGAACAGCCATGCCATTCACTTACATAGAGTCTATGGCTGCTTTTGTGCTATAGTGGCTGAGTAGAGTAGCTATGAGATTTTGTATGACCCACCAAGTCTATCATACTTACTGTCAGCCTCTTTATACAAAAAGTTCATCAACCTTTGCTTTAAATAATGAGTAATTTTCTTTCCCAGGAGCTGGCAGGAAAGGGAGTTGAACTGGCCTTTCGTTGAGTCACAGAAGTAAAGCCTCATACCCCAGGTAGGGCATCAGAAGTAGGGAAGAGTTGAGGCATGGCTCCTACATAGCCTGCTGGATCCGAGAGCGTTTAGTTCTCACTGATAATAGACCTTCCAACCTTCAGTCTAGTTTACAGTATTAGAGATTGGAGCCAAGACCCCAACCAGTAAGAGTTTATTTGCTTTGCTTTCTTTGGACAAATACCTCCTCAAAGATATTGCAGGAAAGTAGAGTGACTGATCCAAGGCAGAATTGGGCATACCCAGAATTGGGTTATCTGGGTTTTTGTCAGATTACTGCCTGGTAATGCCTAAATGCCATCAGATGTTTTTCTGCATTAATGAGGAAAGCTAGTTTAGTGTGCTTGCTCATAATGTTTTAAATTTCTCATCTGAGTAAGCTTATCTCAACATCCATCATAAGCTCAAGTCTGTGAGATCCCAGCAAAACTGAAGGATGAGTCCCTTTCTGATGCTGCCCCTTGCCAATCCCACTTCCCTTCCAAATTCTGAGAACCCAGACTTTCATAGCAGTTCCATTAAAGCCAGGGGATTGGCTTTGATGCTGAGGGATAAGGTGGGCAGTTAATTTATTGCTTTCATTATATTCTGCTTACCTGTATTTTATTTTTGTAGTTCATACTTTTAAAAATTTTTACTAGGGTTATAATGAGCACTGGGTATTATATGACTGATGAATCACAGACCTGTACCTCTGAAACAAATAATATATTACATGTTAATTAATTGAATTTAAATTATAAATAAATAAAATGTACAGAATTAAGAAAATTAAGAGAGAGGGGCAGGTGCCTGGCTGCCTGTCAATATAGCATATGACTCTTGATCTCAGGGTTGTAGTTCAAGGCCCACATTAGAATAGAGTTTATTTAAAAACAGAAAGAAAGAAAGAAAATTAATAGATTAATGTGAGATAATCTTGGGAAAAAGACCAGCCACACATGAAAAAAAAAAAAAAGTAAAATATACATCAGATTTTGAAGACCAGTTTAAAAAATATATATAAATTATCTCACTAATAGTTTTTTTTAAAAGATTTTATTTATTTATTTGACAGACAGAGATCACAAGTAGGCAGAGAGGCAGGCAGAGAGAGAAGGGGAAGCAGGCTCCCTGCTGAGCAGAGAGCCCGATGTGGGGCTCTCTGGGATCATGACCTGAGACGAAGGCTGAGGCTTTAACCCACTGAGCCAACCAGGCTGCCCCTCACTAGTAATTTTTATATTGATTACATATATGTCAAATAAAATATATGTTAAAATACTTCTTTTACTAGGAAGTAGGAGTTTATGAGTCTAAAACCAAAGAAAATGTATGCTTTAACTTTGCAGGGGCTTATCCCTACTCCCAAATATAGATCTTCAATTTGGCCTCATTTGAGTTTTTGGACTCAAGTAAAAAGAAGTCAGCATACAGTGCTATGTGTGCTACATAAATTCTCTTTAATCTATATATAGGCCATGCCATTATTTATTATAAGGAAATCTTAGAGATGCTAACCTGCCCAAGTTACCCCACATGGAGATAATGATGCTAGGCTTCCAACCTAAGTAACATAATGGTTTTTGTTCCTGCCCCTCATGCTGCACAGGCCTTCTTAATGTCAGTCCATTAGGAAAGACAAAGTTTGACACTAAAAATAGCTCCATTTAGAATCTGGAAGTTTCCAAGACCAGACAGTGGTAAATCCAGCTTTAAGTCAGCTTATAGCCTGAAACAATGGTTTTCCTTCCATAACATTTGGTCTTCAAGGAAATGGATACTTAAGGTTTTTGTGAAATAAACTGGAAAACACTCCTAAGGAGTGCCCTTTAATGCAATCCCTCAACTTAACCTTGAAAAACAGTATGTGTGAGAAATAATTGGTTTTTCTCCCCAATAACTGCCTTCCTTCTTCCTAATAAAATCCCAATCTTGTTCAGATACAGGTGACAACTTGCTTAATGGATCTTGCCCTATGGTGTGAATGTTGATTAGTCCAAATCATTCACAGTGATTCTGTCTTCCTTGCCAGGATTGGTTTAGGGATGGACATGATACAACCCAGAACAATAATACAAACATGGCAGAACACCGGGGTGCTTTTGTAAGGTTTTTACAACTTTTGAAATTTAAAAAAAAAAAAAAAAGGCACTAGATGAAGATCATCCTCTCCTACTTTTGGATGTTGCAAATGAGATGTAGTGTTTGAGGTCAGAGCAGTAACAATGAGGGGAGAACCAAGGGAATTATACAGAATCCTTGGAAATGCTGCACTTTTGAATTAAGCAGTGTTGAAATAACTTGTTCTGAATTTGTTATGATAAAGAATTCCTTATATTCATTATGATTTAAGATACCCTTATGCATTTTTACCAAACAATCTGATTAACCTGACCTTCTCCACAAGACTCTTTGGAAGAACGTACAACAGAGAAAAGAAAAGAAAAGCTGACTAACTAGATGTCCCCTCCTTTAAAGTAAATTTCAATGCAACCTTTTGATAAGTAGTTCCTGAATAAAGGAAAATAAGACACTTAGGAGTGGAGTTACTAAGATTTGAGACTTCAACGAAATCTTTACAAAGGCAAGAGTTTCTGATATTCCTTAACAAAAAGAGGTGGGGAAAACAACAAAAACAAAAACCCTGTTTTTGGCGAACGAAGCCCCTCTAGATCATGGAGCACAGTGTCCTTTCAAGGAAGAATTACCAGACTAGAAGCTAGTCAAAAAAATAACTAAATAACTGTGTGCTCTTTTCCTATATGAACAAAAGACCATTCAAAGGAGACTTGAATTTGTAAAACCCATTTTTAGAAAATCTTGGTACTAAAACTTGCCATCCCTCCCTCTTTTCACCAATTCTTTAAAGCAGTTTGCTTTCTCCCTTTCAAGACGACTGGGCTATCTGATTCACTGTAGTGCTTGTCTTTATTCAGTAAATACCTCTTTAGAAGAAGCCTTATTTTAAGTGAGGTTTGTCTTTAGTACGTGTATATACCACTCTCAGAAAGCCACTGGTGGTTTACTCTCTTGGAATTTCACACAACCTTTTAAAATTTCCAACAAACGTGGGAATTTTTCTTATTTGTAGTGCTCTTTTCTAAATTATGAGGTTCTTGATAATTCTTTAAGATTTCTATTATATTTACTACTTGTATTACTTTCTTATTGTTATTACAAAATGCCACAAATTGGTGGCTTAAAACAAATTTCTTATCTTACAGTTCTGGTGGTTAGAAGTCCTAAAATCAAGATGTCAGCAGAGCTGCAGTACTTCTGGGGGCTCCCAGGAAGACAATTTCCTTACCTTTTCTGGCTTGTAGAAATTGCCAGCAGTTCTTGGCTTATGGTCTCATTCTTCATCTTCAAAAGGAGCAGCATAGCATATCCCCATCTCTCATCTTCTGCTTTCCTCTTATAAGAACCCTTATGATTATATTGGGCTCCCTAAGATAATCTCCCCATCTCAAAATCCTTAATTGAATCACAACTGCAAAGCCTCTTCTGCTATATAATATAACACAGTCACAGGTTCCTAGGGGGCTATTACTTGGCCTACTGTACTACTACCACTGGCAAAATTTTATTGTATACTATGAGCTAGGCACTGGGCTAACTGCTTTACATTTTTTTATCTCAATTAGTCCACAAGCCACAAATTAAGATTGAGTAACTTTCTTAGGCTTCTAAGTCATTGCTTTCTGATATATGACAGCAATTCATCACAAAATTGAATAACCATGATTCACAAAATCTGCATTCCCACTCCTGTCTAGCACTGACTTGTATGTCTACAAAGTTAACTACGAAAGTAAGACTATGAACTTGTATTTTTAGAAAAATGTAAGTCATGTGGGTAGAAACTTGCATTTAGAAATAAGCCACATTGGGGCACCTGGGTGGCTCAGTTAAGCCTCTGCCTTCAGCTCAGGTCGTGATCCCAGAGTCCTGGGATAGAGCCCTGCATGGTACTCCCTGCTCAGCCAGGAGCTACTTCTCCCTCTTCCTCTGCCTGCCACTCTCCCTGCCTGTGTTCTCTCTCAAACAAAAAAAATTTTAAAGAAAAAGGTACTTTTATGAGTGGTTGGAACTAAAGCTGTAGTTACTGGGTTCATTTAGCTTAGAACCTTGAGACCAGTGCTAATTAGATTTACAGTTGCTTCTCCTAAGTGGGACATTTCATTGCACTCAGCTTGGGAATTAGGACTTAAATTCTCGACAAAGATACTAAGAAATACAGACCTTCAAGTAGGGCCTTATCAGGAAAGTGTGGGTTAATGCCCCAAACCCATCTCTGCTGCTCAAAACTGATTTATAAACTGATGAGCATTGAAGAGTTCCTTGTTATCATGGAGCTGGGAAGCAGCTGTTTAGTGTGTTTGCCACCCACATATATTGCATGCAGTCCTCACTGCACTGCGAGAAACACTAAAGAAGCGCAGCTGATGCAGTTAAACAGAGGGCCTGCCAAATGATAATTTGGCACCTAAAACTTATTAGGCATTAGAAGGGTTAGAGGCTCTTGAACACTAGTTTGAGGCCCTCAGTGGTCTGATTTGATTAAGGCTTTTTAAAGTTGGGATACAATTAAGGAGATATATACAGTTATAAAACTTGAATATAGAAAGAGTTTAGCCCAGTGGCTTCCAGCCTGTTGGCTATAAGCTCTAGCGGCATATGGGAGTTATTGTAAGTAGCCCATTAATCCATTTGAGCACCGAATGTTGTCGGTAGACTAAGTATAACCTAATATCAAACGCAGATATGGCTGGGATAAGTACACAAATTTTCATTAAAAGACCACTGAATTCATAGAAACTTTTGATCATTTTTCCTTTTATTAATCATTAGGTGCTTAACGGACATTAAGTTCATGAAATTCCGATATTCTTAGAGTGGTTGGACACTTCTGCTCTAGCTTGGAAAATTTAGTAAAGTGTCCGTGGAACACTTCTAACACACAAACATTTCCATTCACCTGAGACTGAAGCTTTAAAAGAGCTCCATCTGACAGGCTCCCAGAAGATACACTGAATTAAACAATAACATATCAAATAAGACCAACTAATAATGCTGATGAACCTTTCAATTGGAAATTTTTCTATCATGATAGCTTATAAGAAAAGTTAGCAAAAGGTATAAAGCACTGTTTCATTTCTTTAACTTACCTGCACTAAGTTCCTAAATCAATTAACTGGGTACTCAGATTTTAAAACCCAACACTCTCTTCTCTAAAGAAAAGATATCTAAAGAAAATACACCTGTGTGGCTTACTTAGTTAAGCATCTGCCTTCGGCTCAAGTCATGATCCCAGGATCCTGGGCTCAAGCCCCACATGGAGCCCCACTTTGAGCTCCATGCTCAGTGGGGAGTCTGCTTCTCCCTCTCCCACTTCCCCTGCTTGTGTTCCCTCTCTGGCTTTCTCTCTCTCTGACAAATAAATAAAATCTTAAAAAAAAAAAAAAAAGATTTTATTTGAGAGAAAGCACAAGTGAGGATGGGAGTGGGGAGGGGTAGAGGGAAAGCAGACTCCCAAACCTGAGCAAGGAGCCTGATGCAGGGAATAGTCCCAGGAACCCTGGGATGGTGACCTGAGCCAAAGACAGGTACTTAACTAACTGAGCCATTCAGGCACACCTGTATCTGGCTTTTAATTTGTAGATGAAAACACTATCAGTTTTCACAGGACTTTACAAAACATTTTTGCATTATAGGATCTCAAAGTTGGATTATTCTTATTTGTAGTCTCTCTCTCAAAAAAAAAAAAAAAAACTCCATGAAACAAACAAACAAAAAAAACCTTGTTTCAAATATGAGAAAACTGGGACGCCTGGGTGGCTCAGTTGGTTGGACGACTGCCTTCGGCTCAGGGCGTGATCCTGGAGTCCCGGGATCGAGTCCCACATCAGGCTCCCAGCTCCATGGGGAGTCTGCTTCGCTCTCTGACTTTCTCCTCGCTCATGCTCTCTCTCACTGTCTCTCTCTCTCAAATAAATAAATAAAATCTTTAAAAAAAAAAAAAAAAAAAACAAATATGAGAAAACTAACCATAAAAAAGGTGATTTTTCCAAAATTATGGTATAATTGAAGAGCTTAAGTTATTTAAACACACACACACACAAACAGCAACAACATAAACAATATGGATTTGATTTTAGAAGTATCATACAGAATTTTCTAAATACATTTTGATTATTTGATCCCAAGTAAGGAAAACCAGGAACATTTTGTAGTCATCTTACCTTCCTTAAATGAAGAAAGAAAAACCCCTCTGATTTAAATTGACTGTATAGCACTGTTTGGGTGTTGAACACATTCTTTTTCAGTCATTTTCAGACCTAGTATAATAAAAATTCTTCTTTAAAGAACAGGGCCCTCATGATTCTCTTCAATATCTAAATAATCATTTACCAAAATAAACAGGTTTGTTGCAAAAAGCACAGAGTTGGGTTTTAGAATTTATAATTATAAAGGATCCAGTATTTCTAAACTCTGCACGTATAAAAAAAGCCTTCCTGTCTACAGGACTGTATGAAAATGGAATATCTCAAGGAGTTCGCAGCCTCTCCCTAGCAATCTTAACCACAGTTTAAAAGAGTTAAGCTCCAGCTTTCTGAAATGATGTAAATTACAGTTGTGTCACTAGGGAGAAAGATTTACTGAATGCTTTTCAGTATGTTTTTAAAGCCATGGAACCATTACAAAATTTAGGTTGACTCCACAGCTCTTGCTCAGTTAAAACAATATACAGTACTATACAGGAATTTAAAAATGATTACACTGGAGGGAAAGTACTGTCAGAGATGCTCACATTTACAAATCAGATCACTTTAAGTTGGCTGAAAGCTAAGGTGCTCGAGTGCTGACAAGATCTCTAAAATTCCTTCGCATGTTTCCATCAGCACCTGTTGATGGGGACAATCTGCTCATTTTTCACTATAGCTGCTTGCTGATAAGACAACTTGTCCCTTTTCCTCAAATATTTACCTGCAAAATAAAATATTCAGTCTTCTCTTGTGAAACTTACATGTGACTGCTACCTAATATAGTTTCTGCTGACTCCTGGAGCACAGAAGTTTAAGCAGCAGGCTCTGATTGGGTCTGTTCAGTCACTCAGTCACATATCCACTCAACCGGTCAACAAACATTTAAGGACAGATCATCCACTATGTGCTGAATTCACTTATCTTAAATGGAACCAAAACAACAAAAGTTTTAAAGAATTACCGGAACTTTTATTTTTGCTTAGTTTTATTAAAAAAATAAATATGTCATAAAGCTTTATTTTCCTTTAAGGAGAAAAAAAAGGAACAAGTTTCATAAAACCAAATAAGCAATGGTAAGGTGTCTTAACTTGAAAAAGATTGGGAATCACTGGTTTACAAAGTTATAATTGACTGAAAGAATAACTGTTAACAGCCACAGTTGGCTGTTTCATGCCAATGGCAGCAAACAACGAGATCAACTAGGGCAAAATAAATAATTGTGTGGAAGCCCTGATAAGTGCTTAAACAGACTGATTCAATGAGACATCAGGATAGATATATCTTGCTTCAAACAACACAGGAGTTCCTGAAAAGTTTTGTGTAAATGAAATAGCCACAAACATACTAGGAGAGCTTGGTATCTGAAAGAATTCCACAGTGAATTCTTTTGTGAACGACCACTACCACTTTTGTAAATCCGGGTATTGGCTTTGCTTAAGGCAAAGTATACCTAGCTGCTACCTCTCTGAACTGAGGTATTAGCATACACACCGAACACTGCTCCAGCTGGGTCAGTGGCACAATTTCCAAGTTTGTGTTTCTATTAAGTAGTGTAAAATAGAGTCAGCCAGGGAACCCAGCTGCATCTGGCAAAGCAGGCAAAGGGTGGGATAACCACCTTTAACAGTATTTCCAAGACAACAAATACTTTGGAGAGTCTACTTTGTGCGAAGCACGGTAATAAGCCTTATCAATTCAATTATAGATGTACTTCCTTTCTCTAAAACCTTCAGTCGGGGCCTACGTCGGGAACTCTAAAAGTAATACTACTAATCCTCAAGACTGACTTTAACCAAATTAGCTGCCCAGCTCTTTCAGATTGGGGTAGATGATAATGGAAGAGGCTGAGTTTTCTAAGGCTGCAGTTTTAACAACATAAGAATCATGTTTCATAAAACCAGTTAGTGAAAAATCTTCCTGGTGACAAAAATTTTTCAAATGGTTCTTTTTTTTTTTTTTTTTTTTTAACTTCCTCTGAATCCTCAGACAAATTCTGCAGAACAGTTAAAGTCACCAATGCTCTCTGCTTGGGTGATATATTTCAGTTCTGCTGCTAGGAATAAAAACTTCTTTCCATCCACCAGAATTTCATGAACTTATCCTACACCGTAAGTGATGCTTTGGACAGGGAATAAGTATGGTAGTATTAGCTCCAGTCGTTTTATCATTTTAAATAACAGAATCCTCACTTTGCTCACAGCCTCCATTTCATTTGGCCAAACTTCTACCAGGCTTAAATCACATTTAATTGGTTAGGCTGTTCAGTTTCTTTTTAAAAATGCTTCTAATACCATTGCTGCCTATATGTACAAGTGTGAATAAAAAGAGTATGCAATCTGTAGTCTTTTCCACACTGAGTACACTAACAACAATTAGTAAATAATTAAAGAATAAGTGGTCATTTTAAAACTCGTGTTTTTCTTTAAAAAATTTTTCACTTTCTAGCACTTAAAAAATGGGTCTTAAAAGTGCCCTATTAATGTCCAATGCTGTTCCCCACTCTGTCCCACCCATCCAAAACCTGCTACAAATGCTGGATTGAGTTCGTATCAAATAATTTAGCAGTACCAAGATTTTTCAAATGGAAACAGTGTTACTGACTTCTTCATATTGGATAACAAAATAAGGGTAACTCTGATCATCATTAAAAATGACAAAAATCTGAGGCTCAAAGAAATTATCCACACAAGAGTCATACAGGTCACTGGTAACACTGCCCGGATTGACAGGAGGGGGTCTTCTCATGCCATGACTGCCCATCGTGTATCTGCCAGTTAGCACTTTGGCCAGAAACATGAAATGGACTCCTTTGGAGGACTTCTTAGAAAAGTTATGAGAATAGCTTGCCTTCTTTGCAAAATAACTGCCTTGTCCAAACATTGTAGCATGCTTTCCACAGACTCGAGGGTCAAAGTTGTGCTTGCAGATTCCATCTACCACATCCTGGGATGTTCCATGAAATAAATGTCTCTCATTGATTATCCTGTCACGGCCAAACATTTTCCTGTTCATATATTCCTTTTTCCTAATGAAAAGAGTGGACAGGGAATTCAGAAGAAGGAAGGTATAGATCAATTTAATAGGCAAGATGTAGTCATAAACTCATTATGGTTTCAATGACGAGGAAATGTTACAAGTAGCTTTCAAGGGCAAAATGCCATCAGAGATCGTATTAAAAGTTTAAACTGATCTTTTCCACTGCAGACAAGAAGAGCCCCTTCCCCCCCACCCCAACACTTATTCACTTGCTATCTCTTCCATTTCAAATCTAGTTCACAACCTTACTTTCTCAGTATAACTTCTTTGTCAAATTCCACCAACCTGAGTATCTCTTAATTCTGAGATTACTCAAACCTGCATGTATTCCTTTTGTACTACATTTGCTTTTTTGTTGATCTGAGAGGCAGCATAGTCAAGTAATTAAAAGCAAAGCCTCTGGTGCTAGACTGCCAAAGTTCAAACTCCAGCACATATCTGATTAGCTGTAGGTCCTGTGGCAAGTTACTGAACTTACATGGTCTGTTATGAAGAGTATATATGAGTTAATACACGAAAAAATACAAACATATTAGATTTTGTGAAAGTCTTTACTATTATGTTCTGCATCTATCATTAGTACATTAAGAAAAGATCTTAAATTTCTCGTACTGCTGACTCACCTTTTATATTTCTCCCAAAGAAACTGGTTTTGGACTCTCAGTATTTGCAAAATTCTATATTTAAACTCAGGCACAGTCTTATGAAAAAGATTATAGATGATTCGATAACTTTTGTCCTCTACAGAAACAGGCACTTGGATGAAGTCCTGAGATGGATGCATATAAATCCAAGTTTCAGGGTAAAAGTTTGCTGAGGTGACCCCATCAGGGCAGATGATCTGTGATGATGAAGTTGCTTCAAGAGGCGGAGGAGCCTGTGTGGGAACACCACCAAGTGTCCTGGAAGGGAGAGGAAGAAATGTCAATGTAAAACATTTAAGTACATCTCACATTATAGCGCTCTAAAGCAGTATCTAAAATTGTAATTTGTATAGCTTAAGTGCTTGTTTTAAAAAACAATATAGAAAATGCTATGTATTTAAAAAAAAGTCTCCAAGTGACATTGCCTATACACAGTTAACCTATTATTAGCTTCTTCCCGGCCTCCTCCTTGTGGAGAAAACTCTGGAATGTACTGCTACAGGCAGGCAGGCAAGCAAGGGACAATTTATAAATATCTTCACTTTGAACTGCAGACTCCTCTTTTGCCTATACAGTTAAAGAAACTCTAAGAGAGCAGTGATAATATATGTATTCTTCAAACTTTGCTGTACTAAGCAGAAAATTTACCATGACTAAAGGCGCTATAGGTGGTGGGGAGCGGATTGATGGGGAGACAAAGGCAGGAGGGAAAGAGGGAGCTTACAGGAAGATGACATGAAATATTAAAAATAAAAAAGCTTAGAGGTGCCTGCGTGCCTCAAGTGGTTAAGTGTCCAACTCTTGGTTTAGGCTCATGCCATGATCTTATGGGTTATGGAGGCTCCATGCTCAGGGGGAGTCTGCCTGAAGATTCTCTCCCTCTGCTTTCTGCCTCCCACTCCTGCATGCACACACATGGCTCTCTTTCTCTCTAAAATAAATCTTTAAAAAAAAATTAAAAAGCTTATACTTTCTGTATAACACAAACAAAAATCATTGGAGTAGGCACTGAAAGCTGACATTTGGCATTTGCTTCATCTTTCAATGTCATGTGTTAACAACAAGGTCGTCAATTGTATCCAAATTTTATAGCCTTAGGTGTGCTTAAGATGAAGCGAATTACTTTAAGCTTCAGACAACAAAATGTATGTCCTTGAACCCTTAAATTTAGTTTTAGTCACTTTGACAGGAGACTTTCTATTAAGTAGCAGCTGAACAGTTATTCCTGTTCAATTAAATGCTTAAATTTAAATTATATTTCTTGGCCATTTTCAAAACAGAACAAAAAGGAAGATCAGAGAGAGAAATTCCTGGCCCTGAGACCCAGATTCAGCATAGAGTGATGGTCACAAGGAAGCAGTAAGTCTGTGAAATGGACTAAACTAAATTTTCAAAAGAGTTTTGTAACACAGAAGTTACAACCATGAGTGACTGTGCATCTCATCTGCAAGAGCACATCTTACCATTACCCTCCTGATAATCACAGCTGCCTTACAGTAAGCACATACTATGGACAGGCATTTTACATACATTATCAGTTACTATCCTAACAACCCAGCAATAAGGCTTGGATATCTGTACTTTTCAAATAAAGAAACTGCTAGCATAGTAGCAAAGAACAGAGACAGGATTTGAATCCAGGCCTATCTACATAGTTTCTAGATGCATACTCTTTCCACTGCTATATACTTCACAATTCATACACACACACACACACACACACATACACACACACACACACAATCTCTCTCTCTCTCTTTCCCCTCAAGGCTTGAAAGTGATGGATGTATATTAGGGCTGCAATGCAGGTTTGCCTGACTCCCACTACCACCACCTCCATCTCACACAGTCTTTTGACTTTTAAGAGATGGCTTGATAAGAAGTTAAAAAGCTATAGAGGCACAACTGCCTTCTCTAACACCTGCCCCCCTTCAAATGGTTGTGCCTACAATTTAGCATGCCTCAAGATCCCTTGGGAGACAGAGACAGGAGTTCTGAGAGGAACCAGGACTTATAGAATCCATACAGTTCAGGGGTCAATTTAAAGGGGGCACTGGCTTCTCTAACCTTCCTGGCAGAGGCATAATAGTTCTTGTTCTCTGAAGCGTTTTCATAAAGCCCTGACAGACTCCTCCGGAGCCTTCATTCACTGGCACATTCTTCTGAAGAGAGGCCCCACTGCTTTAATCAGATTCTGAAAGGTAACTCCTTCAAAAGCCATCACTATTCTGGAGAAATGGCAGGAAACACAGAGTATAAGTTCCCTATTTTTAGCTTTCCTTCTATTCCTGCTCTGCAAAAACAATAAATTCCAGCCTACCAGATTTTCCAGGATTATTAGGGATTGAAGTTACCCAAAGAGGTTTCTCTCTCTCTCTCTCTTTTTTTTAAAGATTTTATTTATTTGTCAGAAAGAGCGAGAGAAAGAGGGCACGCACGCACACAAGCAAGGGGAGTTGCAGGCAGAGGGAGAAGCAGGCTCCCTGCTGAGCAAGGAGTCTGATGTGTGACTCAATCCCAGGACCCTGGGATCATGATCTGAGCCAAAGACACAGGCTTAACCTACTAAGTTCCCCAGGCGTCTGCCAAAGAGTTTTCTGAGTTGGGGAAGGAAAATAAAAATTCTCCCAACCACTTTACCCAAAATAGGTTTTAGGCTGCTGTCACAGCCGTACTGAAATCCTGGCACTGACCAAAAAAGATTCATAGATACTTGAAGATGAGCCTGTATAAGTAAATCCTAACCATCCTAAAACATTAAAATTAGATTTTATATTCATAATTATCATACATTCCCATCTATCGATGCTTACTTTTAATAAGCCAATATCTTAATTGGGCTAAAACATTAAAATGCATATAGACAGCTGTCTGATGAACTTCTACACTACACTTGCCATGAATTAGAAATACATATTCCAAGCACAGTTATAAATGTGGCTTTATTTTCTGAGGCTGCTGAGTTTGTGTTTAGCTCATGGGTATTCCAATGACATACCATGTGCTTCACAGTGCTGTACCAGCCTTCTCCAAAGAGGCAAAGTTGAAGGGTCTAGAACTTGCACTCAAGGACCTCTGAAGAATGGATTTTCAGAAATCAAGGTCATCCTTTACACTCTTGCCATTTCAGAAGATGTTTCCTAACCCACTTTCAGTGACAAAGTAAAAATTAAGTCATTTTCTCTTTTCTGGGGGGAGAAGTAAAACCCTATCAGGCTTTCCCATTACCATAGAGTGACTACACAGGAGAGATGTCCTTTTGGCTGAAATGAACTCCTACACCTCTAAATTTGAGATTTGTTTGCTTATGCAGCCTCAGCTTAAATATTCTAAGAATATTAAAGAATAAGCTTTTTTATCAACCTCACTGAAAAGCAGCAAGCACCAGGAAATAATACTTTCTTTGTAACTATGAGTGATAGATGTTAACTAAACTCCATTGTGGTAATCATTTTGCAATATATGTATGCCAAATTAGTACACCTTAAACTGACAGAGTTGTAGGTGAGTTATAGCTCAATGAAACTGGAAGGAATTAAAAGCACCAGGGAAATTCTCACTTAGGAGGAGTCAAATTTGCAGGAAATTCATAGATTAAGTCAGCCAGCCCCTCTCCTCACTTCCCTTATTCTGGCAGTCCCAATTTCTAGGCATCTCTTATTTCATGATTACTACAGCCTTTTTTGACACTTAACGTTTTAATCTGACCCTCTACATTTACTAACATTTAAAAACAAAACTTTCTTCCTGGCTAAGATTAAAAAACAGTCTCTCTGGAATCTGTTTTGCAGCCCGCTTTTTGAAACTAATCCCTCTCTACTCTCTTTCCACTAGGCCAGTCTGAGTGCCTCAGGGCCCCAGACTCTAGGGCAGATAGGAACTGAAGGGCTGCATTTACCCATTCCATCCTGGTGAACTTGCTGCTTGCTTCTCTGCTCTTTTCTCACTGAAGTGTCTGCATAATCTCTTTGATTTGCTAAGCTCTTACTTTATACCTGATTATCTCTGTTTTAGCAAAAAGACTAAACAGGAGATTTTAGAAAGAAAAAGGAAGAAATAATAGACCGACTTTCTTTTTTCTCTTATAAGCCTATGTTATAGTCTTACCTTATAGTAAGGTGCCAAATTTGTGGCACTAATTCTACTACTGCTTATAGTATTTTCATAGTTCGTACTTTTACAAAATAAGCCTAAATTTAAAAAGAGGGGGAGGGATTATTTCATAATTACTTGTTTTAGGGTTGAAACAATCAATGTTCACCATTCTGTAAAAGTCCCCCATCAATGCAGCACTCGAATGAGCATTCTTACTCTCACTCAGAAGCTCCATCTTGCTTGATTGGCTCAGCATGCCAAGCTGCTGGTCTCACTAATGAGTTCTACCATCTCACTAGGAGGACAATATGTTCCTAACTACTGGACGCTGACACTATCTCCAGCTGTGCTAGTGAAATCACAGAAATGGCATTTTTATTAGTTTCTAATAAAAAAAAAACCCTACAAGGTAAAATTTTTCACACTTGGACTAGGAAGAAAGCACACGTTTACCCAAAGCCAGCATATATTTCTTAACCAGCCTTACTAAAAATTGCTTTTGGATACTGAGCATTTCAGGGATTTTTATTCATTTGTATTTTGTTTTTAATGTTCCTTCTGCAATCTCATAATTAGAATCATTAAAATTCTGTCATAATGATCTGGGAAAAACACAGTTTGAGACTGAAAAACAAACAAACAAACAAACTAGTCAGAATATAAAAACAACATCTCTAAGTAGAAGAGAAAAACCAGTATTACTCTAGACCTCCCCAGTTCATAAAACCAAGTAAATCTAGCATTATTCTAAAAAGCAGCCTCTAAATATGGTATATCCGATGAGAGTACACAAAGATTTCCCTAGAGTTACTAATTTTCAAAGATGGCCATGCTACTGGTAACAGGCTCCACCTTTTTGGCATCTATGGAGATGTACTGATGGGCTACCTAGGGGTGGGGAAGAGGACTTGAGAAAATGGAAGAGCTCACCTACAATTCAGAAGGTTGAATTCAGTTTCAGCCTAGAAGTATGACAGGTAATTTTAGGGAATACTACAGGAAGGTGGGCCTTACATAGAAAATGAGAATGCAGATTGTTTTGTTTTGTTTTTTTTAAAGATTTATTATTTATTTGACAGAGAGATCACAGGTAGGCAGAGAGGCAGGCAGAGGGGGTTGGGGAAGCAGGCCGCCTGCTGAGCAGAGAGCCGGATGTGGGGCTCGATCCCAAGACCCTCAGATTATGACCTGAGCTGAAGGCGAGGCTTAACCCACTGAGCCACCCAGGCACCCCGAGAATGCAGATTCTTTGAGAAGAATCTTTCCTATGAAAATTCACTCAAGGAAGAAGAACTGGAGAATGCCACCTTGAAGGGCTTTCCCTGCTTGACCTTGCAGTTTACCTGTTCTGGGAAGCAGCACCATTACATGGATGGTTATCATCAGGAAACTCAATCTTTCACAAAGGAAGCAAATGCAAACTGCCTTATCCCCGATATAATTACTTTTTGTTGTACAAAAATGTTACTTCTCTTTGCTTTTCAGTTCAAAAAAATCAACTGGATAATCACTCTTTTAGTTAGGTTAATTGTAGTTTATCTGAACTCTACTCTGAAGAATTAAACCCATAGAATAACTCAAAATTTCACATTCTAGAAGTATTAACCAAGTTGGCCTCTTAATTTAAAATCTTTTACTCTTTGTCATTCAGTTGTATATTTACATAAAATGATAGTAAAGATAAGGCTTTCCACTGACACTTACTGTAAATACGGAAGCAGTGTAAAACAGGAGCGGAAGAGGGGTCTCCTTTTTATTTCTCTCCTGAAGAATGAGTTGTGAAGAATGTAGTGGTTGTTCCACATCATAAATCGGACCTCTTTCAGACCTCGAGAGTTGGCTTCTTCAATCAGTCGAATAACAGACTGGAGTAGAAAACAGAAGGTAAAGGAAAAAGAAGTTAGAAAAAAACAATCACTAGGAAATATGAAAAAATGTTACTGTAACTAAACTAACCTTGATGTTAACATCAGAAAAGCTTCAATAAAGTGCAGAGTGTCAAATTAATTCCTTTTACACTCAGGATTTTTGGGGAGGGGCAAGGGGGGAAAGAAACAGAATAGAAAGATGCTCCTTCTTCAGAAGAGCATGGATTTCTATTATGAAACATGTGAGGCCCAGGGATCAACTCTATTTTGAGGCCTTAAAAATGTCCTAGAAATTTGTTTATATTTCTTAAGGGAATTTTCAGAAGAGGATTAAAGATAGTAGTGTATATAGTTCAAAGAAAGTAGTTAAGGTCCAAATCCAAGAAATCTTTCAGAGGAAAAACACAGGGACATGTATTCTGAGGATACATTTTAAATAGTCTTTTATTCTCCTTGGAAGGTATGAGATACTATTGATTACTTAAAAGAGTCTCAGAAATCCTAATTCCATTATGTATTATTAACCAATTAATATTATACTTAGGTAGTTTTCTTTTGCTATTGCCTTAAAAGAAAATTCCAAAGGGTAAAGAAGTCAGTTATCCCTTTTTGTAATGCTGGAAATGAATTTAATCAAATCAAAGAAGTCAGATCTTTGGAATGTGAAATTAATCTCTAAAGTCCATTTCATTGTTTTAAAATTTGACTCTGAATTCTCATTAAGAGGCAAAGGAAACCCATCATCATTTTAAAAACCTTACTTTTTAGGAGCTATTTGTGATTTGATTTAGGAGCTATTCTTACCATCTCACACTAAGGATCCATGTACACATATGACACAATTTTAAATGACTGATTTGCCTGACCACAGCTCAATAAACATTTTCAAGTATTTCTTCCAGGGGCTTAAGAGTGCTTGTTTCCCATTAGACTTCCGAGATGCTAAGTGTAACACATGATTCAATGAACATGAGCCCAGAAACAGCTAGAAATACACTAGTGCTCATCTCATTAAAATTATTTTAAAGGAGCACTAAGTCTGAGTACTTACCATGTAAATATTTGGTCTCTACAGTATTATGATACTGGGGAAAGCATTTTACCTCTCTGATAATAGTGGTATTTATGGATTCCAGATCAGTGAAAAGAAATACATCCTCAGAAAAATTGAGAATAATGTTAATTATATCAACAAGACTCCATTTTGTATCAGTAAGCTCTTATATTTGTTGTTCTGTTTAGTCACTGTTGTAAAGGATTAGAAGGAAAGGACAGTGAAAGACAAGAAAAATTTAAATGCACTTTTGGGGAAAAGAACCTGTAAATACCTCAGGATACTCTCTCCATCCAAAGTGGTCCCTACAGAAGAACTTCCAGACTGTGTGGTAAATAGAGTTTACATTGCTAGAGGGTGGTGTGGACAGCCTTCGTAGTTGGTCAAATTCAGTTGTTTCATACACATTCATGGCATTCAAATCTGCCCAAAATTCTTGTCCTCTAAAAAGACCCCCCCAAAAAAAGAACTGTTAATACATTTGCAAAATAGAAATATCTAAACATCTCATCAGACATTAAAAATATGTAGTATAGCATGCTGTAGAATTTTCAAAACTTATTTGGAGTAAAAAGGACACTACTGGTTGTTTCTCCATTTCCTACATGCCTTTTTTTTTTTTTTAAGATTTTATTTATTTATTTGGCAGACAGACCACAAATAGGCAGAGAGGCAGGCAGAGAGGAAGGGAAGTAGGCTCCCTGCTGAGCAGAGAGCCCAATGCGGGGCTCGATTCAGGGCTCGATTCAGGGCTCGATTCGGGGCTGGATCCCAGAACTCTGGGATCATGACCTGAGCCGAAGGCAGAGGCTTTAAACAACAGAGCCATCCAGGCGCCCCTCCTACATGCCTTTTCTTAACAAGACCAAAGATTCCAGGCCATGGAGTTATGGTACCACACTGACTGATGTTTAACCCACAGTATCACAGTATCACAGACCTAAACCAATCAACATAATCCCACCCTCCCCCAAACCCGGGTTTCAGCCAATCAGGGAGTCAATTTTAAGATGAAGCTGACAGAGAAACAAAAGAAACTTCTCTTAAAGCTTGCCTTTTTTCCCAGAGTTATCAGTTTACGTATCAATACAAAATACACAATATTGCCTGATGAAAAGAGAAAAAAAGAAAAATAAAAAAACCACCAAACCCCAGATGAGACCAGTATTGCTATTTTACCCAATATCAATACTTTCTTTTGTCCCAGGGGTTGGAGGGGGAGAAGTTGGCAAAACATGAAGAGCAAGATAGTTTCGATTATTATGAAGTTTGGCTGTGAGAATATTTTTGTCATTTTGTTATCTGGTTTGCTGCTGCTGAATCAGCACTTCATAAATATCTCAATACTTTGGGGGGAAAATCCCATTATATGAATCAATATCATTTAAGGAATTATAATGGGTGGTCCATTTAAAATCTCTTTTCTAATGGAACTTCATCTAGTGTTTGAAATATCTTAACCATTATTTTAAATAACTGGAAAAATGTTCATTGTATTGTTCTTTTTGTGTATTTTTCAAGATATCCCTAAGAACATATAAAAAATAAAATACATCATAAAGTAACATCATAGGTATCAGCAGAGTGACTAAGTTTCCAGACACATTCCTTCATCTTCCTCTTTCTACCCTTTTCATAATGGAGTTCTTTCTTTCTTTCTTTTTTTAAATACTGAAATCATGACCTACAAATGCTTAGCCAACTGAGCCAACCAGGAGCCCATCCACCACAGATTTCTAAATGGGGGTCTATAATACACAGGATACTCCAGATATAATGGCACTCACAATGACTGGTTCATGTGAAATCCAGGTGTTGGAACAAATATTCCCAATATTCAACTGATTTCCTTGTTGTAAATTAGAATTTTGAAAAGGTATTAATTTTGACCTAGGGGTTTTGTTGGTTAGTACAACACTTTCCAAATTCTGCTCTAGGAACACTTGTTTCAAGGGCTGTTAATAGGTATTCTGTGTAAAAAGCATTCTGTGGTCAAATGTTTGAAAAAAACCTGGTTACACAAAATTAAACAATTTACTTATTGCAGCCACTCCTCAGCCCCTTTAATATACTAGGTAAATACTGAAGCACCATGATGAGGGCTATAAAGTATCCTTCCAAAATTGTCACAACGCTCTCTTCCTTTTTTTTCCATGTATGCCTATTAACATCTCTCAATAAACACCCCTGGCAAATCTACCATCCTCTATCCTCATGTTCATAATTTTTGAAACAGATTCTATTGGGGGGAAAAAAAACACCTCAAGTCATATATCCAACTAATGGTGCCAATGAAGCATGTAACTTAATAAAAGCATTATGTTCCTTTAAAAATTCCTAAGGCACTTCCCCAAACCCTAATTTCCTGCTTAGGAGAACAGACAGGAGGGAAGGAAGGAAGGATGGAAGGAAGGAAGAAGGATATGATCTTAAAAGTACCATATACTTTTAATTAAGTGCGAAATGGAAATAAGACAATAAAATGTAGTTTAAAGTTACATTTGGACACTTCTTGGTTTAAAATTATTTATGTTAAATAAGGGGACTTAATTCAAAAGGAAAAAGTGTTTCTGGAAAACTCTTTAAAAAAGAAGAACAAGGGCACCTGGGTGGCTCAGTGGATTAAGCCGCTGCCTTCGGCTCAGGTCATGATCTCAGGGTCCTGGGATCGAGTCCCGCATCGGGCTCTCTGCTCAGCAGGGAGCCTGCTTCCTCCTCTCTCTCTCTGCCTGCCTCTCTGCCTACTTGTGATCTCTCTCTGTCAAATAAATAGATAAAATCTTAAAAAAAAAAAAAAAAAAAGAACAAACGCTGAAAACCAGAACTCCTATACCTAAACTAAACCTCACATCAAGTTGCTTAAACGTTTTTCACTTAATTTTAGGAGAATCTGATATTAAGCCAAGAGATATTAACCTGTTTCTCCCTCTTAACATAATTTCCAGTTCTAAACAGATTTTCTTGCTTTAAGTTCATTTCCCAGTAAGTGTTCCCAATTATGAGTTAAATCCTCAGTATTTTCTTTAAGGAATTCGTAGAACAGCAGTTATTATGTTAATATGCATTATAAACAGCCAATGCTTTTTGTTGTTAAAGTACCAGATTTTATTCTGGACACCACTCTAGCAATTTCTGTTTAAGCCTGTATTATTAAGACTTCATAGATAATGATTTGCATGAGAAAGACATCTAAAACTGCAGCTTTTGCCACATCCTCTGTGCATTTCAGTCCATTGGGTATTATGAAATTTCTATGACAAATCCTAATTTACTACAATCAACTGTTCTTTGGATTGATGTATCAAAGTACTGTTTTAGCTCTATTTGATTTTCAATATGCTTTTCTAGACTTTGCAGAGACAAAACAACAAATTTGAAAAACATTAAATTATCTTTTTATAAGATTAATTTTACCACCTGCTCTCCCTTAAACAGGGAATGCTTAAAAAATCCAAAGCCAAGAATTTCTTTTCTCCTCCATCTGCATCAGTAAAAAATGCATGCGATACAGATGCCAAATGTTCAACATACACCACTCTTCTTTATCAAACCATTGTCTCCTATTATGAGAAAGCAGTTATGAGTCATGTATGTGTGGTAATGGTGATGGTGGGATGTATTAGGCAATACACAAAGAATTAAACAGATGTAGTTCCTGGCTTCCAGGGGCTTCAAGAGAGAAATAACTAACAAAACATAAAACCAGAGTCCGTACATCTGCCTACTAAACTCATCAGTGGCAAGTACATCCTGGGAATGAGAGGATAAAGAGTTAGCATGCAGCATTATGGGACAAGAGGTGGTTACTGGTGTCTAGGAATGGATAAAGTCAGGAAAAGTTAAGAGGCTTTACTGTATCAATCAAACATAGCTTTTTCTAAGAGAAAGAATTTTAGGAATAGTTTAAATAATAGGAAAAAATACCGGTAAAGAAAGAAAATAAAAATAATACCAGGATTGTGTCAAAGAACAAGAAAAAAATAATTCAAGCATTTTGCTTCTTGAAGAAGGGGAGGGACAAGAGAAATGCAAGTAGCTGGAAAAGGAACTCTATTAAACAGGGGTACAAAGCAGATAAGGACATGTGAACTAGCATAAAATAGGCAACATGAAAGATGTAAGGCATGAACTAAGGAAGTAAGCCCAGGGTCTCAGAGCCTCAAATTTAAGAGTACAAATTTAGAGTATTGAGGTGATAAAGGGTCGAAGCAGTAAATACTGGATGTGTGAAGATTGAGCAAAACAGACAATGCTAGAGATTCGGAGGTAGAGGGAAGCTCTGTAAAGCAGGGTGCAATAATCCTAGTAGATGAGAACTCTATATGGCCTAAAGACATCCCCCACGGAGGGATGGCCAGAAAAGAGAGAGTATGGGAGATGGCCACTATATAGGATTTAGATTTGACTAAATATATCATGTGGCTAAATTAATCAGTACTGACTTCTCCAAGATATAACCCTATCATGATAAATCAGGAAAAAAATCTTATAAACAGACTGATGGTTTTTTGCTACAAAAGGAAGAATGAACTAGGACTGCTGAAATATTAACAATTCTGTTTCTGTATGCTTCACCAACAAACACACTACCACACATACCGATGTAAGAATCCAGATACAAAACTAATCTAAAATTCTGAAAATAACACCCATTCTCATAATTCAGATGCTTTATAACAATGATTCTCCCCCTACTCAACAAATAACTTGACATACCAAGTAAGACATTTTTCAATTATTTATTATCTATGCATGGAGCACCTACACCTACCTAAGTCTGAAAGAAATGTCCCACAACCATCATTTCTTCTGTGTACACTTCAAATACAAAAGAAAGTAAGCGGGGACCATGATGTAAATAACAGAACTATAACGAAAACCCAAAACTATTTTTAAGTTTAATGAAACAGAAATTAGTAAGAACATGATCTCTTTGTTAGATAAATAGTTCTGGGATTATGCATTTGGGAGCCCAGTAAGGAATATAACCATTTTAGACAATTTTTCTGTATTTATAAGTTGTTTGAAACCAATAAAGAAATGTGAAAAACAAAAAAATCTTAAGTAGACACACTGACTAAGCACTGGACTGTGTGCTGGGGATAAGATGAAATGGGCCAGAGTCAGTAAGTTGAGAGAGAGAGAGACACACACACACAAGCAAACCCAGCGGTATGGTGTGAAATATGGCACAAAGGTGCTCTGGGAACGATTCAAAGGCAGAGGGCCTACCTCTACTGGAAATGGGGTCAGGAAAGGTATTCATGGGAGGTATCCTAGAGAAGATGAAATGAGAATGAAGTCTGGCAGGCTACCACGCAGACAATGGGAGGCAGGACATCACATGCAGAGTGACTGACATGTGCTGAAGCCAACCAAACAAGGCACAAGAGACCCAAGAGTGGGCAGTACATACAGTTCATGTGAGAGGTCAGAGTGTTATGTGTGTGAGGGGGATGATAAGAGATAAGACTGGACTGGATATGTTGGCTGGGGCCAGATAATGAAAAGCTTTGTATGCTGGGTTAAGAGGTCAGGACTTGATTCTGTGGGCAGTAGGAATCACTGGGCTGTTTTCAAGAAAGTTCAGACTCGCCTTTTAAAAAGCTACTCCAACAGTGATGGTGGACATCACTGTTGTTTATCTTAGGTAGGACAAGGTGGGGAAAAGGAGGGAAAGGGTGGAGACAGGCACTTACTTGCTAAATATTTATTAGCAGGTTTTCATTATTATTAATACTTATTATTCTTAGGCTTAGCCATCTGTAACTATTAGAACTGTTCAAGACAAATGATGATACAGAACTAAGGAGGCAATAGCAGGGAGACTCTGAAAGTTATTAAAAAGTCAAAATCTGACTGCACAAGATAGGGATTACATGTGAGGCTGAAGGGAATGTAGAGTCTAGGATGTGTCCCATGTTTCTGATCTGGATGACTGGGTAAGTGCCATTATAGGAGACAGGAATTATAGGAGGTGGAACACGTTTAAGTGGGAAGATGATGCAACTAAAATACAGAAGTCAGACTTTAGCAATGGTCAATTAAATTTTTTGACCCTACTCTGAGCAGTTTTAACCAGAGGGGCTAGATTTCAGAAATTTGTCTTCCATCCTCTAAGAGTTAACTATTTTCCTACAAGGATAAATCTGTGATGTCAAACTAATTCACACCTGCTCTAATCAGCCAACTAACTAGACACAATTAATAGGTCCTCTCATTTTATTACAGTGATGTAGAGTGAAAATTTCTCCCAAAACTGAGGGTCATTAACAATAGTAGGATAAAGATCAAATGAAGTATATAGAGTATTTAAGCTCTTCTGCTATGGACTTGAGACAGGCATGACAGATGGGACATGTTTGCTGCTGCTAAAGAAATTTCACAGGCACACAAAATATAGCTGGCTTTTGATACCTGGCTTTGATGTTTCCAGAACTCATTTAGCAATGTTGGAATATCTAGCAGCTTATATATATGCCTTCAAATATGTTACAAGGTGATGAGAATCAAAGCCATGGCATATACAATACCAACGTATTTTGTGAGAGCAGTGTAGTTATTTAACTTCAGAGGACTACGTATTCTAACTTTATGCTTCAGAAGCATAGTCAACTGTCATTCATTCTGTTATTAAGATTTTTGCTAATACTGACTCAAATAGCAGAGTTACTGGGGCAATAAAAAATTTTCTATAAATGCTTATATAAGCAACATCTTTCAATATGTAGCAGAGGTTAAAATTCTATATTTAACTTCTACACTATGACATGGGTCTTAGTACCAACTGGATTTTCCCTCTTTGTATCCAGAAGTAGCTATAAATACAGACATGCCTACAGATCAAAATTAGAAGTTTCCATTATTACACATATGACCCTCAGTAGTTGTGCGTGGGCTAAGAATCAAATGTTGACAATTAAACTGGTCCACCTCTAAAGAGACCCTGACCAAATCAAGACAGGATTGCTGAGGCTTAGCTCACTCTGTAAAACAATTAACATCAAACTTGGATCATGGATTTAGCTCATCGTTCTAAATATCTCAAACAATTTTGGGTAGGCAAAAATATATATATTTTTAAAGATTTTATTTATTTATTTGACAGAGAGTGAGATCACAAGTAGGCAGAGAGGCAGGCGGGGGTGGGGGGGATCAGGCTCCCCGCTGAACAGAGAGCCGATGCGGGGCTCCATCCCAGGACCCTGAGATCATGACCTGAGCCCCCCGCAAAAATATTCTTCACTTTAAGATACAGTGAGTTTCCGGTGGCTCAGTTGGTTAGGCAGCTGCCTTCGGCTCAGGTCATGATCCCAGCGTCCTGGGATCAAGTCCCACATCCGGCTCCTTGCTCGGCAGGGAGCCTGCTTCTCCCTCTGCCTCTGCCTGCCATTCTTCTGCCTGTGCTCGCTCTCTCTCCCTCTCTCTGACAAATAAATAAAATCTTTAAAAAAAAAAAAAAAAAAGATACAGTGAGTTTCCAGGAATCAATTCTTAAAACGGTGATCATTTTAAAACAAAATTCTGACTGCATACGCTGCTCCCTTGGTGCCTCCTGAGACATCTTGGAAACAGGTGAATGGGAGGGCACCAAGTTAGTGAGTTGATGCTGTCTAGCATCACATTGATCTGTGTTGTGTGTTAAACGCCATGGCTAATTTACAAATTATGAGACATCTAACTGTGGTCTTACTTCTAAAAAATTTTTATTTATTCATTTATTTGACAGAAAGAGAGAGAGAGAGAGAGATCACAACTAGGAAGAGAAGCAGGCAGAAAGAGAGGGGGAAGCAGGCTCCCCACTGAGCAGAGAGCCCGATGCGGGACTTGATCCCAGGACCCTGAGATCATGACCTGAGCCGAAAGCAAAGGCTTCACCCACTGAGCTACCCAGGCACCCCCTAACTGTGGTCTTAAAGTCATTATAGAAATGAACACTGTGAAATAAAAATGAGAGGATAAATAAGAGGAGACAAAAAGAAGGCAGATTCCCTACATGAAAGAATATCATTTTTAAGCTTTTGTAATTCTATATTCTCCAAAAGCATGACAAGAACTAAATAAATACATAACATAGTCTATTCTCAAAAACCTTTATATCAAGACACATTTGAGTACACCTAAGTGCTTCCTAAACCCTAAAAAATACCATACACTGAAGTCCCCTCTGCCCTATGCAACCACTAAAAGCAAATTATAATATCTACTTGAGGAAAAGAACCTACTAAAAATTTTGTTATGTTGGGCTTTTTGTTTGCTTTTACTGCAAAACTACCAGATCAAAGGAAAGAACACAAAAGAACTTTCTAATAAGATATGGTAAGCCTAAAAATCTTTCATAAATAAAAATTACACCTATGAGATCAGAAAATCTCACTGCTATCTATTTACAGAGGCATGGGATTAAATTTTGCACTCTGAAGACATCAGAAATGTCATACAGCCTTAACTTTCAGCCAAGTTCAGTCACATGTCCTGAGGCTCCTAGAAGGTAACTTAAGTGAGACATACTTCTCAACCATGGCCTGAAGAGGAACTGAAACTTAATTTCTACAAGAACAGCTGGGATAGAAAGCACACAACAGATTTTTTAAAAATGTGTATCATACCTTATACTGCCTTAAATTATGCAGTTACTGCGTTTTATGAAGATGAGTGAATATCCCATTTGTTAAGTGAAATATTTTTAGAACTGTGAAGTTTCTATCTTACCTCAAAGTAGCCAATAAAAACTGCCATGTACTCAGGGCACCATACTGATTGATTAAATTTTGTGAATATAGAATTTAACAGCATTGGAAGAGGGCTAATATATTTGCTTATACAGTTTTCCTCCCTGATTACAAAATCAATTGTATGTAAATGCTAAAATTACTTTAAAATAATTGCTTTCAAATAACCTCAGATAACTCAGAACTCACACATAAATGAAATTATAATTATAAATAACTATCATAAAGTAAATCCTCTAATAACCACCAGGAGAAAATACAGGCTATTAATTTATAGATCAACTTTTGAAACTACAAACTCTTTAAAAAAGGGTTTTATTCAGAATTTTCTCAACTTAGCCTTATCTTTTTCCCCATTTAGTACAGATAAACTAATTGATAAATGAGCAAATTAAAATTATACACTTCGATGGCTTATTATGAAACCCAGAGATGACTAAGAAGCTCTCAAGACTAGAGATTTGAATATATGCAAACTAACCATACAGAGAATTCAACACTTCCTGAGAGTTTTAAGCAAATTTCTTAAAGGGGAAAAAAAAAAAAAAAAGGTTTCCTACAGAAAACATATTAGGATATACCTTTTTTCTTGTGTACATTTCATAAACTGTGACCATAAAAACTTTCAATATGGCTTTAAATCAGCAACTTTTTCTGGGGGAGAGGAATCTATGAAGCCAATCTGTTTCTCTGACAGATTCAGTTTTATCAATAGTTAAGACAGCCTAAATTTTTGGTAACAAATCAATTGTAGAATCCTTTATACAAGGCTTCTGATGTGTGGCAGCATTTGCACAATCAAACGTCATAAGCAAGCAAAGTGCCTTCTGTTTCATAAATTCTACCCCCATTCCAGGATATCTTTCTTTTTATTACCTCAGAAGGCAAATCTATTTCTCCTGTGCTTATTTTTATTCTCTCAACGCCTGGAAATGAAAGAGCAAAGCCAGGTGGCAGTCAGAAACCAAAGACCAACCGCAGCAGGAAATTATTTAGAGTATTTTGTGCCGTTTGCCCTCTCTACGCCCTGATCAGCTGCAGGAGCTGTGAAGATCACAAGGTACAGGCAAGATCCTGAGAGCATACACAGTGCAAGCAAATTCACCCTTGGGCCTCTATCCCTGCCATTCTTTCCCCACTCTTCAGTGCTGATAAAAATTTCAAGCAAAGAAGGTCACCCAAACTCTATGGCTATATGTTAAATGAGAAGGGACAGTTAAAAAAAAATCTCAGTCCAAAAAGAAAATTTTTTTAAAATTTTATTTATTTATTTGACACAGAGAGAGAGAGAAAGAGAGAGAGAGAGAGAACGAACAAGCAGGGGGAGCAGCAGAGCAGAGGGAGGAGGAGAAGCAAGCTCCCCACTGAGCAGAGAGCCTGATGCTGGACTTGACCCCAGGCCCCTGAGATCATGACCTGAGTCAAAAGCAGACACTTAACTGACTGAGCACCCAGGCACCCCCCAAAAGAAAAAAAATTGTTAACAAAGAGAAATTCCTCTAAGTTTGGCCTAAACATATTTTCCAGTCATATGAGAAGTGCTATGTTCCACATAAAGAGAATTAACAAATCCCTCCTAGAAGCAATAGAGCCAAAATAAAGGACATCCATTTGCATAAATAGTATAAATTTCCTGAACTCCTTCTCAAATAACTTAGTCATGGGAGATTCTAATATACTCCTGACACATTCTGTGGCATACATACTTGCAAATCACTGGTTTCTGTAAAATGTGAAAGGGAAGAGTCACTGGCATTCTCACTAAGAGCATACCCTTTCATTGTGATGACCATGTAAAGGTTCTTTACTGGCCAAGCAGGTGTTAAAAGTATACAGCACATAGCAGAGAAAGATCAAGGAGACAGACACCATTTTGCTGTGTGGACACAGCAAATAGGACTGCTTAGTTAACTCCCTTCTATGCTTGTCTTAGCAACAGTAACAGGTTAGATCAACAAGGAATATTGTTTAAGTTTCACAATTAGAAGTTCATTAATATCATCAACTTCTAAAATTTAAGTTATTGATCACAGAAGTGGCTATAGTTAGCATAAGACTGCAACTATAATTTTGCACAAATCAAATATAAATCTTATAAACTAGCAAGTTGAATAAATGGAATTTATTACGCACAAAATCCTTTTTTCCCCCAGATTTCAAAATGTATTTCAGAACTTACTGCAATTTCAAATTCCCGCATTAACAAGGAATTGTCAAGGCTTATAGTTCAAGTGTCAGGGACTGGGCTGGACTAGGTTTAACACTTACAGGGATTTTAAACAGGCACAAGTCTGTGCAGTATAATTCCTGGCCCCTAGAAAGCACTAAAATAAGTAACCTATAAATATAATAATACATTTTATTAAAGAGGCTCTTCATATCTAAAATGTAATTTGTTTGCTCCTAGAAATGGTAAACTTCAGAAGTATTTTATTCTTTTGTATAGTTTGTGCTTATGGTGTTGCAAAGTATGGTTCAACCGAAGACCTTAAGCTATTACTAAAAAATTTCAAACCCAGAATGAAACAGAACATAACTAAACCCTCTGCACTTTGTTATCTTCCAAAAAGATATAAAATCACTCATATTCACTTCACTTCAGTTTAAGACTCCCAGTTTTATTTTAAAAGAGAAATTCTGCTGCTTTTATGAAGAGAATTTCTTGTAAAACTTACCAGTATCTAATTACCAGAACCAGCCTTATAAAGTTGTGCTGGAATAATCAAGAATCATCTTATAGTTCAAAATGTGTTTTTTCCTTTGCAAAAATGATACATATACTGAAGTTTTCCTGCCACAAAAAGAAAAGTGCAACTCTCAAACAAGACACTAGTAATTATTAAAGGTTACTGATCTACATTAAGAGGACCTCAGGTTCTAATGTGATAAAAATTATTACAATCAAAGGATGCAAAATCTAGTGGTCTCCAATCAGAGGATAAGAAAAAAAGGGGTCAGAGGAAATCAGTCATAATCTCAAATGGCTGGATTTTAGTAGCATTTCTTAAGTATCCCAGGTTTGTATGAGCTACGTACTGTTTAACCCTTTAGAAAGAGCCTCCAAGCCCAATATAAAACTAAGGATCACCAACTAAGATCAGAGATACACAGGTGGAATTTATAAATTTACCTGCTTTATGGTAGAATGCGAATTCAGAATCTAGAAATTCTAGTGTAACAGTAGGAAACAGATTTATAGGAACATAGTAGAGTTAATCAAATCGTAGTGTTTGCATGTCCATATGCACAGAATGAAATCTTAAATGATGAATTGAGCACACTTATTTTTTCCATTTATAATAAAACATAAAAACTCTAGAGTCAACTCAAGAAAATGCATAGTATCATGTAATTATTTTTAGGGATGGCCAGGTAACCTTAAGCTATTTCCTTAAACTATTTGATTTAAAAGTTATACATCTTTGACATTTTGAAGGTTCATTTTCATTCTAGTAAATACTTCAGGAACAGACTGACCCCAACCTGAAGTCAGGTGACAGCTGCTTCAAAAAGTCTAATCTGCTTATTGACAAAAAGACAAAAACAACAACAACAAAAAAACCACCCAGAAAGGGAATAAATGGATGATTGCTATTGATCCCCATGATAGCTCTACACAGACCCAGTAACTTCGCTGGATAGTACAGACAGAAGCCAATTAGTTTTATTTCATATGTAAATAGAGCACAAAGAGGTACAAAAAATAATTCATTGGATTGCTTTATCCTAAAGCAGAAGGCACACATTTTGAAAGTCACTTCAAACACAGTTCTTGCTTATGGAGCTCTCTCTTTCTCTTAGGCAGGAATTTTTAAAATAAATTCAAACTCATCCAGCTGTGTATATTCAAGAAATACCAAAAAGTCACAAGGCATAGTAAGTTTCAGCTGTTCTCCTCTCTCCAGTGTTATCAATAACACATAATGAGTTAGTTCCTATATCATCACAGCTGTGCAGGCCAGAGCTAACTTGGCTAATTTAACTATTCCAGTATAGTTCAGTCAGGAGCTTGCTCTACTTTATAGATAATCCACTCTGCAAGTCAAACAGAAAATAGCAGCATATGCTCTATATTATCATTAATAATACTTCTCCCTGTCTTCTTTCACTAAGTTCCTGTGAAGGCATCTAATGGTATTGTCTCTTGGATAGATTAAAAAAAAAAATCAGGGACGCCTGGGTGGCTCAGTTGGTTAAGCAGCTCCTTCGGCTCGGGTCATGATCCCAGCGTCCTGGGATCGAGTCCCACATCGGACTCCTTGCTCAGCAGGGAGCCTGCTTCTGCCTCTGCCTGTACCTGCCATTCTGTCTGCCTGTGCTCGCTCGCTCTCTCTCCCTCTCTCTCTGATAAATAAATAAAATCTTAAAAAAAAAAATCAACAACCTTCTAAGAGCAATTAACAATCAAAATAACTCCAAAATAACACTGTAACACCATTCTAGGCTTAAACCATAGCCTAGTAAAACTCCCTCTCATATTGATAAGCTTTAATTCCCAAAGAGGAGAAAAAGAACACTGGCCTCCAAGCAAAATTAACCATGCAATCTAGTTTGTACTTTCTTCTTCATCCTCCCCCTCTTTTAGGAATTCAGGATTAGAAATAATCACTTAACTTGGGACTTATTTTCACCTACAGATTACCTACAAATGAAGTTTGCAGAGTGCCTTTCCTTCATGGGTGGTAATAACTAGAAGAATGTTCTGTATTCTGGCACACTTTAACATGAATGTAATATGAAAAGCAGTGGTGATCTCAGTTGCTCAAGAGAAATATGCACATCCTTCACAATTTCAATTATCCACAACAGTATTCTACACAGTTAGTAAAGCTCTTTCAAAACTGCTTAGTCCTGCCATTTAGTATCATTTTCTACTAAGGATGAGTGCCTAAATTGTCAGAGACTATGTTTTCTTAATTGAAAACACAACATTCAATGTTGTTTTCTTAACTGTGTATTTGGAATTTGGAAGTTCTCCAAAGCCCATCCCGTGAGCAAAAGCAGCCTTGGCATCTGAATATGGGGAGTTCATACATACAACTAGTTTCCAGTTGATGTCAGCAATAAACATCTGGAGATATATAAGGGCAGAGTGAGAAAGGACAGTGGGATTATATCATACTTTGGGATAAAGACAAAATTGCAAAGAATAATTAAAATTATTTCATTAAATGAACCAAATAAGCATTTACTATTGAAATCCTTTTTTTTTTTTTTTTTAAGGTTTTTAGTACCCAAGAATCTTAAAGAGTTGGAAGAGACCTGTGAACTCACGTAGCTCAACTTCCTAATTTCATTCTTGGGAGTGAAATGAATATTGCACATCTAATTTGGATTAATTTAGATGTTAAACCCAATACATTTGCAAAACAAAGGATTTTATCTGTACAGTTTGAAACTATGAACTTCTGAATCTGCTAGAAACCCAGAACTATGAACTTTCCCCAAGTTCCACACAATGAAGTGACAGGGATATGGTATATAATGTTTTTCCAAGTCATATAAACTGTTGAAAACAAATGGGATAAACAATTGCCATTCATTATTTCTGAATCCAAAGACTGCTGGGCCAGACTTGGGCATATACACAGCTGAACACACACTTCCTGGTTATGTGCAATCAGTACAGATAGACCAGCTTTACAGGCCTGACCACAGAGATTAATAGCTTTAGCCAAATAATGTGGTAACCATGTGAACCTGGGCTGCTCCAGCTTGTTTGTGAATCTCTCAGCAAGGCTCAACATGCCGTTATCTGCATCTTGTTGCCAGGAAACACAACATCGCTTTGGAATACAAGGAAAACCAGGTTGCAATGACCACAGGTCAACTTCCCAAAAACCTAATTTTTGACACTTAGCTATCTACAATCTTGTATTTCTTACTGTTGTCTATGAGAACTTCACTTTACTAATAATTAACTGTTAATACTTTTTGCTATTTCTATCAGAGCAGGACCACTAACAATGTGGCAGCAGCATTAGTAATTACAGTAATTCACTCATACTTTTCCTCTCAAGTGTCAAATGAACATTAGTTTCGTTAAAACAGATTTGGAAATCAAGCACTCACTCCAACTACTTTATTACTGATCCAACAACGTACACTTATAGGCCTATATCTAGGCCTAATTCTTTAGCCAAGTAATTTTACTAAAGAATAAAATACCCAACATGCTGCTGACCTAAGAGTTCTTTTGAGATCGAAATACCTGTCTTGCCTTGCTCATGGCAACAGAACATAATGTGTTGGACAATAATCCTGCTAGTTTCTTCGAGACCAATTCAGAAAGTAACTTTATGTACCAAGATGCTGAAGTACTCAGGGGACTGGAAATTTGCTTCATAAGAGTGAAGTGGGAGGCCACTATTCTGTAGTTTTGCAATCTGGAGATGGAAGGATTACAGTGGTTTTGAGAGTATATATAAAATTAATTACCCGACATACCAATTAGAATTGCTAGCTCATGGGCAACACAGATTTTGGACAATACCTTATTTAAAAGATTTTTGAGATAAAATGGAAAACATCTTTCTCTTCTCCAATGCTTGCTTTAAAAAAAAAAAAAATTAAAAGTACTTAGCTTTATTACAGGACCTAAGAATTTTGTGACCCAAGCAAGACAGAATCTTGACTACCTGGTATTATCAAAATAATACATTAATGATTAGAAAGCTACATTTTAAAATAAGATTTTATTTATTCATTTATTTATTTACTTATTTACTTACTTACTTACTGGGGGGCAGGGGAGAAAGGAATGGAGAGGGAAAGAGGGAGGAATAGAAACACTAAAGCGGATTCCACACTGAGTACAGAGCCCAATGTGGGGGCTCCATCCCACAACCATGAGAGCTTGACCTAAGCTGAAACCAAGAGTTGGATCCTTAACCAACTGAGCTACCCATGATTTAAGCTACATTCTTGATGTTATCTTACTTTTATCCCAATGGCTCCTATATAATAATGCCTTAAAACTGGATCTTATATTGTCTCTTATCTTATTCCATGCATTCCTTTTGAAACACAAGATGCAGAGTTCTAGTCTCATGATAATTAAGTTGCTAAAGAGACACACAGATCCTGTGTACTATACAACCGAAATAATGTAATATTAAGAGAAAACCACTTACCTAATATTAAAAGGGAGCAAGTTTAAAAAATAAAACACAAAACTGGTTTCTACAATGTCATTAATGCCCGGGTACTATGTTGAACATGGGTTAACATCAAGACTAACAAAATTAAACAACTTAGAAATGGTTTACTGACACCATTTGATTGCTAACTCTCCAGACACCTGGGTTAGTGTAACTCAAGTTATTTGTGAACAATGACAAAGATGACTGTGAAGAAAGTGTTTCTCTTGGGGGCATTTGGCTGGTGCAGTCAGTTAAATGCTCTATTCCTGGTTTAGGCTCAGGTCATGATCGTGGGGTCATGAGTTCCAGACCTTACCTGCTCAGCATGGAGTCTGCTGAAGACTCTCTCTCCCTCTTCCCCCACAACCCCCCCACACCCATTCGCATGCTCGCTCTCAAATAGATAATTAAAAGAGGGAAAAAGGGTTTCTCTTGGACTTGTGGGTTACGATACTCAGCGTATTTTTCCTTCCTATGGGTCATGCCTTCCCATACTGCATCAGGCCATTCATCATCACTAGGCCATTCATCATCTGTGAAGTTGTCAGGTCGTCCTCATTGTCTCCCAAGTCAGGTAGAACAGACAGATGTATTCTTCTCCTATCATATAATTTTAACCCTCTCTCTTGGTCATAGACAAATAGCCATTAATATCACATATTTTAACTCCTATACTACAGGGGAAACAACTAGAAATAAAAATTAATGCTTACTATACCTCCATTATTACACTAGCAACTTCACAAGTGGCAACTATCATTTTCCTCTTCATTTTTATGTTCAATTAAATACAAACTGAGATGTGGAAATTTCAATTCTCTATAAGTGACTACTGCTTGGGCATCCACACTTAAAAGAAATAGATTATTTATGTACATGCCTTGCATACAAAAACTTGAGGATAACTTTTTTATTTAAATGATAAACGTATCTATTAACAAATTTTCCCTTCAACTCATTATTCAGGTCTAAGAAAACAGCCTGAGCTGCAGAAAAATTTTATCTGCAAGGTAAATAGAACAATAAACTTAACGGTAAAAAGGCTTAAGGAAACTAAAAGAAACGTAACATGTTTGGTCATGATTCAGAAGTTTGGGAAGAAGTTCCCAGAAAAATTGTGCCATTCAAAATGGAAAGAGTGCCATAATAATCTCCAAACAATACTATTTCCCTTTAAAAAACAGAAGCTACTCAATACGCAAATATTTAAAACAGATAAATTTGGTACTCATCATTTATGCTATTATAAGATTAACCTTAGACTTTCTTTCAAAAGCCAACTCTCTTGTGCAATTAAAACAGTATCTTCTTCACAGTATTCAATGTATATGCAACTTCTCAGGCATATACATATTGCACAGGGTGACATATGAATTGTTCAAATCATAAAACCTTCATTTTCTGGTTAGGTAAATAGTCTGCATTCAACCAGCCTGAAAAATCAGGGTAGTAAATAGCCAAAAGAATAAAACCTGTCAGATTACTACTGAAAGAAACCACCCTACTAAGCATTTAGCCTCTTGACATTCTCTATAGAATTTAACAGCTTTAAAGTAGTTATAAATACATACCCATACTTCATTCTCATTCTATCATTCTCTGGATTACAGTAAAATCTTTCCAAGTGCTCCTGGGAATCAGTGGATACACTCTGCCACTTTTGAGTAGTTGTCCTCTTGATCTGCCAATGATATGGCAAGACCGTGTGGTGCTTCAAACAATCCCTGCCATAAACACAAGTGCCTTGCAAAAAGTCCATGCAAATTTCAATTCCGTTCTCCTGGTGAGTATGGTACTGTAGCTGGTTTACCAGCTCAAACACAAGGTCAAGGGAAGCCTCTTCACTTTTGTCCTGAAAGAGCTCAGTACTCAACTTATCACTGGTGTCCAAAATGTATTGGATTGTAAAACTATTGTCTTGGAAAACCCCTGGAATGTAATCCATAACTTTGTCTATGCAGTCAGGACTAGCAGGAACATCACTTGAAACTGAATGCAAAAGGTCAGTCTGGAAGTGCCCTGCTGTAGAATCTGCCACCGTCCCACTAAGAGTTTCAGGTGGAAAGCTGTGATCCTGGATTGGAACCACTTGTTCTGGAGCATCAGTGGAAGGATGGGCTTCTGGTATTTGGCCCCCAACACTTGTCCCATCAGGAATCAGAACAGACATACTATTTTCTGCTGGTGGACATGATGGACTGATTTTCAGGGGTTTTTTCACAATAGGTTCATGTAAGCTGCTCTCATCTGCACTCTGGTTTCTAGATCTGAAAACACCATCAAGTGAGCCAGATTCTAGCAAAGTATTTAAGATGGGTCTCAAAGACCTCAGGGTTCCAGTTCCCAATCTCTTTTGCTCCTTTTTCTTAAAACAAGTCTTCAATGGAGTGATCTTCTCAGACAGTCTCATTTGGCATGAAAAATCATCAGGAGGAGAGGGAGGCTGCACTACACAGTCTGGCTCAGGTTCGGTGGTTTCCATTTCCATGGTGTGGATTAGCTCCAATTGTTCCTCAGAGTCTAAAAATCCTACCAGGAAAGAAAAGAAGATGATCATTTACAAGCTGACAACAACTGGTTCCCATTCATTCATCAAAATGTTTTGTTTCAGTCTGTGACTAAGTCCGTGAGGTCACTTGTCTTATACCATATTTCATCTTTATGAATTAATTTTAAGTTTTATTGAGAAATTAAGGCTCCAAAGAAGCCAAGGCTATTCAAAAGCCCAGAGCAGGTAAAGGTAAACCTTCCAAAAGGCTCTTGACATTTATTTGTGGACAATATACAATTGCTAATTCTGCTGGGGTATGAATTTTTACTGTAAGTCTAGAGTGTGGTGGGGGGTGAGGGGTAAAAATAAGTGTGGCTAACAGATGACAACAGGGAAACCACATATCTGCTTTGTGGTTCTCTTCACAGTTGTTTCTTTATCACCAATCCCAGGAGGTGACAAAACCTGTTTCTTTGTGTTTTTTTTTTTTTTTTTTTTTAAAAAGTTCACCAAATGAAGGATAAACTTCAAAGTTAAATAGTGAGTGAATTTAAAAGCATATAGTCAAGAAACAGGGGCTCTCAATTGAAATGTTATATAGGAGAAAGCCAGGAGCATGTTGAAGTGTTTCTAAATTCCAATATATTCCCCAAGGATGTTAAGGGTCTACTTTTACAATCCCCAAAACATTACCACTGTTGGAGGAAGAATACCAGTTGACTGTTTAGCAACAGAAGCTACATCAGCAGCAAACACTATACGCTGTCTTAGAAACCAAAACACACCTTCATAATTTAGAAAGGGCCTCCTTATCCTTGTCTTCATAAAAGTTACATATATGATTTTATCTATTAAAACAAATGAAAGCATGTTATAGAAAAATAATACAAGAATAAAAAACACACACCAAATGTGTGTTTCCTAATGAACTCCTGAGACCAAAAAAAGTGCTGTTTTCAAAGAATCAGAAAACTAAAACCTAAAGTAAAAAGCAAAGAAAACTTTGTAAAATGACAGTTCTCTCCACAGTCTAACATTCATTAACCAATTCTGAAAATATTTACTAAGCATTGTACGCGATGGAAGAGCTGGTGATGAGCAATTAATCTTCTCTCTTGGCCAAATGACCAAAGGAATAAGAGATCATTGATGTTAGGGCCCATGACTTCATCAAATACTCCTCCCAACTGATCAGTACCATGTGAGTACAATGCACACGGTGGGTGCTCTATAATATTTTTTAACCGAATCACTGAGGAAAATGCACCTGTTAAATGAGTAGTTCTGTTAGCCTTTATAGGTCAACAACAGAATGATAAAACTACCCAGAATAACAAGTATTAAAGATCTCATTGGAGAGATTCATGAATCTATGTATAGAACATTCATAATGAACAAACTCAGAAATAAACAAAAACACAGTACAGTTAACCCTTGAACTAGGCCGGAGTGGGGACGGTTCAGGGAACTCACCCCTGGAAAAATCCGCTTTTAACTTTTTGCCTCTCGAAAAACTTAACTACTAATAGCCTACTGCCGACCAGAATTAACAGTTGATTAACACGTTCTGTGTTATATGTATTATATACTGTATTCTTACAACAAAGTAAGCTAAAGAAAAGAAAATGTTATTGAGAATATTGCAGGAAAGAGAAAACACGTTCATAGTGCTGTACAAATTCCGCATATAGGCGACCCCGGAAAGTTCAAATCCCTGTTCTTCAATGCTCAACTGTATATAACCAGGTGTTAGTGCACACGGTAAGTACAAAAGAAAAAGGCAGAAAGAGTTCAGTGTGAGCTGGCATTGTTAGGGAAAGCTTCACAAGGAGGGACTTGACATAAGACATAAATCAACTGGAAAGCAGCCAAGCCAGGCGTTATTATTCATCACTTGGTGATCTTGCCTCAAGGCACAATTGGCACAGATTGTGGTATTCCCTCTACACCACACTAAATCCGCTTGTGTCTTCCCTCGCGTGTCTATGCGCGCACGCGCGCGGTCACACACTCACACACACGCCATTCCTCTCACCTCCAATCAAGGGAAAAGAGACACTGGACGTGTATATACACACACCCATACACACACACTATAACTTTTGTTATTGCCCTCCGCCAGGCTCTGAAAGAAAGCAGAGAACTGAGGAGTGGCTGGAGTGGGGAAGTCACTAGAACCTAGTTCCTCAATTAGTTTGCATAACAGAAAAATAAAGACTGGAAGGACAGTTCCTCCGGTCCCCCGCTGCAGGCGACCTACCGCTCCACCCCTCGCCTCGTGACGTCCCCAGTCCTCCGGGACTCCCGGCCCCTGGCACCGAGCGCGGACAACCACCATCTGCAAACTCAGGACTCCTCGTCGACCAGCCGCGACGCGACTCCGGGACGCCGAGCCCGGGTCCGAGAGACGCCTCCTGCCGGCCGCGGCGGTTTTCGCAGCTCCGCCCCCCGGGCCGGGCCAACTCCGCGCAGCGCAGCGCAGCTGAGGCGCGGCCGGGCTCGACCAATTCCCGGCGTTCCGGAGCATCCCACCCCCTCAATGCCCCTCGGCAGGCAACGGAGCGCCCCCGAACCCTCGCTGCAGCCTGGTCCCAACGAGCACCCCCGCCCCGCCCAGGCTTCCCTCCATCCCAGAAGCCCCTCACGGCGCCTTCCACAGTTAATTTCTTCCTCGCCTCCTCAACCGACCTTCCCGACAGGATCGTCCTGCCAGTCTCGGAGGCTCGCAGAAAGGAGCCGAGAGGTGCAAGGGGAAACGCGGTCGGCGGCTCTCGGGGTGGCGGCGAGGAAACAGGCGAACACTTCTGCGCCTTCAAAGTTGATCTGAAAACAGCCTGCAAACTTCTGGGCTGCAGCCGGAATGCGGGTCTGCCGGAAGGCTCCCCTCAGCTGCCGTGCCCGGCCCCTCGATCTGCGAACTGCTCCTCCGCCTCAGAGCGCTCGGGGTCCGCCCGGCGGGGGAGGCCGCATAGACGCGCCCCCCCGCGCCCACCCAGACCAAGTGGGAACCCGGAGACGCCGGCGACCGCGACTAAACCCTTCAGTGTCTCCCTCCGATTTATACACCTGCCCGAGGCCGTAAGTGATTAGTAAGTGTAAGCCAATTCCATCCCGATACTGACTGGATCCGAATGAATTCGGCAGGAAGAAAACGCACAGTCTAAATATCAATCACCCTAGATCCCCCGAAAGGCTGCGAGGCCGGCGCCACCGTCCGCGCCCGCCATCCCAGCTAGGGTCTCTCGCCCGCCCCTCAGAGCCCACCCGGAGCCCTTCACCTGATCGAGCAGCCTGAGAGAAGCGTCCGCAGGAGCCGAGTCGCCGCCGCACCGCCGGCTCGCTGGTAGCGTCCGCGCGGGAGGATTGGCGCGGAGAGCGGGCTTGGGCGTCTAAGGGTCGCAGGCCGGAGACGCGACAAGCAGCGCACGGGCCATTCCGCCGCCGGGAGCGCAGAAAGCCGCGACCGCACTGCCGAACCAGCTCTCTCGCCTGTCACCGGGAGCTCTGCTTTAAAGTGGCTTCCGGTCGCCTCCTCTCGGCTGTCCCGTCGCGGAGGCGGAGCCAGAGCAGCGAGGGAAGAGGGGTGGGGTGAGAGGGCCCGGCGCTCAGTGGGTGCCGCGCAGGAGGCCCGCCCCACGTGCGCGTGCGCGCTCGCTTGCAGGGAGGCGCGCGAAGTGTGCGTGCGATGGCCGCGTGTTCCCGCGAGGGGGCGTGTCCTTCCGCGCGCCGGCTGGGTACCGGCGAGTTCAGGTCTGCGCGCGTTGGGGAGCGCGCGGCTGTGAGGAGGGGAAGTGTGGGCAGCGTGGGGCAGGCTCTACCTGCCCGCAGACACGGAGGGTCACTGTGTTCCGAGGAAACCCGGGCACCCGAGAGAGGATGTGAGACAGAACGAGCCGTTTCTGTGCGGTTGGCTTTATTTGCCTCCTCACAAAACGCCTCTTGCCCTTGACGCCGCGGGACCCCGACAGGAGGCAAACGGCTGCTACAGCCGCTGTGGCCAGACGGGGTCGCCCGCCCCAAGCCTGACGGGTGGCCCAGCCGCGTACCCGAGTCGGCAGCCTCTCCGCCGCCGTCGCTAGCGCGCCTGTTTCAGGGGGAACGTAGCCTGACAGAAGGGAAACTCGGCTTTGGGGCTTTGACGGTAGAAGCGCGAATCTGTTCTAGAAAGCTTTTAAGTACCGTAATGACTATAATTTATTCATTCAACAAATGTTTGTCGAGTGCCTGTTCCGTGCCAGGCATGCAACTAGGTTTAGGCTACAGCCCTGATCAACTCGGACGCCATGCCTCTTTTCATGGAACTTGCAGAACACCATGTATTCGTGTTTAAAATATACACTGCATGTGAATTTGCTATAGTTTCTGGACTATAAAATGTCTTGGTCTATAAAAGTCTTTGCTATAGTTTCTGGACTATAAAATGCCCTTCCTATATTGAATTTCAGTGATAGAAGTAGAGGCACTACGTTAAATTCATATAATCGCTCTATATCGGAGGAGAAAGACCCTTTTGCTCAAAGTTAATTATGGCTATATCCCCCAGTAGCTGGCAGAAAAGGAGAAGGGAACACTGCTTGCGAAGAGATGCTCTCTGCCGGTGGCCTGAAATCTAAACCGACTGAATTCCATAATTCGGAGAGTTTCTGGGTTGAAAAAGCCAACTATTCCCTTACAAAACATGAAAGCCTGTAAAAATAGTAGCTAAGCAGCAGTAGTAGTAGAGATAATGGTTTCAAGCTTTCTTAAACTCTTCTAAACCAGATTGGGTGAAACACCAGCAAAAAATAGATTAAGGGTAGTACCTCCCCAGCGGCTTATTTAAAATTGCATCAAGTCATGGCCATTCAACTAAGATAGTAATGATATGGACAGAATTCAGACACTAATAGGTAAGATAGAATTTTCAGGCTTAACAGCTGTATTAAGACAGTATCTTGGTCTGTGCCTACCCCTACATAGAGTTACCTAGAAGCAAGTATCTAAGTTTAAATCTACCATTTTTACTATTTGGTCTTTGTCTCAATCTGTTCTATGGTCCTTACATTTCATGCCTTCTTTTGGATTAAATATTTTTAATTCTATTCTCTCCCACCAATAAGTTATACATTATTTTTATTTTCGTAGCAGTTCAGTTATTTATTGCTGTGTACAAACCACCCCAAAATTTAGTGATTTAGAATAACAGTTCTTATTTTCCCATAATTCTGGATTCTCTGGCTTAGGAATTCAGACAGTGCCTAGTGCATGTGGCTCAGTTCTGCTTGGTGATGCCTAGGGTCTCAACTGGGGTGGTTCAAATAGCTGGGCCTGGCTCATCTAGGGCCATATGTCTTGGGCCTCTGTTCTGGCTATTAGCTGGATTCCCTAGTTTTTCTCTGTAAGCCTTGTCCTCAGGATTCATTTGGGATTCCTCACAGCATGATAATCTCAGGGTTCCAAGAGAAAGCAGTCCAAGAGGACAAGCCTCAATATGCAAGCTTTTGCTTGCATCATGCTTGTTAATGTGTCTGTCACCAGAACAAGGCATATGACAAGCTCAGCATCTACATGGGAGGGACCCACAGGAGACCATGAATACAAATATAAGAAGGTGGGGTTCATTGGGGGTCACTTGGATTAAGGGTAGACCACCTTATTCCATGGATTAATAGTTAAAAGTTACTAGTTAAAAGTTACTTCCAGAGTGTAGCCCTTTGGAATTCCAGTTTAAAGTCTTTCTTCCTTAGGCCCTGAACACAAATTTTTCACCTTCCATTCCCTACCTATGTCTCTTGAGGCAGTTGAAAACTCTAGCTAGTTCTCAGTTTTTCCACTATGACTTTCAGAATGTCAATTGTTCCAAAGAGAAAAATGGCACTTTCTGGACTCACAACTCTTGGATCTAGGCTGCTCAGACTGTTAATGTTTTACTACTCCAGAGAAGGTATTTTCTACAAGGTCCACTTCAAATGTGACCCCTGGAAGAAATGGAATTGGAAGGTCCTCCTATAGAACAGAATCAGGAACTGACAGATTAACTGACCAAGGGCATAGATTTCTAATTATCCAACAGGATTGGAGATGTTCTATGGACCAGTGACCACTGTGTGTTTCTCATTTTCCCCTTTCCTGAATGGGACTTTTACCAATATCCTGTACTTTGCCTATCTACCATTATCTTAGGGGTATTGAGGCAAAAAACTTTTCTTTAAAAGTTGGTTGCCAGAGCATGAAGAGCCACACAGTTGTTGGGAGTACTCCATATCATTGGAACTTCTAGATCCTGGCCTCTGAGCTCATTATCGTAACTGGATGCGAGACTCTGAGATTGTTCCTCTTAGGGAGGAGATGAATGTATTCCTTGTATGAGAAGGGGCAGCAGATACTACTTATTCCCCTTTCTTCTCAGAAAGAGCCTGATACTTTGGGAGTGAGTGGGCAGAGGGCTAGCAATGTGCCTAACCAAAAAAACCTCATTTTCCAAGATCCCATATGCTTATGAGTAGCCATAGCATATAATTCTGGACATATGATGAAGATTTCTAGAAAAGCATTTCTTTTCCTTAACATACATAGACACACCTTCCGTTTCTTCTTCTTCCTCCTAGAATACTACCATGGGATGGAGATGGAGCCTCATGACAAAAACGAAAGTGAACATAATGTGGGAAATATAAAGATGGGATCCACAAGCTAGGGATTCTGGAGCAGAAAGATAGGAGTCTGTGTCATTCATGACATCTTGAAGCTGCTATGGTAGTCCTAGACTGTCTTCCCTGGAACTCATTGTAACCTCAATTTAGTTTTTCTGTTTTCTGTTATGTGTAGCTAGACATGTTCTTAGCTAATAAACCAATATATAAACTATAATAGTTATCTTCTAACTGGTTTTCTTGCATGCAGACTCCACCAGTGAGATAGCAACATAACCATATGTCAGAAATAGCTGTCAAAGTAATACATCAAGTCCTATAACATTTCCTGCCAATTTCACAGGTATACCAAATGCTATGATTAAGAAATATAGGTCTATTAAAGAAAAAAAGAAGTACAGAGAAGACATAAGAGACACAAGACATAAGACAAAAGAATCTTTTGCAGTCATCAAAAGAAATGATATCTTGCCATTTGCAACTACATGGATGGAACTAGAGGGTATTATGCTGAGTGAAATAAGTCAATCAGAGAAAGACCATTTTCATATGATCTCTCTGATATGAAGAATTTGAGCGGCAGGGTGGGGGGATTGTGGAGGGTAGGGAATGAAAAAATGAAATAAGATGGGATCGGGAGGGAGACAAACCATAAGAGACTCTTAATCTCACAAAACAAACAGAGGGTTGCTGGGGGGTAAGGGGGTTAGGGATAGAGTGGCTGGGTTATGGACATTGGGGAGGGTATGTGATATGGTGAGTGCTGTGAATTGTGTAAGCCTGATGATTCACAGATCTGTACCCCTGGGGCAAATAGTACATTATATGTTAATAAAAAATATATATACATGCTACTCAGAAAAAAAAAATACCCATAGTTGAACCTTCTTCTAAAGTCTTCTAAAGTCCCCTTTTAACACTTTGCTACAGTTGTGTTTGGTCTTATTTTATTCAAAGGGTTTTTTTTCCCTTATTGTTATAAGATTATTGTATATTCATATTTTAAACCCTATATTATAAGCAGCTTTCCATGTTAGCACAATCTTTTAAACAAATAGTCATCAAATATTCCAAGTAACTATGATGTTTTACCTCACTGGTTCTTTGTCATAGAACTTGTCAATTCACTTTAAAAAAATTTAGGGGCTCCTGGGTGGCTCAGTCCTTAAGCATCTGCCTTTGGCTCAGGTCATAATCCCAGAGTCTCGGGATTGAACCCTGCAGGGGGCTCCCTGCTTAGCAGAAAGCTTGCTTCTCCCTTTCCCACTCCCCATGCTTATGTTCCCTCTCTTGCTGTGTCTCTTTCTGTGAAATAAATAAAATCTTAAAAATAAATTAATTTTTAAAAAGTATTCACTGAGTATATATTACATTCAAGTTCCTGAATTAAATATTGTAGGAAAACGTACGTGAATAAGTGGCTCCTCTCTGAATACTCTTTAAAACTACAAAAGGCACAAACTTATACCTGGCAACATAAATGCTGGGGCACCTGGGTGGCTCAGAGGGTTAAGCCTCTGCCTTCAGCTCAGGTCATGATCTCAGGGTCCTGGGATCAAGCCCCATATCAGGCTCTTTGCTCAGCAGAGAGCCTGCTTCCCCCCTCTCTCTCTGCCTGCCTCTCTCCTTACTTGTGATCTCTCTGTGTCAAATAAAAAAAAAAATTTAAGAATACATAAGTAAATAAATAAATGCCATATGTAGGTGTATACTTTCTATATATGGCCCTAAGCCATTTAATTCTTTTAAAATATATTTATAGCGTTAAAATATTTTAATTTCCTTTCCATTTATTCCTTTTATCGGTAATTTCTTTTCCTTGTCTGTTGGATTTGCCTTGGCATGGCTGATCAGTTTGGTAGAGTACTTTCAATGAATAATTTTTTCATATAAAAGCCAAAACTACTCCCTTGAAATTTCAAGTGACCCCAGACTTCCCATTTCATTAGCATAATACATGCTATGAAGTATAAGTATCAATATGTTGTTTTCTATTTTCACAACTATTAGTAATAGTTAATTAGTTAATTCCCCAACATCCTTCTGTTAGAAGGATAATCATTTCTGGTTGCCACATAAAGAAGGAAACAGTGACTAATGTGACTCAGCACAATGAAAGACCTGAGATTTGAAAACAGACACCTTAGTTCTTAGCAATGCTATAGTGAAATTACATGGAGAATGCAGCTAACGTGCATAAACGGTAGACGGGCAATTCCTTCTCTGTGAGTGGTAAGTCCAGGCTATAATGTTTTCTGACTACGTTTATATAAAGACAACTTAATTCTTTGACTCAAAGGAAGTTCATAATTGCATGTATCTATTATATTCAAAGTGAAAGAAAAGTGAAACTTATTATCTAGGCAACTGAATTACTACTGTTTTTAAACATAAAATCTATTATTGAAAATTTTGTGTTGATGTTTTTATTAATGGGTTAACCCCTGGAACTTACTTAAGAAAGATTTCCTATTTCCCTTGGAGGGAGTGCTGCACTCTTAGGATTCTAGAACAAGAAAAGATTTTGGTTGGAATTTATTTACCTAAAGTTGGTTTTGAATATGATGTTGATGGGAAAGGATTGGAAAATGCTGCTAGAGAATATGTCAGAGCAACTGAAGGTAAGAAATTTAATCAGCACAAATTAAAGGTGAATTAATTCAAAGCTCAGAGATAGGCCGATTCAGACTCAGACATGAACATGCTTTGATAAATGTGTACTTAAGATTCATATTTTCATAAAATGATAGAATATTCACTTTAAGGACCAATTTCAGGTTTTAAAAATATTTCTTCTTTGTAATGTCTTCTTTCTTGAAACTCATCTTTCTCCACCTCTGATGAAGCAGTAAGGTACCTCTGTCTGGGAAAGATGAGGATATCTGGCCTAGCAGAAAATTAAATAGATGGAATATGAATAGCATAAGTTCTAAAATGTTTATGCCAGATCATAAACTATTCTGTTTTTCTAAGATTTGCATTTGTCAACTCCCTAATCATCTGCTCGACTGTTCCTATCACAGGATGCATGACAATCAAGTATGCTCTTCAATTCCCCTTCAGTTTTGGGCCTGTTGAGTAATTCCTATAGCACACAAAGTGCTGTTTGATTTAAGTGGTTTTGGGTCTATACAAAATGATTCCTTCAGAGAAGTCCGCAGATGTTTTTTGGATCATTCATTCAGTTGATTTAGAATACATTTATTGGGTGTATGTGTGCCGGGTACTAGTTATGCAATGATGACTTAGATAGTTCTTACTTTCTGTTTCTTATAGTAGAGTCTGTGAACTGACCATCCAGATGGCCTGTGAAAGTCTGCTGCAGATTCTCCAGTCCCATCCTAGACTTTCTGAATCTGAATCTCAGAGAGCAAGGGATTCTTCACTTTGAAGATATTCCCTAGGTAAGCTTTAAGAGTTCACAGTCTTTTTTTTTTAAATTAACATATAATGTATTAATTTTTTCAGGAGTACAAGTCTGTGAATCATCAGTCTTACATAATTCACAGCACTCACGATAGCACATACCCTCCCCAGTGACCATCACCCAGCCACTCTATCCCTATCCCCCTCCTCCAGCAACTCTCAGTTTGTTTCCTGAGATTAAGAGTCTCTTAACAGTTTGTTTCCCTCCCCAGTCCCATCTTGTTTCATTTTTCCCTCCTTTCCCCTCACAACCCCCCAGCCCTGCCTCTCAAATTCCTCATATCAGAGAGATCATATAGTAATTTCTTTCTCTGATTCACTTGTTTCGCTTAGCATAATACCCTCTAGTTCTATCTGCATCGTTGCAAATGGCAAGATTTCGTGTTTTTTTTAATGGCTACATAGTATTCCATTGTGTGCATGTGTGTGTGTGTGTGTGTGTGTGTATACATGTGTGTGTATGTATATGTATTTATTTATTTATGTATACACACACACATACACCACATCTTCTATATTCATTCATCTGTTGATGGACATCTGGGCTCTTTCCATAGTTTGGCAATTGTGGACATTGCTACTATAAACATTCGGGTGCACGTGGCCCTTTGGACCACTACGTTTGTATCTTTAGGATAAATACCCAGTAGTGCAATTGCTGGGCCATAGGGTAGCTCTATTTTCAACTTTTTGAGGAACCTCCATGCTGTTTTCCAGAGTGCACAAGCTTGCATTCCCACCAACAGTGTAGAAGGGTTCCCCTTTCTCTGCATCCTTGCCAACACCTGTGGTTTCCTGACTGGTTAATTTCATCCTTTTTGACTTGTGTGAGGTGGTATTTCACTGTGGTTTTGATTTGTATTTCCCTGATGCCAAGTAATGTTGAGTACTTTTTCATGTGTCTGTGAGTTCAGTCTTTTAAAACACTTGAGATGGGCTGGGAGACAGGGAGGGAAGGAGACTTTCAGGGTGTGGCCAAATAGAAAAATAAACAAACACTATGGTGATAGTGCTAAAATAGAGGTATACAGGCAAAGTGTTAAGAATATATAATGAGGAGTTAAGCCTAACCTAATATTGTCAGAGGAGAGAACTATCAGCAGCAGATTTCTTGAAGTATCTAGAGTTCTTATTCTTTAGCATGTTAAGAAACACAGCTGTTTCTATTTGGAGTATATCTACATTTATTTTTAAAGATTTATTTATTTATTTGACAGACAGAGATCACAAGTAGGGAGAGAGGCAGGCAGAGAGAGAGAGAGGAGGAAGCAGGCCCCACGCTGAGCAGAAAGCCTGATGCAGGGCTTGATCCCAGGACCCTGGAACCATGATCTGAGCTGAAGGTAGAGGCTTTAACCCACTGAGCCACCAAGGCGCCCCATATCTACATTTAATAAGGGGGAAAAGCCATTTACTTTTTGAAAAAGTGAATTCCCAATTAATTAAAGATGATGAAAATTATGTTCAGAGATTCATCTGAGTTAACAGCATTTATACTGGTGTGAGTTTATCTTAAGGATATAATTAGGGTATGCACCCTAATTGGTTTGGTTCCAAAGCTGTTCCTTGCAAATAAATTGTGTCCAAGTGCTCATTTCATCAGGTCCCAGAATCAGTTCTCTGTGGGGAAACTTCCCTGTCCTCATTTATATTATTATGAGACATTCTTGCCCATAATAGTTTCTCTTTTTGCCATTCAGGCTCTGCAAAGCCAATACTCAAGACTTTTCTCGGTAACATCAATGGAATTTAGGAATTTAACTCATCAGTAGTCCTGGCCAGCCACACTTTGAAGTATTATGTACATAGTATAAGTTTTCATATTGATGTCTAAACTTTAAATGGTGATTTGGGTACTGGATTACCCTTGCCATTCACTGAAGAGGGATGGTTTTGATGCCTGCCTGCCTTTCATTTGACTCCTCCACTATGCAGATAACTCCTGAGCCATAGGTTTTCTGGTTGACCTATACCTGAAAATTACTTGATCCACTTTAAAAATAAATATTTCTAGTCTCTACACAAGACCACTGAAACAGAATCTCTCAGGTGGAGCTTATACATTGAATAAGAGCTATGTCTTATTTATCTCTTCCTCCCTACTTCCCAGGAGAACACTTAAGATAATAAGGTAGTTAATGACCCCAACTCATTCATTCATTTGTTCATTCATTCATTTATCACATATTTGAGTATGTGTTCTAGGCATTTCCAAGGGCTAGGGATATAGCAGAGAATAAAATGGTCAACTCTTATCAACATTCTAATGGGAAGAGATAGAAGTGGTATCAGGTGATGATGAAAGCTGTACAAATAAGACATGCTAAGGTTATACAACCACATAATTTATCAAATAAGAACACTTTGAGAATAATCATATGTAATTACGTCAAGACAATGCAGATGAAACAAGGACTGCCCTGGATAAACTGAGATATGTAGTCACTCCGGCTAAGGTGTTAAGCTGTGAATAAGAGAATGAGGTGAATTTTTAAAATGATGTGCCATGCAGGCATTTCCTAAATGGAAATATTTGAGCAGAAGCCTGAAGAAGATATAGCAGCTAGCCATGAGGATATTTAGAGAAAGAACATTCCAGGTAAACAGAACAGCCTATGCATATGCTCTGAGGTAGAGGTAAATTTGGCATATTAGAGGAAAATCAGAAAAGCCAGTTTGATTGGAATGGAATGAACAAAAGAGTTCTGCTGAAAAGGTCAAAGGAGCAGCCAGATTTCATACCTTTTAGGCCCATGGTAGGGACTGTGGATTCAACCTTGACATAAAAATCTATATAATTTACATTTTAAAAGAATAATTCTGGCTGCTATGTGTAGCAGAACTTGTAGGATGGCAAGAGCAAAAGCAAGATCAGTTAATAGTCTAGGGAATGAACAAGTGTGGTAACCATGGAAGTGATGTTGTGATTAGATTCTGGACACATGTTGAAGGTAGAGCTGAGAGGATTTGCTGCTGAATTGGATTTGGGGTACAGGAGAAATGGAAGAGCTAGGAATGACCTGTCACTTTGTAGCTTGAGCAATTAAAAGAATGTAGTTGTCAATCTTTAAGATGGTGCAGATTGTGGGAAGCAGGCTTTTGGGAGCAAGGGGAAACTGTAATTTTGGACATGTTAAGATTGAGATGTTGGGACGCCTGGGTGGCTCAGTTGGTTGGACGACTGCCTTCAGCTCAGGGCGTGATCCTGGAGTCCCGGGATCGAGTCCCACATCGGGCTCCCAGCTCCATGGGGAGTCTGCTTCGCTCTCTGACCTTCTCCTCGATCATGCTCTCTCTCACTGTCTCTCTCTCTCAAATAAATAAATAAAACTTAAAAAAAAAAGATTGAGATGTAATAGATATCTAAGTGGAGATGGTTAGTAGATGGTTGGATAATGAAGATTAAAGATAGGGGAGAAGCTAGCACTGCTTGCTGCTATATCTAAGGATATCCCCACTTTTAAAGCTAAGAGCAAACACATTGATTCCTTCAATTGACATGAAGGTTAGTTAGGAATCTTGAAAGTATATCTTTTTAAAGAGTACTGGACTGAGGCGCCTGGGTGGCTCAGTCCTTAAGCGTCTGCCTTCGACTCAAGTCATGATCCTAGAGTCTTGGGATCAAGCCTCGCATTGGGCTCTCTGCTCAGCAGGAAGCCCGCTTCTCCCTCTCCCACTCCCCCTGCTTGTGTTACCTATCTTGCTGTGTCTTGCTTTGTCAAATAATAAATAAAATTTTAAAAAAAGTATTGGACTGTATTCTGCATTTGCAGAAGAGGGAATTTTATTTTCACAAAGCTTGGAAGTAAGGTGTTGTCCAATGTTGGTGTGTCTACTCATTTCTTCAGCAGAGGTAAACTGTAATTCCTTTAAACCTAAGCTAACTTACAGTGTCCTTTACCTAACTTTGTTAGTGAAGATTCCATTCAAGGAAGTTGACTGAATAAGAATTTACTCCGAGGCTACAGAAATGAAACAGTTGACATTTGTATGTTCTATGGGTTTAGAGGGAGAAAAAATAGCCAACTCCAAGTCAAGCATAGTAAAATATGAAAATAAAAAATCAGTGAAGGCTCTTATAAGTTTCTAGTAATGTAAGCGTAAATTTGGTTTTGAAACAAAATCTCATATTATCAATTACAGTTCCCATTATTTATTGACTTCTTGCCTACAGACTCCAAAGAAGCAACTTTTTTTAATCTTCAAATGCAAAACTGATGGTATTTACCAGGAAAATCTATATTAAGCAAAAGAAAATATTTACAATATTATGTGATATGTCATTTTTATTTCATCACCTGCCTGAAATTCTTATTTTTTACTTTCTGAAGAGTTAGCTAAATTGAGAATCAAGAATCTGAAGGACTTGTTCTCAATGCTGAGTATGTTTACCCTGAAACCAAGGTAATCTCTTGGTTTTAAAGTTTTGGAAGTCACCAAAAAATAATGTTTCTTTGATTAAAAATAATGCTCTTTTGATATGAAAGCAATGAGACCATAAGAAAAATGGAAACTTTTAAAAAAATTGGACTTCAAAGTTAAAAACCAGGAAATGGGGGCGCCTGGGTGGCTCAGTGGGTTAAGCCGCTGCCTTCGGCTCAGGTCATGATCTCAGGGTCCTGGGATCGAGTCCCGCATCGGGCTCTCTGCTCAGCAGGGAGCCTGCTTCCTCCTCTCTCTCTGCCTGCCTCTCTGCCTACTTGTGATCTCTCTCTGTCAAATAAATAGATAAAATCTTAAAAAAAAAAAAAAAAACAAAACAGGAAATGTCAGCTGCATCATCAAAACCTGAGGCACAGTCCTGGTGGTGGAAATAAATGGGCTAATTGCATAGATAAATAGCTGAGAAAAGGACTTGTTGATTGATGATCATTTTTATTCATTCCACTATTTTATTGAACACTCGCTATGCGTAGTTGCTGGGCATGCACTGGTTAGCAAAATGAACAGGATCCATGCCCGCATTTAGCATATGGAAGAAAATAAATTTTACTCAAATCAACATATAATTACAAACTTCAGTAAATGCTTTGATGAAGAAAAGCAGGGTGCCAGGACAGAGATGAATCTAGGCTGGGGGAGCCAGGAAGGGCTTCTTTAGTGAAGAAACATTTGGTTGAGCTCTGATGATTAAGCATTAACTTGATCAGAGAGAGATGGGTGGGAACAGTTAACAATGGTCAGGGGATGGGAACCATGTGTGCAAAACCAGAATTGTGAAAGTGTGGCATGCAGAAGAGAGCCAGTGGGTCTGGAAAGTAGAAAGCAAGAGGAAGAGTGGCTGGAGATGATTTGAGGATATAGACCTTCAGGCCTAATAAACGATTCTGAAGAAAAGTAGGCAGAGGACACCTGACTGGCTCAGTTGGGGGAGCATGTGACTCTTGAACTTGGGATTGTGAGTCTAAACCAAAAACAGGCAGTCACTGAAATGTTTTAATTAGAAAAATGACATGACAAAATTTTTATTTTTAAAAGTCAACTCTGTGGTAAGGGGAACTTTCACTTCCAGTAATTGATTTGGTAACTCAGGCTTACATTCTTACTGAGAAAACCCACAAAAGTTGAACAAAATATTTTTGTTTGTCTTTTGTTTTTGTTTTTCTTTTTTTAACAAAGTATTTTTAAAATCATTCTAGGAGCTAAAATGAAGAATGAAGTTAACAAATCCATGGAGGTGAGCAGAACGTTTAGAGGCACTTTTCCCAAAGAGGTGGTTGAGAAGCTAAGCAGAACTTTTGACAGACTAACAGAGGGAGGGATATAAATTCGAAGTTTGAGGAAGGTCAGAGGGGAGTGACGATAGGCTATAAGGTGGGATCCAAAGGACTACACTGGAAATAATGGTAAACCAGTAATAGGCTAGCCCTCCTAGCTTCGAATCCTCTCATGTCCTCCAACTGGATTAAGGTGATCTAGAATTGCTAGTGGCCTTAACCTCTTGCCAGAAGCAAATATAAATCCTCCTTGGAGACAGATAATATAATTCTAGGCCTCAAACTATTTTTACAGTTATCTAAATGCAATATCTGACACTCAATTAAAAATAACCAGATAAGCATTCACAAACCAATGGAAAATGTCAAAGGACACAGAGGCCAGATTAAAGGTTCTTCTGAGGGACCAAATAGGGCAATTTGAATGATAAAAATAAGTAATGCAATTCATTATAACATATTGAGTGAAAAAGAATCTGTGAGTTGATAAAATATGCAAAGGGCAAGGGTACAACAAGCAGAGGGAAAACTCATCTTTACAGAGGCATGCCAATTAATAAATGTAGATAGATTGATAACGTTAAGACATCATTTTGTGTGGCACCAGGATTGCTCAGTCAGTTAAGCATCAGACTGTTGATTTCCACTCCAGTCATGATCTCAGGGTCCTGAGATGGAGCCTTGCTTCAGGCTCTGTGCTCACTGGGGAGACTGCTTGAGGTCCTCTCTCCCTCTGCCCCTTCATCCATGTACTCTTTTTCTTTACAATAAATAAATCTTTAAAAAATCATTTTGTGGGGGCACCTGAGTGGCTTAGTCATTAAGTGTCTGCTTTCAGCTCAGGTCATGAACCCAGAGTCCTGGGATCAAGCCCTGCATTAGGCTCCCTGCTCAGTGGGAAGCCTGCTTCTCTCTCTCCCACTCCCCCTGCTTGTTGTCCCTCTTTCTCTGTGTCTCTCCCTGTCAAATAAACAAATAAAATCTTTTAAACAAATCAATTTGTAACCACCAAAATAGTAATTGATAAGGAAATAATTATTAATGGATATTAACACCACTGGGTCAATGATTAGAAAATAGGATATTCACAGTCTCTGAGTATCTCCTTATACATTATTAGTAACAAAAGGAAAGAAGTGATTTGACAATAGAGAAATCTGACACATACCAACTTAACCAAATGATCACACTTAAAATAACCAACAGGCACTATATGCCTTCTGATATGGTGAACAGAGGAGAACAAATCATCAGCCATGTAGTATTCCTGTAAAATATATAAAATATATATACATATAAATGTTTTTGAGTTTAGCAAACTTCTACTGAATTCTACTTGCAGATAAGTCATGTTTTAGGAGTTGTGGAGAACAAGACCTTAAGATGTGTAATAATGCCTTCCTTGAGTTCAAGTTTACAGACTAGTTGGGGAGATAAGCCATCTGTGATAATTATATTATGAGAGTTATTTTATTGGCCAAGATTAAAGCAAGAGCATTTCAAAGATTTTTTTCAAATGCCTACCTGGTCATCCAAGACTCTCCTGTATAAACTATTATCAATAGAAACAGTTATAAGTCTGAAATAAGTGCTTTAATTAAGACAGTTTGATTTGGAAATTTTGCCCACTGTGCTATATATTCACTTCAACAAAATGTCAGTGTCTGTTATGCCTTGGGAACTGGATAGGCACTGGGTATATACCTCTTCACAGAACTTTGCTAAAAGGCAAATCATCCTCTGGGAGATGTGTCCCTTTAAACTGATGGTAATCATTTCAATTTTAGTTTAAGAATTTTCAGTCTTGATAATAGATTTTGATTGCAGTAGAGATCACATGGACATCTGAGTAACCAAGAGATAAAAAGAGGGACTCTCCTTGAAACAAACAAATGAAGAAATGGATGACGAATTTTGGTCATTCCTAAGAAAGTATGGGAAGGTTGAGGAATTTGGTTGTGAAGTTATTTGGTTTTGTTTTTTTGCAAAGAAGAGGATTTGTTGGTTACTTTTTGGTTGGTTAAGGAGATAGAAAAAAGAATAAGATGGAGAGAAGAGCATTACAGAAATTTCACAATACCTAACTACCTCGTCCCTGTCTGAGGAGTAGGAGCAGGGCAGGTGAAAGAACAAGTTCTAGAACATCAATTTTTAATCTAAGCATGAGGAATAATCAGACAAATACAAATAGTGGGACATTTTACAGAACTCTTTAAAAAGTATCAATGTCACGAGAGGAAAAGAAAACAGCAGAACTGTTCTAGATTAAAGGAAATTAAAGGCTGTGTCTGATCTTTATATAGATACTGGATATTAAGAAAATCCTATAAAGAATATCAATAAGATAATTGGGGAATTTTAATATGCACTGAATATTAGATATATTATGGTATCAATGTTTAATTTTTTGAGAATGATAAGAGGTAATGTGATTGTGTAGAAGAATGTCCCTGTTCTTAGGAAAAAGATACATGTTGATCTATTTAAAGGGTGAAGCATTATATTAGAGTCCTTTCATATGGTTCAGGAAGAAAAAATACTTATAATTATATGCAATCTTCACTTTGCTAGTAGTGCAGCATTCAAACGACCATGTAAAATGAAGTTGTGAAAAATTATTTTCATAACCAGTGGGAAAAATTACCATTGTTCCATGACCTGTATAAATATTTTTGTCAAAACATTATGACATTCAGTTATAAATGTAGGAAAATTTAAAAACTAGTAAAACTAATTTTTATTTGATACACTAGAATTTAAAGCATTAGAAATGTTGAGAATTGAAGTATTAAATTTCTTTGTGAAAAACTTAGAATAGTTTGAACAGTTTTTCTGATTATAAAACTCTGGATCAAGCATCTTCTCTGTACCTTTGCAAATTGTCATAATCCTAGTTTGGATCAGCTTGAATCATTTTATCATTTGCATTTACAATTTGTGAAATCTTCAAAGTTCTTTTAGTGTGAAGTTTTTGCCAATGTCACTTCCTCCAAGACATTTTTAAACTTTTCATCAAAATCGCTTTCTTCCTTAATCTCGATAACTCTGCATTCAGTAAGTTCCTCTGGCTGTATATCTAGAGTGTTTCTAATAGTAGCAGTGTCAGTATTCCCAGTTATCTCTTCTATAGCTCCATTTGTGCTTGATTCAAATTTCACTTTCAGTGTTACCACTTTTCTTTCCTGCACTTTCATCTTTTCTGGCCAATTACTCTTTCAAATATTATTTCATAAAGTGTCATGTGAGACTCAGTCTGTTAAGTGTCTGACTCTTGATTTCGGCTCAGGCCATGATCTTGTGGTCATGAAATCGAGTCCCCCCCATTGGGTTCTGCTCTCAGCGGGGGTCTGCTCGAGATTCTCTCCCTCTCTCTCCCACCCTGCTTGCGCTCTCTCTTTCTCTCTCTATGAAATAATAAATAAATCTTTTTTAAAAAAGTGTCATGTGAATTTATCCCTGGGAGAAAAAGAAACAACACAATTGCATGCTTTGTTGTCTGTGCTTGAACTGAATAACAGATGTGCAGTGACCAATCATTGACAAATTTTGAAAGAAGTATTGTGATTCGACACTGTCAACGATCATGATGGGCATCTGTTAATTATAAGGTGATTTGAAGATTGAAGCTCCAGCAGTGAAGCTGTACTTTATGCAATTATAGTGAGCTGTGCTCGCTTCGGCAGCACATATACTAAAATTATAGTGAGTATACTATGGTAACAGAAATATGAATCATGCCATATGTAACTACCTGTGTATGTGTTTGTATACTTAGATATGTGTGTGGATCTCCATAAAGGATATAGAGGTACCCATTATACTATTCTTGCAGCTTTTCTGTAAATTTTTAAATTACCATCATAAAAGTTGGAGGGAGGAAGGAAATAGTTCCTAAGGAGATAAGACAATGCAATAAAAACCTGGAGAAACAGGGGCGCCTGGGTGGCTCAGTGGGTTAAGCCGCTGCCTTCGGCTCAGGTCATGATCTCAGGGTCCTGGGATCGAGTCCCGCATCGGGCTCTCTGCTCGGCAGGGAGCCTGCCTCCTCCTCTCTCTCTCTGCCTGCCTCTCTGCCTACTTGTGATCTCTCTCTGTCAAATAAATAAATAAAATCTTAAAAAAAAAAAAAAAAAACCTGGAGAAACAACAGACAATAAAAACAGACCAACAGGGTATCCAGTGAGTAGAAAAAGCTATGGAACCAAACTGCCTGTGTTTGAATCCCACTTTATCCATCAGCTGTGTGACCTTGGGCAAATTATGTAATCTCTCTGAATCTGTGTGGATTCAAATGGAGATTAAAAATGCTACCTATTTCATAGGACAACATGATTAAATAATTTGCATATATGAAATATTTAGAACAATAGTGGTATATAGTTACTTTTCTGTATAAGCTGTTACAGGTTTGTTAAGATAGGGTAGACTTTTAATATGTTTAGATATTGATAAGAATCCAGAAGAGGGATATTGAAGTTGTAAGAAGGGATAATTAATGGTGTATAGTTCCAAAAAAGGTGGAAGGAAATAAGGTCCAAAGGAACAGAATAATTGTTCTTAGACTAAAGAGCATCTCTATTTTAATAGGAGGGGAAGAGAATAGGATAGGTACAGGTATGGGTTGGGTAGTAAGTTTGCTAGGGAGAAGGTGTTACAAGATAATGACTTCTGTATTCTCCAGGAAATAAAAGGTGAAATATTTTCTGTGAGTGAGAACTAGAGTAGGGGATTAGAGGTTGAGAACAGTGGGGAACACATGAAGTGACCCTTCCTGAGAGCAAGAAAGCCAGTTGGCCAAAGAAATATAATAGAATTGTTGGCAGTGTTGAGTTGAGAGCCCAGAGCTAGTGACCTGAAGATTAAAGTCATATCAACGTGGCCTTTTATGTTTCTCAGTTATGGTGCACAGTTGCCTGGATGCAGGCATGGAGGATATGAGCTGTTGAGTTCATCCAAGACTGAAGTTCTTCAAGGCTGATGTTTTGAAATGGTAAAGAGACAAAGGAAATTACGGTATTGGCAAAAGAAGTACTGAAAGTATGGACTATGAAATCTAACCTGGCAGTGAGGGAAGCAGGAGAAGACTAGTGATTAGAGAAAGTAAAGGGGACCATGAATCAGAGAAGGTTCCCCTTGAGGTCAAGTAATGATCCTAGTGAGAATTGTTTAACAAGCAAACTAGCCATTTTCTAAATTAGGGAGCAGTGTTCTGTGTAAACAGGATGTTTAATTGGAGTTCTTTCTGTTTTAGTTTTGGTTGAGGCCCTAAAGACAGAAGAAAACAAAAGGTGCTATAATGAGGCATTATATCACCTATGTGAGACCTGCAAAGAGATGGTCAAATTAGTCTTGTGGCCCTTAATCCATCACCCTCCTGGAGTGTGTGCAAACATTGGAATTGAAAAATCAAAAGGCAAGTGTTCTTTGCAGAATTTTTGGAGTACCTGGGCTTTTTCTTTCTCTTTTTCCTAGGTGAAGAGAATTGTGCTCCTCTCTCAAATGACATAAGAAAGATACTTTAAGGAAAACATTTGAAGACCTTCAAATGTGCCTCCTTGAGTTTGAAGAGTGTGAGGGCTGGTAAGAGAAGCTCTGACCAAATTAGGTGTATGTGAGGGGGATGAGGTGGGAAGCATATAAGGCTGTATTGGGAGCAGACTATATATCCACCAGCAGCTCGGCAAGGGTGGGTGAGTATTTCCCCTGGCCCAGATACAGGCCTATGGCAGGAACCAGTCTAGAGGTATCCCAGATTCCATGACTAGCTTGAGCGAGTGGGAACTAGATGGTCAGGGACTGAGGAAGAAATTGTAGTAAGCCAGTAGGAGGTGAGAGACATTGCTTCCATCATGGGAGCTTACTGGGGTGTTCCAAGTAGGAAGCATCTCTTCAAAACTCACAAAAATGGCCATCGAAGGAAGGAGTAAGCAATGGAATTTTGCCATCCCATGGTGGATTGTGTCCATGACAACCAAGTGAAACCTTGACAACCTCTCCTCTCTCCTCTTGATCCAGTCCTGGAGTGTACAGAGGCAGCTGAACTGGGAGTAGGGTGAAGAGGAATAAGAACCGACCATAGGTATTCCTTTCTCCCTCCACAGGCTTTCCAGCAAGCAGCAGTAACAAGATGAGGGGAGAGAGGAGCCTTAGCTTTGAATGTGTCTCAAACTCTATTGAACATTTTAATGATTGCACTGAGACTATCTTGTGGCTGAGAGTTCTGAGAAGAATTTTTATCACCTGAAAGCCAGAAGTTAGTACTCCGCTCTAATAACAAAGAAAACAAAGTAAGAACTAGTTTAGAGAAGGAGTTGAAAGGGCAATTGGAAGCAAAAAGAGAACTTACCTTATAATTCTGCCCTCAAGGATTGCAGTTTATTCCCTATAATACTGATTACTCCAGATTAGTGAGATAATGCTGGCAAGGTCCAGAGTGTAGCTGTGGGAGTGGCAAGCTGTGATGGAGTGGAATAGAAGGTCATTGAGGGGGAAGAGATCAAGAAATGAGAGACCTGGTGTTGGATGAGTCACATCCACATTTGTGGATGGCAAATGTTGAGGTAGAAAGACTACAAGCCATGTGCCCAAGGCCAGTGGTTCTCAAACTTCAGAGTATATTAGAATCACCTAGAGAGCCATTAAAAGATACAAAGACAGACTTGTTGAAGCAGGATAGAGCTTGGGCTTCTATATATATATATTTTTTTTCTTTTTTTAAAGATTTATTTATTTATTTGACAGAGAGATCACAAGTAGACAGAGAGGCAGGCAGAGAGAGAGAGAGAGAGAGGGAAGCAGGCTCCCTGCTGAGCAGAGAGCCCGACGCGGGACTCGATCCCAGGACCCCAAGATCATGAGCCGAAGGCAGCAGCTTAACCCACTGAGCCACCCAGGCGCCCTTCTATATATTTTTAACAAGTTTCCAGGTGATCTGGAATATACAATGAAGTTTGAGAACCACTGCCCAATATTTAGTGCAGAGAAGTAACTGTCAGTATATAACAGCACCTACCAGAAAAAAGGAAGAGAGGGTAGTTTAGCCAAATAGCAGGGGTCCCTACAATGCATTTTTAGTTATAAAAAAGTAAGAAAGTAGTGGTCTGGAAACAGGAATGGGGATAAGTAGCTGCCTAACCATTATCTGTGACTACCACTTTTCCTCTCTCCCTCCTTTCCTTCCCTACCACTCTCTTGAGAAAAGTTGTGAGTGTTAAGTGTTGACTTAATGTCTCTTCAGAAAAAGATATGTTGCAGTCCTAATCTCTAGCACCTTAGGATATAAACTTATTTGGACATAGTGTCACAAAAATTTGGAAATAGCTGTAATTAGTTAAGATAAAGTCATGCTAGAGTGGGGTAGGCCCCTAATCCAATATAATTAGTGTCCTAATTATATAAAATAAAAAAAAAAAAGGCCATTGCAGACACAGAGAATGCCATGTAAGAATGAAAGCAGTGGCGGGGGGGTGGGAGGTTGGGGTACCAGGTGATGGGTATTATAGAGGGCACAGCTTGCATGGAGCACTGGGTGTGGTGAAAAAATAATGAATACTGTTTTTCTGAAAATAAATAAATTGGGAGAAAAAAAAAAAAAAGAATGAAAGCAGTGATTGGTGTTACACAGCTGTAAACCAAGGAATGCCAAAGGTTTCTGGTCAACCACCAGGAGCTAGAAAGAGGCAAAGAAGGAATCCCTTACAAAAAACATTTGAAGACAAGGCCATAGTGCCACCTTGGTTTTGGGTTCCTGGACTCCAGAACTACAAGACAATACATTTTTGTTGTTTTAAGCTACCTGTTTATGACACTCTATTATGGCAGCTCTAGGTAGCTAATGTAACAAGATATTCCTTTTTTGGTGAACTATAAATCATCTCTTATATTTTGCCCATATTGTGTTCCTGTCTCCTTTTCACTGAACTTACAGTGTCAGGACACAGAGAAACCATGTGTGAGTCAATGGATGTCACTAGAACAAGAAAAAGTTCACTGTTTCTCCACATAAAAAAGCTGATACACAATACGCTTTATGTTCTTGTTGGAGTAGTGAGCCCACACAGTGACTTCTGTAATTATTATTGAGAAATGAATCAGTTCATATAAGATGATAACTTAGAGTAGGTGTATGTTAAAGTCATTTTGAAAAAAGGGAAAGAAGCCTATGAAATATATCTATGTGCTACTCTCATAAGAAAGCATTCCAATGAGGAATCTTAAATGTCTTCATCAAAGTGCTGAAGAAACTTCTTGGCAGTCATATGTAATGGGTTCCACATCCAAAATCCCTCCTCCTCCTCTGATTTTCGTAGCTCTTCCTTTTTTTCCATTATTGAAAGAACGGCCCAGATATCACACTAGGTGACCCCAGAAGAGTCTAAATTCCCAATTTATTTAGCAAAGGCTGCAGAAACCAGCAGAAGGAACATGCCACTCAGAACAGGAACAGAGGGAGGGAGCATATCTCATTAATTTTTCTACAACCCCCCATAGTCCCTAACAGGGGGCAGCTGTCCTCTGACATGTTGGTTCATGCATACAACACAGTCCAGAAATGCTACCTCTAGAAATCTCATTTACAGAAAAACCCTAAAGGGCCAAGTAAAGGACTAAGGTGGCTTATAGATTCTGGAGAGAGGTTAGAATAATTACTAGCTGAGCTGAGTAGTCCAAGATGAATGTCTGGAAGAGGGATCACATGCTGAATTTTTTCTGTCAGGCCTTAAACATGGATAGGGTTCATTAAAAAGGCATCTGGGCCAGAGATTCTTGTCCCAGCTTTACACATAGATGGTTTCAAAACTCTCTCTCCAGTCATAATCCTGCTTTCTGCAAGACCCTTTCACTTGGATGCTCTGCAGCCACCTGCAGCTCACCATACCAAAAAATTTAGCTCATCTCAGCCCCATCTGCACCCCCCCAAATCTGTCACTCTTGAATTTCCTTTTTATACGGTTTCCTAAACTCCCCGAGTTATTTGCTTGTACTGTCTCAAACTCACTTGTTCCATTTCACCTGCTCTTCAGTCTGTCTTCAGTATCCTTCACATTCCTGAAACTGTCTACTCAAGGCCTCTAGTAACCCTGGTGGCATCCAGTCTAATAGACACTTTACTCTCCTCCTACTCACTTCTCAGTAGCATCAAGCTGCAAACTTCTCAGCTGACCATTCTCCTCTCTTGACCTCTGGTATATTACACATTATGATTTCCTTTCCACTCCCTTTCCCTGTTTCTGTCTCCTTACATTTTCCTCTTCAATCTCTAAAATATGGAGTTCCTCTAATATATCTTTAAATACCACCAGTATATGCTGATCAACCATATATCTAATAGGCTCCAGACTTGTAAATATAGCTACTAACTTGACATCTCTCTCAACATCTCTCAGGCATTTCAAACATAACATACCCCCAACCAAACTCTTGATTCCCTTTCAAGACCTCCCAGCTCAACCTGTTCTTTCCCAGTCTTCCAACTTAACAGTCTTCCAAGGCAATGGTGTTCCATTTCATACAATTGCCCAAGCCAGAAACTTCTCCCTTTCCCTCCTCTCCCACATCTGATCCATCTATAAATCCTATGGTTCCTACCTTCACAATAAATCTCAAATGTACTTCTCTTCATATCCCTTCTACAACTATGGTCTAAGCCAAACCAGGTCTCCAAACTGATTTCTCTGACACACTTCTTACTACCCTTGCCCCAGTCCTAGGCTCTTCACCCAGGACAGTCAGAGAGTAAATTAAGAGTTTCTTACTATGACCTACAAAGCCAGGCATGTTTTGACTTTTACTAGCCCCTCCAAGCTCACCTCATTCTATGCTCTCCTGCATGCACAGAACTTAAACCTACTGTCCTTCCATTTCCCTAGACCAGCCCAGCTCTTTCCTGCCTCATGCCTTTTGCATAAATTATTTCTTCACCTTGAACAGTCTGCCTACTCCTTTAATATGCATTCCCTTCACCTAATTACACTTGACATTAGGTACATGGATTGACACACAGTAGGCTGTCAGTATGCATTTGCTGAAATAGGGCCACAAATGGATCTGACCTGAAAATTCCTCCAACCACGCTTTGGTCAATGAGTAGGACAAGGTGAAACCACCTACTTTGCCAGAAAATGCCTGTTAGAAAAACAGAATGAAGTGGCGGGGGGGTGGGAGGTTGGGGTACCAGGTGGTGGGTATTATAGAGGGCACAGCTTGCATGGAGCACTGGGTGTGGTGAACAAATAATGAATACTGTTTTTCTGAAAATAAATAAATTGGGGAAAAAAAAAAAAAAAAAAAAAAGAAAAACAGAATGAAGTTCAGAGAGACATCTAAGACTGGTCTTCCTTTTCCTTCGGGATTCTACCATCTCATTAAGTAAGAAAGTAACCAAAATATTGAAAGAATATTTAGCCAGCATGAGACAAGTTAAATGTTTTCAGAAAATGGTAGGGTATAAATCACAAATAATAAATACTCACTTGGGCAGCAGCAGTATGGAAAGATGACTACTTACCAAATAATTAGCATAAGCTCCTGGTTCCCATCATTTTCATCACCAAGGATTTGTTTTATTATCCTTTTCTTATAAGGACCTCATTTTTTTTTAAAGATTTTATTTATTCATTTGACAGAGAGAGCATGGGGGAGGCAGAGGCAGGCAGAGAAGAAAACTCACCACTGAGCTGGGAGTCCAATGTGGGGCTCCATCCTGGGACCTCAGGATCAGAACCTGAGCCAAAGCTGCTTAACTGAGCCACCCAGCTGCTTAACTGAGTCACCCAGGTGCCCCAGGAACTCTATTTTTAAAAACATTTGTCTAATAAACAAAATACATTTATCCTATAATAATTTACTTTTCCATTTCTGATTAGACATATATAACATTTCATTAGAGCATTTAATCAGCATGCTGTGAAAATTGGAAACCAAAAGTAGAACCAGGTAGCTTTGTCTTAGTATTGATAGAATTGTTACTGGGCTTTTTGAAATATTTAAAATATCTTGTAAACGCCCATCCCTATTTTATTCAAAGCCTTAGACTATGTAAAGAAAATAATACACGTGGTTCATTTAGCTCTTTTCTTAAAAAAGGAAAAAAGAAATCTCCCTATGGCTCTTTGCTGTTTAGTAACTGTGAAGTGAATTAGATTCCTTGAGGAAGAGAAACTCTTATCATTGTTGTATTTTGATAATAAGGGAATGGAAGCTTATAGTCTATTAGAGCCAAAATACACAACAGGCAGCAGAACACTCTACGTCAGTGTAGGTGCCACTGTGGAATCTAACACGCCTCCTCTTTTCTCCAGTGGTTGCCCTGCAGCAGTAGAGAGAGAAGTGGGGAGGAAGGAAATGAATAAATCTTTCCTTTTGAGTGGAACTGTTGAGTATCTTTTTTTTCCTGGCTTTTGATAGGAAGTATAGCTACATACAAGTCAAAACTAATTTAACCACTAAAAACTCTTTTTCCTCTGTACTTGTTCTGTGATTTTAATCATTTTAGACACGATTAGTTCCTAAGTAATTCCCACTAAGGGAAGGAGGAACAGGTAAATATTTTATAGCTGTAAGATGAACACTCATTCAAGTGCTTGAAATCTAAAATAAACTTATGATACTTTTCAGGCTGTCAGTTTGAGAACATTTCCTAAAAACGGACCATATCAACAAAATTAGTATTTTTATAGAAGTGTTCAAAATATGCAAGCAAATTGTGTTACATAAGTTCTAAAGAGGAAGAATGTTAATCATATAGTTATTGAGTAATGTAACACCGGAACTCAAGATATTTCAATCATAATTTTATGAACAGGTGCTGAATCTTGTATATTTTTATAGCTTTAGTGTAGGAAGAAAGCTGTAGTGTAGCTGGTGGAAATTTTATCTTACTAGACAGATGTTTGATAGATCAAGCTTTTTTATTTATTAATGCACCCCACGGTAGATCCAAATTATCACTTTTTCCATTAGGATGTTGATAATATCCCCATCTTAAGACCTTAAAAGTCACTACAAATGAACATCTTCCTCCACATTTAAGCCACAGACAAAAGAACAGTAGTGACTCTTCTGAGGTTATATATAGCCTCTGCAGAACTGAAATCCAAAGCTGCGGTTCTTTTTCAATATATATATATACATATTTCCTTTTATTGTGGTAAAATAGACATAATATAAAATATGCTATTTTAACCATATATTTCAGTGACATTAACTACATTCACAATGTTGTGCAGCCATCACCAAAACTTTTCTATCACCCCAAACAGAAACTCTCTATCACTATATATTTTATGCAACATGTCCAGTAAGTGTTCATTCATTAAACAGTTCATCCACTGACAAATATTTATCAAATACCCCATGCCTATCATGCTGTGCTTGATACTGGAGATGAACAAGGAACAAGATGTGATGAAGAAGAGTGAACAACACAGAGTGGCCCATTTTTAAATATTTGTGCCTTTCTGTGACTGGCCAGGTGACAAATAAAAATTACAGTAATAATATTAATACTTGCCATTTGATTTAAGAGCTTTATGTGTGTTAATTCATTTAATCCCCACAACAATCCTGTGAACTAGGTACTGTTATTATCCTATTGCCACAGGTGATAAAACTGAGGCAAAGGGAATTTAAGTAATTTGTCCAAGGTCACACAACTAAAAGTGGGAGCTGATCCAACCCAAGAGGATATATTCAGTGTGTGTGACCTTAAAGCACTACCTGTAACTTTTTAAAAAAATATTTTGTTTATTTATTAGACAGAGAGAAAGAGATCACAAGTAGGCAGAGAAGCAGACAGAGAGGGAGGGGAGGCAGGCTCCTGGCTGAGCAGAGAGCCTGATGTGGGGCCTGATCGTAGGACCCTGAGATCATGACCTGAGCTGAAGGCAGAGGCTTTAACCCACTGAGCCACCCAGGCTCCCCAATCTGTAACTTTTTTAAGGAGATAAATTTTATTGAGGTATAATTTCCATAAAATACATCCAATTTAAGTTATGATTTAATGACTTTTAACAAGTAAGTAATAACTATTCTACAACCACAGTCAAGAAACCACAAATTTTCATCACCCTAAGATGTTCCCTTGTATCCCTTTATAGTCCAGGCTCCCTGACCCACAACTCCTAGTCTTGGGCAAACAATGTGCTTTCTATAACTACAGATTTTGCCTTTCTAGAATTTCATATAAATAGAATCATATATATGTACTTTTTAATGTCTAGTTTCTTTTGACCATCAATACTGTTGCATGTGTTAGTAGTTCCTTTAAATAGCTGAGTAATATTCTATTGTATGACTATCTCATAATTTATTAATTCATCTGCTGACAGACACTTAGATTGTTTGCACCTTTGAATTCTAGGAGTAAAGCTGCTGCAGACTTTTGTACAGGCATATAGTGATACAAGTTTTCTTTTTTTTTTAATATTTTTATTTATTTATTTGACAGAGGGAGAGATCACAAGCAGGCAGAGAGGCAGGCAGAGAGAGAGAGGGGGAAGCAGGCTCCCTGCTTAGCAGAGAGCCCGATGCGGGACTCGATCCCAGGACCCTGAGATCATGACCTGAGCCGAAGGCAGCGACTTAACCCACTGAGCCACCCAGGCGCCCCAGTGATATAGGTTTTCATTTGTCTTGGGTAAATAACTGTGAATGGGATTCATGGGTTATAGGATAAGTGTATGTTTAACTTTTTTTTAAAATTTTTTCAATTTATTTATTTTCAGAAAAACAGTATTCATTATTTTTTCACCACACCCAGTGCTCCATGCAATCCGTGCCCTCTATACTACCCACCACCTGGTAGCCCATCCTCCCACCCCCCCGCCACTTCAAACCTCTCAGATTGTTTTTCAGAGTCCATAGTCTCTCAAGATTCACCTCCCCTTCCAATTTTCCCCAACTCCCTTCTCCTCTCTAACACCCCTTGTCCTCCATGCTATTTGTTATGCTCCACAAATAAGTGAAACCATGTGATAACTGACTCTCTCTGCTTGACTTATTTCACTCAGCATAATCTCTTCCAGTCCCGTCCATGTTGCTACAAAAGTTGGGTATTCATCCTTTCTGATGGAGGCATAATACTCCATAGTGTATATGGACCATATCTTCCTTATTCATTCGTCCATTGAAGGGCACCTTGGTTCTTTCCATAGTTTGGTGATCGTGGCCATTGCTGCTATAAACATTGGGGTACAGATGGCCCTTCTTTTCACGACATCTGTATCTTTGGGGTAAATACCCAGGAGTGCAATCGCAGGGTCGTAGGGAAGCTCTATTTTTAATTTCTTGAGGAATCTCCACACTGTTCTCCAAAGAGGCTGCACCAACTTGCATTCCCACCAACAGTGTAAGAGGGTTCCCCTTTCTCCACATCGTCTCCAACACATGTTGTTTCCTGTTTTGTTAATTTTGGCCATTCTAACTGGTGTAAGGTGATATCTCAATGTGGTTTTAATTTGAATCTCCCTGAGGGCTAATGATGATGAACATTTTTTCATGTGTCTGATAGCCATTTGTATGTCTTGATTGGAGAAGTGTCTGTTCATATCTTCTTCCTCTTTTTTGATATGTTTGCCTGTTTCATGTGTGTTGAGTTTGAGGAGTTCATTATAGATCCTGGATATCAACCTTTTGTCTGTACTGTCATTTGCAAATATCTTCTCCCATTCAATGTGCAGAAATCAGTGGCTTTCTTATACACTAACAATGAAAATACAGAAAGGGAAATTAGAGAATCGATTCCATTTACTATAGCACCAAGAACCATAAGATACCTGGGAATAAACCTAAACAAAGAGGTAAAGGATCTGTACTCGAGGAACTACAGAACACTCATGAAAGAAATTGAAGAAGACACAAAAAGATGGAAGACCATTCCATGCTCTTGGATCGGAAGAATAAACATTGTTAAAATGTCTATACTGCCTAGAGCAATATATACTTTTTTTTTCTTTTTTATTTTTTTTTCCAATTTATTTATTTTCAGAAAAACAGTATTCATTATTTTTTCACCACACCCAGTGCTCCATGCAAGCCATGCCCTCTATAATACCCACCACCTGGTAGCCCAACCTCCCACCCCCCCGCCACTTCAAACCCCTCAGACTGTTTTTCAGAGTCCATAGTCTCTCATGGTTCACCTCCCCTTCCAATTTACCCAAATTCCCTTCTCCTCTCTAACGCCCCTTGTCCTCCATGCTATTTGTTATGCTCCACAAATAAGTGAAACCATATGATAATTGACTCTCTCTGCTTGACTTATTTCACTCAGCATAATCTCTTCCAGTCCCGTCCATGTTGCTACAAAAGTTGGGTATTCATCCTTTCTGATGGAGGCATAATACTCCATAGTGTATATGGACCACATCTTCCTTATCCATTCATCCGTTGAAGGGCATCTTGGTGTGACTGTGGCCATTGCTGCTATAAACATTGGGGTACAGATGGCCCATCTTTACAGATGGCCCATCTGTATCTTTGGGGTAAATACCCAGGAGTGCAATTGCAGGGTCATAGGGAAGCTCTATTTTTAATTTCTTGAGGAATCTCCACACTGTTCTCCAAAGAGGCTGCACCAACTTGCATTCCCACCAACAGTGTAAGAGGGTTCCCCTTCCTCCACATCCTCTCCAACACATGTTGTCTCCAAAGGCAAAGGAAACAAAAGCGAAAATAAACTTCTGGGACTTCATCAAAATCAAAAGCTTCTGCACAGCAAAAGAAACAGTCAAAAAAACAAAGAGGCAACCCAAGGAATGGGAGAAGATATTTGCAAATGGCAGTACAGACAAAAGGCTGATATCCAGAATCTATAATGAACTCCTCAAACTCAACCCACACGAAACAGACAAACACATCAAAAAATGGGCAGAAGATATGAACAGACACTTCTCCAATCAAGACATACAAATGGCTATCAGACACATGAAAAAATGCTCATCATCATTATCCCTCAGGGAGATTCAAATTAAAACCACATTGAGATATCACCTTACACCAGTTAGAATGGCCAAAATTAACAAAACAGGAGCAATATATACTTTTAATGCCATTCCGATCAAAATTCCACCGGTATTCTTCAAAGAGCTGGATCAAATAACCTAAAATTTGTATGGAATCAGAAGAGACCCCGAATCGCTAAGGAAATGTTGAAAAACAAAAATAAAGCTGGTGGCATCACATTACCTGATTTCAAGCTTTACTACAAAGCTGTGATCACCAAGACAGCATGGTACTGGCATAAAAACAGACACATAGACCAGTGGAACAGAGTAGAGAGCCCAGATATGGACCCTCAACTCTATGGTCAATTAATCTTCGACAAAACAGGAAAAAATATACAGTGGAAAAAAGACAGTCTCTTCAATAAATGGTGCTGGGAAAACTGGACAGCTATATGTAGAAGAATGAAACTCGACCATTCTCTTACACCGTACACAAAGATCAACTCAAAATGGATAAAAGACCTCAACGTGAGACAGGAATCCATCAGAATCCTAGAGGAGAACATAGGCAGTAATCTCTTCGATATCAGCCACAGCAACTTCTTTCAAGATATGTCTCCAAAGGCAAAGGAAACAAAAGCGAAAATAAACTTTTGGGGCTTCATCAAAATCAAAAGCTTCTGCACAGCAAAGGAAACAGTCAAGAAAACAAAGAGGCAACCCATGGAATGGGAGAAGATATTTTTAAATGACAGTATGTTTAACTTTTTAAGAAACTTCCCAATTATTTTTCAAAGGATTTGTGACACTTTGTGTTCCTACCAGCAATGCATAACAGCTCTAGTTGCTCCATGTCCTTGCCAACAGTTGGTATTTCTGTCTTCTTAATTTTATCCTTTCTAATGGATATGTGGTGGTGATCCATTGTGGTATTACTTTGCATTTCCCTGAAGACTGATATGGAGCATCTTTTCATGTGTTTACTGGCAATTTATATATCTTTATTTGTCAAGTATCTATTCAGATCAGTTGCTCTTTATTTCATTAGATTGCTTCATCTTATACTATTGAGTTGTAGGACTTCTTTATATATTTTGGATACCAGTCTTTTGTGAAATGTACATTTTATAACAATTTCTTCCAATTTTTAGGTTGTCTGTTTATTTCCTTAATATTATCTCAGAATAGAGGTTTTTTTAAAATTTCAGTTAAGTTCAGTTTATCACTCTTTATGATTTGCCCTTAATTTTTTTTAAGATTTTATTTATTTGACAGATCACAAGTAGGCAGAGAGAGAGGAGGAAGCAGGCTCCCCGCTGAGCAGAGAGCCCAATGCGAGGCTCTATCCCAGGACCCTGGGATCATGACCTGAGCCAAAGGTAGAGGCTTTAACCCACAGAGCCACCCAGGTGCCCCTACCCTTATTTTTAAGAAACTTTGCCTATCCCGGGTTTAAAGACTTTCTCCTGTGTTTTTTAATGCAGTCTTTTATAAATAAGTATGATATTAATTGCAAGCTTTTTATAGATGTCCTCATCTACAACTTTGGGAAGTTCCCTTCTCCTGAATTGCTGACAGATTTTATTACAAATGAAACATTTATCAAGTGCTTTTTCTTATCTATTGAGATGAATATATTGTATTTTCCTTTATTCTGTTAATAGGGTAAATTACATTGACCAGTTTTTGTGGTTGATTTGAAATTCATATCCCTCAAGATAAACTTACTGGATCATGGTCTAGTATAATTTTTAATACTGTTGAGTTCTATTTGCTAATATTTTGCTAAGGATCTCTGCATGTACCTTCCTAAATGATATTGGTAAGTTGTTTTCTTAGATTTTTAACAAGTTTTGATATTAGTAATGCTGGCTTTGTAAAATGAGTTGGGATATATTCCTTCCTCCCCTCTATTTTTTGAACGACTTTATGTAGAACTGATAATATTTTTCCTTAAATTTTTGATGAAATTCACTAGTAGTAGAGGTTTCTGGGTCTAGACTTGGGCTCAGATTCAGACTTCAATTTTTAAAATAGATATTAGGAATTAATTCCTTTAATAGACATGAAGCTAAGCATTTTTTCTATTTCTTCTTGAATCAATGTTAATTGTGTCTTTTAAGGAATTTGTTCATTTAAGTTGTCAGTTTATTGATAAATTTATTATACTTTTAACATTTAGAGAATCTGTAGTGAAGTCCTTTCTTTGATTTATAATATTGCTATCTTTATTCTTCTTATCTCTTGATTTTATTGATCTCTTCAAAAACCAGCTTTTGGTTTCATTCATTTTCTCTTTTGTCCGTGTTTATTTTATTGATTTTTGCTCTAATTATTTTTTCCTTTTGCTTACTTTGGTTTAAAGTCTCTTTAACTTTGGTTTAAAGTTTCTTTTCATAGCTTCTTAAGTTGAAAGCTTGATTCTTGGTTTTGGACATTTTTCTTTTTTAATACAAGATATTAAGCTATAGATCTTCTAAGCATAGCTTTTGCTGTACCCCACAAATTTTGCTGCATTGTGCTTTCATTTTCATTACTGTTTGAGATGTTTTCTGGTTTTCCTATTTCTTCATTGGTACACAGGTACAGGATTGTGTAGTGTAATTTCTGAATATTTAGGGATTTCCAGATGTCTTTCTTTTATTGTTTTCTAATTCCTTTGTAGTCAGAGAATGTGCTCTGAGTGATTTCAATTAAGACTTGTTAAAGAGCCCAGAATATCGTCCATCTTGATGATTGCTTTGTATGCACTTGAAAAGAATGTGTATTTTGCTATTGTTGGACGGAATAGTCTATAAATGTCAAATAGATCAAGTTCGTTGTTGTACAAGTATTCTATGTCCTTATTGATTTTCTATTTGTTTAATCGATTGTTGGAATATAAGTATTGAAATTTCTAACTATAATTGTGGATTTGCCTATTTTTCCTTGCAGTTCTATTAGTTCTCACTTCACATATTTTGAAGTTGTTACTGTGTGTGATCAAGGACATTCCATTCTGGCTGGTCAGAACTCAAATGTCTTTTACACCTATCTGAGCACCAGATGTTGGCTAACAGCTCACCAATCATTATACAAGCTCTTACAATGTGATACTGTGTTTATCAATCAATATAGCCTAGGTTATGCTGTGATAACAAGCAACCCCCAAAGCTCAGTGACTTAAAACATGTAACAAATGTTTGCTTGTTGTTTTTGTTTTGTTTTCTGTGTTTTTGTTTTTTGTTTTGGTTTTGTTTTGTTTTTTGCTTGTCCTGCTACAGGCCCACCACATGTTGACTGTGACTATTCTATACCCTCTTCACTTCGAAACTCAGAATGATAGAAACAATTTCTGTCTGGAACATTGTTAGTTATTATGGCAGAGGGAAAAGAAAACATGGCAAACTGTGTACTGGCTCTTAAATTTTCTGCCTCAAAGTGTTGTATGTCACCTCCATTCATATTTCATTGACTAAATCAAGACTCATGGCCACGGCTGACATCTGTAGGATTGGAGAGTCTAATCCTCTCCAAGGTGGAAGCATCAAATATTTGTGAATAAAGTAATCTAGCACACTGTGGTAAGCATTTAAACACTTTCTTCTTTAATCTTCCTGGCAGCCTTCTAGATATAGGTACTATTATAGTCTCCATTTTACAGATGAGGAAGCTGAGACTCAAAAAAATAACCTGGCGAAAGTCAAGTAATAATCAAATGGTAACAAGGGGTCTGGGTGGCTCAGTCAGTTAAGCGTCTGACTCTTGATTTTGGCTCAGGTCATTATCTCAGGATCTTGAGATCAAGCCCCACATTGGGCTCCACACTCAGCATGGAGTCTGCTTGAGATTCTCTTTCCCTCTGCCTCTCTCCTGCTCTCTCTCACTCTCTCTATGTCAAATAAATAAATCTTAAAAAAAAAAAATCAAATGCTAGGGCATGGATTGCTTGTCTGACTCCACTGTCCTGCCATAATAAAAAGAAAAAGAAAGAGCGAAGGAGTTTGGGAAGAGAAGAAGAGAGAAAGGAAATGAAGGGAGACAATAAAAATATTTGTAAAACTACTTCCTATGGAAATCTGAGCTGGTGATTAGAAAGGGGTTGAAAAAGAATGTAGAAAGGCAGAAAAGAGAAACTCCTCTTAACTCAGTTCTCCCAGTCCACACGTCATCTGTCCATCCCAAACCCTATGACCTTATCTCATATCATCACAAGAAAGCCCAGCTCCTGTCTCTCTGTATTCCAAATCCCCAACCCCATTATCTACATTGTGGTTCCCTCAAGTTCCAGCCCATATTAACTGATTATTCTGTTTATATGGTACAAAATAAAAGAGTTATTACCTAAATTTAACATTGACCAAGGAAAATTCCTTCATTTAACCCTGGTTTGTTGTAAAAATCCCAACACTTGACACTTTTGTGTTATCGGTTCTGGAAACATGTATGTTAGTAATTTATACAAATTCAATTACCCTTTGAGCCAAAGTCTATATCAGAAGCTTATACTTTCAGAAGCTTTCAGAAGCAATACTGTGAGAATTGGAGGTGGATATAGCTTATTAACATAGTTAGAATTATGATAAAAAATAAACTGTAAAATATTAGCACATATTTAAAAGGCTTAAAATGTATATTATATAAAATGCTTATACAAAAATAGTTGATTCTCACAAGTAAATGAGCTGGAGGAAGAGTCACTTAATTCAAGAGGAAATAACTAGTAAACAAATATATGAAAACTAGTTCACTCTCACTAATATAAAAGAAATGCAAATTAAAACAATGAAAATTTTATATTTACTAGTGGAGAATACAACTTTCTAAATCACTCCTTGGTCACTTTTTTTTCAGCAAAATTGTTATAATTTTAAAGTGCTGGTGTTACTTTTTGTTGAGAAACAGTGGTAGTAAAAATAGAGCAAGCTCATTTGGATTAAAGGTCATAATATTTAAGCCCAAATTTTTCTGAAATGGACTATGAACTTGTCCCAGAAGTCTACTGGGGGACTGTAGCCACTTGATAAATCTCTGATAGAAAATAGTCTGTCTCTGATGGAAAAGGTGAAGAGGCTATGGGTGGAGCCCTAAGAGTCCGTTGGTCACTGAGTGAACTAAAAACCTCCTCACATCTAGGCTCTTGACCTTTATTTAATCCTACTTCCTAGAATGTTTGGAAGAACATATGGGAAAACGTTAAATAAATGAAGATTAGCCACGGCGTTAATTATTATGGAAAAGATTACAAAATGAATGGCCAACAACTGGGGAATAATTAAAAATATGATGTAGGTATTAAAATTCAAATTACAAAGACTACATAGCAACATGGAATATGCTTCTGAGGTAGTGTTAATTGAAAATGGGAGAATGCACCATTGTAATTATTCACCAGAGTTAGAAGGGAGCAGGGTCAAATGACAAGTTAGCTCTGCTGAGGTGACAAGATTCTGAGCACAAGTTCTCTCTCACTTATTTAGATTTATTGTATAATATAGATAGAATATTTATGTAAAAAGAATTCTATTTTTAGAGAAAAGGAGAAATAGGACACTATGACTTTTCTACTTCTCATTGGAGTCTCTAGGATTTCATTAAAATGCAAAATTCAAAATCATCTTTATTTTTGGTGTATCCTGATAAATATATTATAAGCTTACTCTGAATTTGAATTGATCATCCTCATGAGAGGATTTACATGTAGACAAATAGCTCTTATGTTAATCCATTTAGCTCCAAAGACTATATGGAGAATGTGTACTAATCATATTGTCTACTTGTTAAGTTTTTTTTTCAAATCACAGGGAAATAGGCAGGGTGTTTGTGTGTGATACACAACTAATGAATCATTGAACACTACATCAAAATCTAATATGCTGGCTAATTGAACATAATAAAAAAAACACAGGAGGAATTTACATTTCTGTTTTCAATTACAACTACATTTCAGGTGAGGAATCATTCTGTTTAAAATAGTGGGCTTAATTGTTAATCTAAACAAGTATAATGAAAACCCAATTTTATCTATGTTTCCAGGTTTTGGATGCTCTCAGTATTTTGTTTTGATTTTTGTCACCATCAAATTTATTATTCTAATGACACTAATATGGCTGAAGGTGATTACAGTGACAGCGCACAAAGTTTCCTGCCTTTTGGCTTCTGTCCAAAGAAAAAGGTCTACCTGCTTATTCCTTCCCTCTTTCTGGGAGAAAATCCACTATAAGCCATTTACCCAAAATAAACCTCTCAGTGCATTAATATTTCTTTCCTTTTTTTTTCCTTTTCTTTTTGGACATTTGAGTTTCTGAATTGGAAAAAAAAAAAAAAGTGTTGCATGTCTCATCTTGCTTCCCCATCAGCCAAATAAGTCTCTGCTGCCAGGGCATGTCTATTGCTTCTGAAATCTTGGAATAAATATCGAAAGAAATGTCATCAAGTGTTCATATTGAGTGATGGCACTGAGTGTGCTCCAGCACCTGTCAGTTGGAGTATCACTGTCTGGACAGTCTTAAGGTGTCATGGAGAATGTGAGGGCTTGTTGTTATGGTCATTTGTCAGCCAGGTGCAAGGGCTGTGCAGAGTCCCACTCAGGGTGCTGGAGAGGGCTGCCTACAAATTGTCCCGAAAATTATCCAGGGCCGGGATACTTTTCCTTCAGGCCTTTGTACTTGCATGTTCTAGCCACCACCTGGCTAGGGTGGCTGTTGCTGTGGAAGGGATCCCCAGGCAGGATCTACCAGTGGTCAAAAATGTACTGGGGGAAGGTCTTAGCACCAGTGTTAGACCTCAGGCCAGTGATGAAGCCAAAGGATTCATTCACAAGCAGGTAGACCTTCACGACAAACATGGGGGTGCCAGCCACTGGGGACTTGTTAAAGACATGGCCCTACTTCTTGTTCAGGACTCCATAGATGCCACCAACCACTTGTTCTAGACACTGGATCTCCACATGGTAGATAGAGTCTATGATCCAGGGCTGGGTGGTCAGCCTCCTAGCAGAAAGTTAGCATCGGGCAGTAGGGATTGATCTGGCCACCCTCGTAGTGGATGGTGTCCACATGTAGAGTCACACTGTAGACATCGAAGTGCACACCACACATATTTTCTTGCCCTTGTCAATATCCTCAGCCAGGCCATCAGGGTAGGGCTTCACGTACAGCTGCCTTCTTGTACAGCTGGTTGTGCTTATTGGAGAACTTGGACAGAGTTCACCAGACAGGCAGAGCACATTCAACTCCTGACAGTCTAACAGTATGAGACTATGGGGTCAGATTTCTTGATGGGAATATATGCATGGTCCTCCTCCAGGTCCTTCAGACATATCTCCAGGTGCAACTCCCTATCTCCTGCAATGGTATGCTCCCCTGACCCCTCAGTAATGCACTGCACCATAGGATCTGACTTGGCCAGCTGTTTGAGACCCTCCACTAGCTTGGGAAGGTTGGCCAGATTCTTGGTCTTCGCAACAACCTGGACAAAAGGGCTCAGGCTGAACTTCCTCACCCGTGTATTGTGGGCATGCTCAAAGGTGGTGATGGTGCCAGTCTTCACCAGGAACTAGTCCATGCCCACCAGACCCACCATGTTCCCACAAGACAGATCTTCAGTTGGCTCCATGTAACAGCAACATCTTCAGGATTGTTCTCTGGATGGGCTTCAGGTACACGGCCTCCTTCTTCCCAGAGGTATAGTTGGGCCCCATGATCCTGACCTTCAGGCCAGTGGACACCAGCCCTGAGAACACATAGCTCCTCGGGATCCAGCTGTAGCTTCACAGAGTCTGGTCCATCTTGTTCATCATAGCCGCTTGCTACGCTCAACAGTAGCCTGCCACAATAACATCTCTGTCTGCACGCACACAGCAGACACACAGTCCACTACCACCAAGGCACTGTTAGCGACATGGAGGGCAACAGTCACCTCTGAGAAGACCACATGCTGGGGAGTTGATGAGGTTGATGAGGAAGCTGTAACCATCCTTGTTCTGCTCGATAAAGTTCAAGTCATTCTCTGAGAGCACATAGAAGAGGGAGATAGCCATTGACCTCTTGGTCAATGGGATACAGCATTCCTGCTCAGCCTTCCAGGTGTCGGTGAAGCAGGTCTCCCCATTACCAATGGAGGCAATGATACTGGCCTTACACACCAGAGAGTCCATCAGCATGGACTTGCCGTGGTCCACGTGGGCAGTGATGGATATGTTTAGGATGCTGGCCTTCTTCTCCATGATGGCCCGGATCTGATCTACTGTGAAGTTTGTCATGGTGGCAGATGGCGGTAGACTCTCCCAGGCAGATCTGAGCGAGATGAGTTGTGCCAAGGACGGTGACAGCAATGGAATAAGAGCTCTCATAGTGTTTTTATTGTACTTTTCAGATTAACAATTGGGTCCATTGCATTGCATTAAAGATACTTCACCTAAGGAGGGTTTGGAGGTTGAGGAAAATCATTTAGCATAATATTTGGAAATTAATTAAAATACTGTTTACAAACAAATGTACACAACTTTTTGAACACCCTGAGGTGTCTTTTTCTAAGCTTTGTATATCACCAATTGGGAAAAAATAGAAAAACCAGCACAGTCTCCCAAACTAGGGTGATGGGAGAATGGAGCAAAAGATAGGAAAGAAGCGAGGAGGAAAAGTTTTTTGTGGCTGTCTTGACTGAAGAAAGTTAGGTTTAAAAGAAGCCTTGAAATGAGTGATGGGGTCAGTTATTGATGGGGGGATTGGAGGAGAGTTAACAGGGTTGGGGAAAGAGCAATGTTCCCTCTAACACTTCTGGGAACAGCTTTCTTGGTATTCATACGTCAAGGCTGAGACCAAAGAGAGGTAGATGAAGCTCTAGAAATGCTTCTCTCTTTTCAGTAGTTCTCCTAGCCCTCAGAGATAACAGCAGAAGTGTGTGTGTGTGTGTGTGTGTGTGTCTATGGTGGGGGCGGCAGCAGAGGCAGTGGTATGAGGAAGGAGAGAAAAATCTCAGAGAAGATAATGAGGCTGTAGAGTGTGGGAGCACAGAGCAGAAAATATTCTGGTGCTTGAGAGAACAGGAAGGCGTATATATAAATGTGTGTGTATCTCTTTTTAGATCCTTTCATTCAGGAGGCATCTCCCTGGAGACTGAGGAAATGGTAGGAGTACCCTGGGGTGCTGTCAGCTCCACTTGCTGAGCTTCTGGAGAAAGAGTGAAATACTAGGTAAAGGAAATGCCTCCAGCCTACTCCTGGGGAGAGGCAAGACTGGGAGGAGTGGGGAATTAAAAGAAACCCTTGACCTGAATAAGTTAGAGACATTTCCAGATGTGATTCCCTTCCCACTCACAACCTCACTGCACTAGCATCCTTGTCAGAAAAGAAAACTCCCTTGTCCTGTGGCCCCTTTCAGCTCCAGGACAGCTGGAAGGATGTTCCCCCACATTTGTGCTCTTACCTTCTTTCCTTTCAGCCAAACCTGAAAGCCCCCAGTGTCAAAGAGGGCCATTCGAGGGACAATGCTAATGACAAGTCCAGGGTGTGTGGTTAGCGGGACTTCAGAAACCATGCTGTGAAACACTCTTCTCAACCCTTGTGTCCATGCTCCTCCTCGAAGGCCTGCCTACCAGAGGTCTGTTTCTGACCAGGGCCATCAGGACAGAGGAAGTTTCTAGGATTGAACCACCACACCATACACTTGCAACAGCCTTCTTTGCCACCCTTTTCATTGAAATATAAAGTAATCCATTGGTGGTATTGCTTCTGTGGTCCTATGTATATCATTGCTTCTGGGACCATGTTGAAAAAAATCAAAACCCTGATAAACAAATGTTTGGAACACAGACTCTTTTGAAGAATGGTATCCTATTGGCCTCTAGAAATGCTATCTATTTACTACAATGAGCATTTCTGATATACCTTACACCAGGTTGGGAAATGCTGTGTCTGTGCTTTCATAAACTGAGTCATTTCGGCTGGTGCTACAGGATGGTTTTAGGTTATACACTGACAGAGCAGCAAATGCCATTGACTCACATCCTGAGAAAATTACCACCATTCTAATTCTCTTTCCTTCTGATTATACCAGACAAGGTCTCAGTTTGGAGCTAGATCTTTAACACTGTTCTAACACTTGCTTATTGCTATTATTACTGTTTTAAAAAGTGTGGGCTCAGAGCTTTTGGCTGGTTTGGGAGATATAGAGAGTGAATTCCAAACTGGTGGTTCTGTGGCTAGATCCAGCCTGCAGTATGACTTGTACTGTACCATATTCATTCATATATATATATTAGGCCAACATTTTAAAACTCCAGAAGTTTTGTCTAAAACCTCAAATTTCTAGTTTCTGTAGAATAATCAGAACATCTGGCAATCCTAGGCTCAAATTTCTTTGTGCCAAGAGCTGGCCTTCCTCTTTAAACAGGACACAGGCTCTCCTGTTTGCCACAGTCTCTACCACTCCTTATCATGTTATACAGGACCCATATATTATTCACTCCTATTGCCTTCCCAGCCCCTTTATGCATTTGTATCTTAGGACCATTTTAGGAATTCTATGGCTAAAAAATGTAGACCACAGTCCAGCTTGAGTTTCAAGCTGAGGAATTTTGTCTCCATTATTTAGGAAATAGAGTGCACTAATTTCTTAGTAGGGTAGACAAGGCTTAAAGTAACTCTTTCAAAAATGATTCTTTTATCTGAAGCTAGGAATTAGGAGGGGAAAATGGAAGCAGGGGCTGGTGAAGAAGTAACCTTAACCTTCATTGCTCTGAGAAATGGGAGCTGGGGTCTAGGCTGTGAAGTGAGTGGTCTGGCCTACCTGGCCTCTAGACGTCCAGTTAAGAGCAGGGTTGAGAGCCTTGGGCAATACAGGGACAAGCAGAAAGCCTAACCTAGACTGGGAATGCATCATCATCAGTGAAGTGATGCTTGCCGGTGCAGAGTCTAGGGGTCTAGGGGACTTTTTGAAGCAGAGATGGGCAAAGGGGGGTGGCTTAGATAAGGGCCTACAAGCAGGAAAGGAACCAACAAAGAGGTCAAGCTGGTTCTGGCCAGGCAGGCAATGGTCATTTTAGGGTAGTGGTTATGGGAATGGAAATAGCTGGAGAGAGTTAAGAGCCATTTAGAAGGAAGATCCAGTAATTTTGGTGACCACTAGGAAAAGGGGTCTAAGGAGGAATAAAAAAATGATTCTAAGACTTCTAACTTGGGAGCCAAGAAGATAGTGGTACTGTTAACACACATAGAAAGGTGAGGGAGAGAAAGAAATTTTTAAGTATATGAAATATGAGGTGCCTTTAGGATACCCAGTAGGTACTGGAAGGACTAAGTTTAGAGAGGTCTAGGTTGAAAGTAATATTGGGTCTCATCTGCACAAAGATAGATAAAGATAGAGAAAAGGAAGAGGGAGGGAAAGGAGAGTAAGGAGTAAATCTTGGGACAAATTTAAATTTAGGGAGTCCATAAAAGTATCACAAATGGTGGGAGATGAAGGAGAGAAACATTTAGCTCCATGCCAGACAAGAGGCAAGGTCATAGTATTAAGTCAAAACCTTCAAAGACCAGACCAAATGAGGACCAAGAAACAGAAGCAGAGTCAAAGGAAAGTGTTTTCTACAAAGAAGATCTCCACATTCATTCATTATCTATTGAGAACTTGGCTTTTACCCAGGACCTGAACAAACTGAGGTGAGCACAACTGAGATCCTGTCCTGATCGAGCTTACATCTACTGGAGGAGACAGATATGACATAAAGATTGTGGTCAAAGCTACCAAAAGAAATGAAGCAGGCTTAGCAGAGAGATAGTGATGAGGTGGTCCAAAAAGGTTTCTCTGAGGAGGTGGCATTAACAGAACCCAAAAATGATGGAGTGGGCCATAAAAATATCTGAGGGAGAACATTTCAGGCAGAGGGGAAAACAAGGGCCAAGCCTGAGTAGGTGCACTGCAAGGAAAAGATGGAGCCAGAGGCTGGGTTGCAAAGGACCATATAGGCTGCTGAAGACTTCAGATGTTAGCCTATGGGGGAATGTTTGTTGGAGAGTTGAAATAAGACAGCTGTGTGGTGTTACTTCACTCAGAAAAGGGCCACTCTGGATGTCTATCTGGCTGTGGCTTGAAGGGTAGGTCCAGAAAATGTTTGAGCGTAAGCAGACAGTGAGGAGGTTCTTAAAATGGTTGCAGTGAGGCGTGGTGGTTTGGAGCAGGAGGAATATTGAAAAGCAGCAAGATGGGTATTAGAGGGATGGAGCCATTTAAGAGGGAGACCTCACAGATGCTGTGAAAATCAGGGAGAAATAGAACTAAGAGTATGGGGGGAGGAAGGAAACTGTTATGTGAAAGGATAAAATCATTTACACTTGGGCTGTTTAGAAGTTCTGAGGCACAAAGAAGGCAGGCTACTCTGGCCTTCAGCTCACTTTTGGTTTTTCTTATTGATCCCTTTGGAATAGCTATTGTTATTAGAGGAAGGTGAATTTGTCAATGGTGAAAGAAGATCCACTTGGGGAGAAAACTTGATTTTGTCTTTCTAGTGTATGACAGGAAAACGTTGACCTTTCCAGATCTCAAGGATATGTCTAAAACAGCGAACTTTTTATCTCAGAAAAAGTAGAGTCTGGAGGCATTTCCTCCTTAGCCTGATTCCATGGTTTCCTGGACACTGTGTACCAACATGTGGCGGTCCTCTGTGTCCTCTCCTGAGGGCCACCAGGCTCTTATCCTACCCACTTGATCCATCTGACTCTCCAGTCTGCACATACTAAGTCAGTGTTCTCAGAAGTACTCATCTCTGGCCTTCTCTAAAAAGCCTTCAGGGGCCCTTATTGCTTAGAGAGTTGAAGTGCCTCTTCTGAATGGCCCCAGCCTACATCTGTGCCCTCTTGGTCTTCTACTCATTCCAGGACCCAGACAAAATGCCACTGCTTGCTATTCTCCAAACATGCACCACCTTTCCCTACCTCTTTGCCTTTACTCCTGCTCTTCCCCAAGTATTTTTCCCATCCTTCTCTACCTCTAGGAAACTTAGTTACCATTAAAGATAATCTGTAATACACTTTCTCCACCAAATCTTTTGAATATGACCATTGTCCTTAAAATCTTCTCACAACTCATTATTCTTGTGGCACTTGCCAGATTCTTTGTGTGTTGGGGTTACCTGTGTGTTTGTCTTAGTCTCTACTTCCTCCCCACATTAGATGGGGGCTTTAAGGAAAAACTTCCCTTTTCCTCTTGTTTGTCAGTAGCACAAGGCTTTGACCATAATAGGCAGTGAACAAATACTGAATTGGATTGCTCTTCACATGAGACAAACAAGAATTCTGAGAGAAATCAGAATGTGGGAAAAAGCAACTTGGAAGCAAGTATGCACAAATGTTGGAATATGCTGGGAAGAAAACCAGAGAGGCAGCCAGGGAGATGGACATGGTGGGAAGCCAAACTTATGGGCCTAGCAGTGAAGAAGGCAAAGGTGTAGGGCCAGAACTACAATGTCACCCTCCTACATGTACCCCAACCTCCTACCAGCCACCCCAAATGGCCCCTAGACTGCAGAAATTATGGGTTCTTTTTTTTTTTTAGGTTTTTTTTTCCAATTTATTTATTTTCAGAAAAACAGTATTCATTGTTTTTTCACCACACCCAGTGCTCCATGCAAGCCGTGCCCTCTATAATACCCACCACCTGGTACCCCAACCTCCCACCCCCCCACCACTTCAAACCCCTCAGACTGTTTTTCAGAGTCCATAGTCTCTCATGGTTCACCTCCCCTTCCAATTTACCCAAATTCCCTTCTCCTCTCTAACGCCCCTTGTCCTCCATGCTATTTGTTATGCTCCACAAATAAGTGAAACCATATGATAATTGACTCTCTCTGCTTGACTTATTTCACTCAGCATAATCTCTTCCAGTCCCGTCCATGTTGCTACAAAAGTTGGGTATTCATCCTTTCTGATGGAGGCATAATACTCCATAGTGTATATGGACCACATCTTCCTTATCCATTCATCCGTTGAAGGGCATCTTGGTTCTTTCCATGGTTTGGCGACTGTGGCCATTGCTGCTATAAACATTGGGGTACAGATGGCCCTTCTTTTCACGACATCTGTATCTTTGGGGTAAATACCCAGGAGTGCAATTGCAGGGTCGTAGGGAAGCTCTATTTTTAATTTCTTGAGGAATCTCCACACTGTTCTCCAAAGAGGCTGCACCAACTTGCATTCCCACCAACAGTGTAAGAGGGTTCCCCTTTCTCCACATCCTCTCCAACACATGTTGTTTCCTGTTCTGTTAATTTTGGCCATTCTAACTCCTGTCATTTTACATAACGGCTGCATGAGCGGAACAGCTGATCCTCTCCACTCTTAATTTGTGTGCCTACCCCTAGCTATAAGGACCTTGTTTCACACCAGACCAGTTCAGATGTCCTCCTCATTTATTATGGTTCTCTTTAATTATTTATCACCGAGAAATTACCCCCAAACTGTGACCTATACTTAGCCATCCAAATAACTTGGCACAACAGACTCCTAATCCTCCAACCTCCACTTCACTATTAGAGCACAAAAGAACCACTACCGTTATTTAATTCAAGTGTCCCCCAACTAGGCTGCAATGAAGAATCAGCTGCATAAATTTCCTGGGTGTTTCTCCCACAGCCTTGGGAATGCTGTTGTACTTTCCGCCCTCATAACTGAGGACTCTGAGGTCAGAGCACTTGGCCATCTGGTCCAAGGTCGTGCTGCCGGTGTTGATAACACTTCCTTAACACTTCACAAGGTACCTTATTTCATATGATCCTCCAATAACCTACAAGGCTGGTGTTATTACAGAATCATCCTCAGTTTACAGAGGAAGGAAAGATGCCGCCCAGCAAGCAATTTATCTAAGGTCATTTTTTAAAAAAGATTTTATTTATTTATTTGACAGAGAGAGATCACAAGTAGACAGAGAGGCAGGCAGAGAGAGAGAGGGAAGCAGGCTCCCTGCTGAGCAGAGAGCCTGATGCGGGACTCGATCCCAGGACCCTGAGATCATGACCTGAGCCGAAGGCAGCGGCTTAACCCACTGAGCCACCCAGGTGCCCTAAGGTCTCATTATTAATGAACAAACCAAACTTGCACCCAGATTTCTTGAGCCCCAGTCTTGCCATCTTTTCACTACAAAATAAGGGTCCTAAACACAGGCAGGAGGTTGTTGGGGGTGGGTAGGAAGGACAATCCAAATCAGATTCCACATAGTTTGGCTCCCTATTTCTTGCTGTCCTCTCAAAGAAGTGGGTAGTATGCAAAGTTATGCAAAGACTTATTGCAAGATTTACGAGTTTTTTTTTAAGACACACCCAGTTCTTTTTTACCTTTTCCTTCTTTTTTTAAAGATCTTATTTACTTATTTGACACAGAGAGAGAGAGAGAGAGAGATCACAAGTAGGCAGAGAGGCAGGCAGAGAGAGAGGGGAAGCAGGCTCCCCACCGAGCAGAGAGCCCAATGCAGGGCTCGATCCCAGGACCCTGAGATCATGACCTGAGCCGAAGGCAGAGACTTAACCCACTGAGCCACCCAGGCACCCCAAGATTTATGAGTTTTATAATGATCAATTTAACTTTTTAAACAGACTTCACTAAGAAAGTGTTCAAATATGCAAAATTAGAAAAAATAGCATTATTTCCCTATTTATGGAATATCGTGATTCAACAATAATCACAATTTTACCACATTTCATCCAGCCCCTTATATCATGTCTTTTTTCTTTGAAGTTCTTATATTTAAATACTTTGTAAAGCAAATCCCAGACATCATGTCATTTCTTCCTTTTGTACTTCGGGATGCGTCTCGTAAACGTACCCAACCTTTGTATTTGAAGGAATGGGACTTTGCAGGCAGAGCCACCTGGGACTTCCCTACAGCGGGAGCACAGATTCCAGTGAGTATCACAGATCTGCCCAAGTACACTGGCAGGTCTGTGTTGAACTCTGGCACCAGGTGTGGTTTCTTAATCATCCTGGCTGGCAAACACATTTTGGACTCCATCCAAACTTTCTGACACATTTGAGTGTTGATTTAATCCAGCCCCGGTTTGCCAGTTGCTGCTGAGTGCCACCTTACCTGCATAAAGACTGTCAGAAAAGGAAGTAGGGAAGCAGCCTTAAGGCAGCAATTACTCAATTCTTGGTTCACAGGTAGGACCATAACCAATCCCCTCCTTGCAGTAAGGTTCAGGACACAGAGTCCTGCTGCCATAAATCTGAGATGGTCACAGAGTAAGGAGTCTGTTGCAGTGTCTAGCACACATCAGGCAGGAAAGAGTAGTCATTTTTAGCAACTACTTGTTAAATATTTGCCTAATCGATGCTAGAGTGCCCACAAGCCACACTAAAACGAGAAGTGCTCTAATACCGCCTCTGCAGAAAAGAGGAGGGTGTGACAAGAGGGCCCTTTTATAGATCACTTCGTTGAGGTTATCTATCTTCCTGCTACTAGTCACCAGCTCTTTCCATCAATACTATGCCTATAAAAGCAAAAGTCAGAGTCCTGAAACGTGGAGTGAAACAGGTCCATCTAAAGTTTTAGTCCTAGCCGTTGGCATTGCCTCAATGTGCAGACTTCCTTCGTCTCCCTGGCCAGCACCCCTACTTCCCTGCCAGCCCTAACAAGGCGTTCTTAGGAAGCTCCAGAATGTCAGCCCACTGAGATTCTTCACCATTCATTCTGCTGACGCACCATCGAACACAGCCTGGACACAGGAACCACACTTTGGGTTAAGTTACCCACACTTCTATTTCTGGGAGACCACTGCATATGTGTGTCCTAAAATGCTTTTGGGAAACAGGAATAGCCAAGCTCGACACATTTTTACAAACACCTACTAGTTTCCACTTTTAATTTGAGTAACAGATACTTGACTACTTAGTAGTTACGTGAAGATCTTAGTCCTGGATTCTGCCACCACCACGCTATCTGACACCCATTGACTCACCTAATTAAATTCTTTCCTCACAGGATCACATTCCAGTTTTCATGTGGGTGAACAGGGACTGAGACAATCAGTGCTGTAGTTATTTTTTAACTCAGAGGAATATTGATGTCATCTGATACCAAGATGCATACCCCAAATTGAAATTAAACTGTATGTGGCATCATTTCTAGGTAAATGTGTTTGTCGTTACACTAAGTTAGAACCACACTGAAAAATTAACTATTTCAGTTACCTAACTGATCGTTTTGTATAAAGGAGGATTTGACAGTTACTACCTATTAAATTTTATCTGAATCAGAGTAGAGGCTAGAGTGAGGCTAGATGAGATGCCTAGGGCACAAAATTTAAGGAGGCATTTACGCACTAGGTCATGCAGCTGTTGACCTTACACTTGCACAATGCTAAGAGTAAATACCTCTTTAAATTTTGCACCTAAGTCTCACTTACTTCCCCCTAGTCTTAGCTGTGCTGTAGGCTGGGGCAGCTGGGGGCATAAGTAGTTAACTTATTAAGTTATAGAGTCTGCCAGTCCAAATCTGGGAGATTCCAATTCCGTACATCTAGGGTGAGGTTCACAAATCATTTTAAATATATCTCTCATGTAAACCTTGATTGATAGCCATGTTGGGATCCACAGATATAGTATTTAGAATACCTCAATTAGAAGGTAAATTTCCTTAAATTCTGCATGATTACCTCCAAATATAAATGTTCTATTCCATTCTGAGTTTTCTCCATGTTTAGAAAGTTCTGGAAGGTCTGATTCTCTAAGAATCAGTTAAGATTGTATTATGCTGCAACCAAGATAAAACCTTACTAGCAATGCCTTAAACAAATAGAGATTTATTTTTCCCATAACTAGGAGTCTGGAGGTAGGTTATTGCTAGTATTGGTCAACATGGTGCTAACATCAGGGTCAGTATCTCCGTGACTCTCTTGGGCTTTGCCTTATGCCTCCCAGATGGCAGCTGTAGTTCCAGAGATCAACCTTCAAAATGGCAAAGGAGGAAGAAGTAGAAGCACACTACCAGTCTTGTTGGTTCTCCTGTATCAAGAAAGTAAAAACCTGCTCTCTCCCTCATCACTGCCTCAAGTGGCTAACGTCTCCCACTCAGCATCATCGATGCCCTAAGACATCTGGTGAAACCCAAGATTGTTAAAAAGAGGACGAAGAAGTTCATCCGGCCCCAGTCAGACCAATATGTCAAAATTAAGCACAACAGGTGGAAACCTAGGGGCACTGACAATAGGTTGCACAGAAGATTCAAGGGCCAGATCTTGATGACCAACATTGGTTACAGGAACAACAAAAAAACAAAGCTCATAGTGCCCAGTGGCTTTGCAAGTTCCTAGTCCACAATGTCAAGGAGCTTGAAGTGCTCCTGATGTGCAACAGATCTTACTGTGTAGACACTGTTCACAGTTTTCCCTCCAAGAACCACAAAGCCATGTGGAAAGCAGCCAGCTGGCGATCAGAGTCGCCAATGCCATGCTGTGCAGCAAAGGAAATGAATAGACAGCTTATATGCATGTCATATTTGTGTCACTAAAACCATAAAACTACCGAAAAAAAAAAAAAAGGAAGAAAGAAAGAAAAGAAAAGAAACCCCTTCTCAGAAATCACCTCTTCCCAGACCTCTATTAAGTCGCATTGGCCAGTACTGGGTCTCATGGCAAACTGTTGTTGAAAGGGAGGTTGGGAAAGCAGGAACCAAACTCATCAAAATAGGCTCAGACTAGTACGTCTCAAACTTTATTTAGTAGGTATTGGAATCACTTGGAAATCTTGTCATAAAGCAGATTGTTGTGTGCCCTACCCCCCAAAGATTCTAATTCAATGGGCCTAGATTAGGACCTGAGGATTTGTATTCTCTAAGTTCCCATCTGATGCTGATGCTATTGATTTTAGAAAACACTTCAAAACAGATTTCCCACCAATGGCTTCCAACCTGGTGGTGGATTAAAAATATCTGAAGAGCATTCTTTAAAGGCACAGTTTCCCTGGGTCCCACTCCTAGATATTCTGATATAATTTGTTGGTGGGGTCTAGACACTCCTATTGTCAAAGCTCTATGGAAGAATCTAATGAAGCCAGGCTGGGAACCACTGTTTAGGTCAATCATAATCCCTTATCTGGGACCATTATTGAAGTTCCATTAGGAAGGAGGAAGGAGGGGAGGGTAGGAGGGTCGGTTCAGATAGTGGTTCCCAGACTTGTCTGCAATTTTGAATTATTTGAGAATCTTTTAAAAATTCCAAAGTTCAGGACATATTCCAGATAATTAAATCGCATCTGTGGAAGTGGGACATAGACATTGGTGAACATCGAAGTTCCTCAGGTGATTCCAAATGCAGATAATTTTGGGAACCCCATGGTTAAGAGAAGATTTCTGTGAAGGTGATTACAATAGAAAACCGTAAGAGGAGGGTATGAAGGAAGGTTATTCAGGTTAGAAAAGAAAAACCTAGAGAATTACTTAATTATAGTTTCCAAGTGTGTGAGAAAATTTCACCAAAAAAATGCCGTTGTCCATCTGAATGGAACACTAGCAAGGAGGAAATGGGATTAACTTGACCAGACCCCTTGGGTTCAATGCAAAGAAGTATTTCCTAGCTGCAAATTGTTACAATGAAATGTGCTCTGAGAACAGGGTCGTGCAATCCTGTCATTTAAGAGTTATAAAAATAGTATAGATTCTTATCTATTTACAGTGTTTTAATGTCATCCTTTCTGAAGGGAAGAGGTGGATGAAATGACCTGTCTCGATGTCTTCTTTGAAAATTTTCTATTTTATTCCTCTTCTCATTGCACATCTCAACTTAAAAGACAGACTTTGCATTAACGAATCAAAGAAAACATAACCTTTGCCCACTATCTGCTTGGTGGTTAAAATATCTGGCAGCTAGTAATAGTTTGAGATGCCACTAGCTCAAACTGTTTGAATCTCTAAAAGGCTATTTTGAGCTTCTAAATGACAAGCATACAGCCAAATAGAGAGGGCCCTCCGAATTCGAATTGAATAGGTTCTTGTGTTTGAAACATAAATGTTGTGCTCAAGGATGATTCACTATCAGGTCTGAGCCTGGCAACACACACACACAACCAGAATAGCTATTTCCATGTCACACAGAAATAATGCATGTGTTTAAATATAGCTAAAATTAAAATGTGTTCTCCTTTGTTCATAAAAATGTCACTGGCTACCGTCAGAAGAACATGACCTCTGAACTGTCTTTTGCAGGGCTGGCAATAGATTTACCCTGATCATACCTAACCTTAATACCAGGAATATGTACCAGTCCAACTGCTGGGGTTTCAGTTCAGAGAAAGGCCATTAATGGAATAAATCCACACTCAATGGATCTTGGGTTGAAGATCCTCAAAATTTAGGAATGTTGTTCCCGAACATTGCTGCACATTAGAATCACTATGGGAGCTTTTAAATACCTGATGCCCAGGTTCCATTCTACACAAATTAAATTGGAGTGATTGGGCAAGGAAGTCAGGCATCAGTAGTTTTTAAGAACTCCAGGTGATTCCCATATGCAGCAAAGATTGAGAGCCACCCTTAGTCACCTTGATTATAGGATCTAAAAATCTCTTACAGAGAGAATTTCTTATAGGTCTCATGGCAGAAGTAGAAATAGGAAGTAGGTAAATTTTCCTCCTTTCTGGGTATGATGGAAATTAACTGTCCCTAATATTCAGTCCTCCTAATTCCTCCATCATAAGAGAACCTCAAATAGTTAACTGACCACATAGCCACTCAGAAAACATGACTACTTTTCCAGCCTCTTTTGCATCAGGACATGCCTTATGTCTCGTTTCTGGTCCAATGGGATTAAGTGGAAGTGGTGCCTGTATATTCCTGGGCAATTCTTAAAGGAAAGGTGTGTAATTTTATCCCCTTCCACCTGCTTGCTGGTTGGAGTGCAGATGTAATAGTTGAATCTCCAGCAGCCAGTTGGACAATAACATGATTCTGGAAAAGCTTGAAGCCATACAAAACAAAGAAACCAGTTAGAAGGAGCCTGTTTCCCAACACCATAGATGTTAATATCAACCCTAGAATGGTCAACTATCTGTAGGCTTCTTAATGGGTAAGATCAATAAATTTCTATCTTGTTTATGGTACCATTTCTTTTAATTGCAGCTAAACTTAAATGTAGCAGACTTGGTGGTTCTCCAACTTTTGTATATGCCAGATACACCTACAAAGCTAATGAAGCATATTGAAGTAGGTGATTATGATACCTAAATTTTGAAAACAACTATACAGATACCCTGGTAGCTAGGGATGATGCATGGTAAGGGTAACATTGTGAAAGTAATGATTGATTAGATTTGTTTTGGAAAGGCGAATCTACAGAATAAAATATTTAGTAGTACAGTGTAGCAGTTAAAGACTTCAGCAGGAGCGAGCCCCATACTTAAATCCCAAATTTGCCATTTACCAGCCACTAGTAACTTAACTTCACTAAACTGGTCTCCTCATTTATAAAACGGGCCACTAAGAGTATCTGTTGGTGGGGGTATGATGAAAGTTAAAGGAGGTAATATAAGACAATGCTTAGTATAGTAACTGCCACATAGTAAAAGTTCAGTAAGTGTTGGCTTGAAAAAAAAATGGTGGAAGAATTTATGATCTGACCTTGAATTCTATCTTAGTCTCTGACTATTTAGTTCTATTCTGACCATTGTGGAGGCCACTAACCACATATGTCACCACTTCACACTTACTAGGATGGCTATAATTTTAAAAAGATAGTATGTGTTGGCTAGAATGTGGAGAAATTGGAAACTAACATTGCTGGTAAGATTCTAAAATCACGTAACCACTTTGGAAAACGTTTTGGCAGTTCCTCATAATGTTAAACATAGAGCTGTCACATGACCCAGCAAATCTCCTAGGTGTATAGCAAGAGAAATGAAAACCTATATCCACACAAAACCTTGTACACAAGTATTCATCTCACTATTATTCATAGTAGTCAAAAAAAGGAAAAAACCCAAATGCCCATCCACTGATGAATAGGTAACCAACATTCAATATAATGGGATCTTACTTGGCAATGAAAAGGAAGTATTAATACATGCTACAACATGGATGAACTTTGAAAACAATATTCTAAGTGAAAGAAGCCAGTCACCAAAAAACAGCATAGTGTATAATTCCATTTATATGGAAATGCCCAGAAAGGACAAATCCATAGAGATAAAAAGTAGATTAGTGGCTGCCTAGGGCTGGGGTGGGGGGAATGGGAATGACTGCTAATAGGTACTATACTACTAATAGGTAATGGGGTGATAAAATGTTCTAAAATTATATAGTGATGATGGTTGTGCAACTCTGAATATGCTAAAAACCATTGATTGTACCATGGTTGAGTATTATGGAATATGAATGAAAAACAATACATGAGGTAGTCCATTCCCCACTCCCCCCCCCACCTAAAAATAGTGAACCATGAGAGACTGTGGACTTGGAGAAACAAACTGAGGGTTTTAGAGGGGAGGAAGGTGGGGCGGATTGGTGAGCCTAGTGGTGGTTATGAAGGAGGGCACATATTGCATGGAGCACTGGGTGTTATACATAAACAATGAATCTTAGAACACTACATCAAAAATTAATAATGTGCTGTATGATGACTAACATAACATAATAAAAAAGAAAAAAGAAACTAGCTTTGCAGGAAAATATAAAAGGCAACATCATATAATGGAAAGAACATCGGCTGAGAGTCAACACCTAGATTCTAGTCCTACATGCACTACCTACTACTAACAGCATGGCCTAGGGCAAGTCTCTTTTATTTCTGTCTTTGGCCTCATCATTTATTAGAGGACAAGGATTTCATTTCTAGTATTTGGTGGCAATGATGTTCTTCTTGTTGGCCGGATAGAGCTGCTATTGCATCAGATTCTCAAGGGGCTTATGATCCAACACATGTAAGAGCTGCTGCTTTTGGCTTCAGCATCGTACTCTCCTTACGGGAGAAAATCTGATGAAATACCTATAGGAGATTCCCCAGGTTGCCAGGCCAAGGAAACTTCCTTATCTCAGCGGGAACTGCATAGTATATTCGCCAAGGAATCCTGCAAAGAGAGAGGGGATCATGTTCCAACTCAGTTTTGACTGAAGCATTTAGTTCAGTCCATAGCCTTATCTTGCAGACCAAGAGGAGTGTTAAGGGAGAGAATGAAAGCATTCTTCAAGTTGCCTCTGGTCAAAATTATTTTCCTTAAATAATGCCAAGAACAAAACAAACAAAATAAGAAACCTTACCAAGTACAGAATCACCTCAAAAATGATAACATTAATATGGAAGGGGACTGAATATTTGTTTCAATCTTCTAGTCTCACTGATGTGGGAATCTATGCCTGGAGGTATATATGACTTGTTCACAGTGCCATTATCTATAGAATTGGGACTAGCAGGCTTGCTATAGATTCCAATTCTGATGCCCTTTTCTTTGACTTTGTGTAGCACATCTTCTCAGCTGAATTTCATGGAGTGAGGGAAGATTAAGCCTTATATACACCTTAGTTTCATTTAATTTAACAAGCATAATGATTAAATTACCAGTGAAGGCTGCAGGAATTAAATCTCATCCTTTACATGAAAGAATTACATCAATGAAATATAAGGCCAGTGTTTCCAAACCCTTGTTGAATAGTTGTTATGCCTCCTGCCTCAGAACGTGGACCTCTTCCCTTCTCTAGGCTCACTTTGTTGGTGATCCCATGCTGTCTCACTACTTTATGTACTCCTCTCACTTCTTCATAACTCATACCCGATCCATCAGGAAATCCTGTTGACCTTATATATATCAAGAATCCAACCCCCTTCTCCATTTTCATTGCTGCCATACTGATTCAAGCCACCTTTCTCTCCCGGATTACTGCCATGTCCTCCCAACCATTCCATTACTTCTGCTTGCTGTCTTAAATCTGAACTCAGTATACTAGGTGAAACGATGCTTTGAAATGTAAGTCATATTGGGCGCCTGGGTGGCTCAGTCGTTAAGCGTCTGCCTTAGGCTCCAGTCATGATCCCAGGGTCCTGGGATAGAGCCCCATGTTGTTGGACTCCCTGCTTCTCCCTCTCCTACTCCCTCTGCTTGTGTTCCCTCTCTCGCTGTGTCTTTGTCTGTCAAATAAATAAATAAAATCTTAGAAAGAAAGAAAGAAAGAAAGAGAAAAAGAAAGAAAAGAAAAGAAAAGAAAAAGAAAGAAACCCAAGTCATATCATGTCAAACCTTTACTCAAAACCCACAATGGCTTCCCATAAAAGCTGAAGTCCTTGTAGTGGCCTCTGACACCCTATATGATCTATCTCTTCTGCTCATTCTGTTCCTGCCCTGTCGCTCTACTCTCTATTCCTTAAGTGTGTCAGGTATGCTTACCTTAGAGCCTTTGCTCTAACTTGTTCTTCTGCTGGCAATACTTTTCTGCAGGGGTAAATACTGATGTGTATGCAAGTTTGTGAAACTTCATTAAGAAATCACAAATACAAAATTAGAAGCAAGTTCTTGAAGGGGCCCCTGCAAGTTAGGGATCTTGAAATTTAAGCTACACTAGCTTCATAGTAAATCTTTTCTTCTCTCAGATATCTGCTTGGTTAACTTTCTTTCTTCCTTCAGAGTTTTTTTTCCTAATCTTATATTCTCAATGAGGCCTGCCATGACTACTCTGTTTAATACTGAAACTTGTTCCTCCACTCTTCTACTTTTTAACCCCCATAGCACTTATTATCTCTTAACATACTTTATAATTAACTTATTTATTTTATTTATTTCTCCTCCCCCACCACCTTGCTAGAATGTAAGCCCTAGGATCCAAGTCCCTAAAACAGTCTTGACACAGACTTGGTATTCAATAAATATTTGTACAAGGAATGAATTTCTATTTCTTTAATGCCATTTTCAAAGTAATTAGAAGTAAAACTGTCACTATTTGCAGATGACATAATACTATATATAGAAAAGCCTAAAAACACAACCAAAAAACTAGTAAAACCAATAAAGCTGAATTCATAAATGAATTCAGTAAGGTTGCAGAATACAAAATTAATATACAGAAATCTGTTTCATTTCTATACACTAATAATGGAAAAGAAATTAAGAAAACAGTCCATTTTACAATTGCATCATAAAGAAAGTACTTAGGAATAAATTCAGTCAAGGAGGTGAAAGACCTCTGCTCTGAAAACTGTAAGACATTGATGAAAGAAATTGAAGAAATAAAAACAAATGGAAAGGAATAGCATGGTCATGGTTTGGAAGAATTTATATTGTTAAAATGTCCACACTACCTAAAGGAATTTATAGATTCAATGTAATCTCCATTAAAACACCAATAACGGAGCGCCTGGATGGCTCAGTGGGTTAAGCCTCTGCCTCCAGCTCAGGTCATGATCTCAGGGTCCTGGGATCAAGCCCCACATCAGGCTCTCTGCTCAGCAGGGAGCCTGCTTCTCTCTCTCTTTCTCTCTCCCTTTCTGCCTGCCTTTCTGCCTACTTGTGATCTCTGTCTGTCAAATAAATAAAACACCAACATTTTTTACAAAATTAGAGCAAATAATCCTAAAATTTGTATGGAACACAAAAAACACTGAATAACCAAAGCAGTCTTAAGAAGAACAAAACTGGAAGTATCACCATCCTGTATTTCAAAATATACTACGAAGCTATAATAATCAAAGCAGTGTGGTACTGGCACAAAACTATACATATCATTTAATAGAACAGAAAAGAAAGCTCAGAAATAAACCCACATGCAAATGGTCAATTAATCTATAAGAAAAGGAGGCCAGAATAGACAATGGGGAAAAGACAGTTTCTTCAATAAGTGGTGTTGGGAAAACTGTATATGCAAAAAAAAAAAAAAAAAGAAAAGAAAAAATGGTGCAAAAATGACCACTTTTTACACTACACACAATAAACTTGAAATGTGCTAAATATCTAAATGTGAGGCATGAAGCCATTAAACTCTTTTCTTTTTAAAGAATAACTCTTGAACATTGACCTTAGCCATATTTTTCTGGAAATGTCTTCTTAGCCAAGGGAAATAAAACTATTAGGACTGCATCAAGTCTTTGCACAGCAAAGGAAACCATCAACAAAACAAAAAGGCAGCCTGTCGAATGGGAGAAGATATATACAAATTATATATCTGATGAAGGGTTAATATCTGAAATATATAAAGAACTTATTTAACTCAACACCAAGAAAACAAATAATCTGATTTTAAAATGGATGGAGGACCTATTTAGACATTTTTCCAAAGAAAACATAGCTGATGACAGATCCATGAAAAGATGTTCAAGATCACTAATCATCAGAGAAGTGCAAATCAAAACCACAGTGAGGTATTACCTCACACTAGTCACAATGGCTAGCATCAAAAAGACAAAAAATAAGATATGGAGAAAAGGGAACCTTTCCTTGTGCACTCTAAGTGGAAATATAAATTGGTTCATCCACTGTTGAAAACAGTATGGGGTTTCCTCAAAAAATTAAAAATGGAAATACCATATAATTAAGTAATTCCACTCACCCAAGAAAATAAAAACACTAATTAAAAAAATATATTCCCACCTATGTTTATTGCCACATTATTTGCAATAACCAAGCTATGGAAGCACCCCAGTGTCTATCAATGGATGGATGGATAAAGAAGATATGGGAGTGTGTGTGCATGTGTATGTATAATATTATTCAGCCATGAAAAAGAATGAAATCTTGCTATTTGTGACAACATAGAGGGACCTAAAGTGTATTATGCTAAATGAAATAAGCCAGACAAAGAGAAGGACATATATCATATGATTTCACTTATATGTGGAATCTGAAAAGCAAAACAAATGAACAAAAACAGAAACAGACTCTTAAATGCAGAGAACAAACTGGTATGGAGAAGGGGATGGGTGAAATTGGTCAAGACGATTAAGAGGTACAAACTTCCAGTTGTAATATAAGTAAGTCACAGAGATGAGATGAGAAGTACAACATAGGGAATTTAGTCAATAATACTGAAATAACATTGTATGGTGACAGATGGTCACTACATTTATTGTAAAGGGCATTATGTAATGTATAGAATTATTGAATCAGAATATTGTACACCTGAAACTAATATAACATTATATATCTGCTAAAAATCAATTTAAAAAAATAATTTAAAAAAAAATCAAAGCAGTTGGAACTCCTAGACCTGGCATATGCTAAATGCTTAGTCATCATCTTGAAGTTTAAATTAATTTTTTAAAAAAGTTTAAATGAATAAATACTGTTCATTCAGTATCTAGCATATGCCAAGCTCTTTTTCACATTCTCTTGACAATTCCACTAAGTAGGTACTATTTTTATTCCCATTTTTCAGATGAGAGAACCAAGTTTAAATATATTGCCCTTGGTTACATAGCTCAGAAATAACCAAATGGAATTAAACAAAGGTATGTCTGATTTCAAAGACTGTGATCCTTGCATTCTGCTGGTAGTAAGTGGCATTGATTAACCCAGTTTCTTTCTGGCATGGCTGTGTGAATTTGAGATTGATGCACAGCTCCAAAAAGCACTTGCTGTGGAACCCCGAGTTTCCATTTTTCTCATCTGTGAAATGAGTCTCACAGAGCCTACTTTGAAGGATAGATACGAGAAGTAAAAAAGATAATGCTGAAGAAAGAGGCTTTAATAAGCATCTAATAAATATTCCCTTCAAAGGATTTGAAAGGGTTCATAATTAAACACACATTCATAAATAGAATTTGGAGGAGCGTGCAAGCCAGTTGCTATGGGGAAGTCAGTGGCAGGGCTTTTGAGGAGCCAAGCGCACAGAGCCCGAGCTCAAGAGAACAATGTAGGAGTAGGGCAGAGAAGACCCGCGAACCACCAGGGAATGAAAGAAACACTTTTCCGAAGTTACATTTTGTCCTTGCCTCCTACAAGTTGGCTTGCTCCCATCTTGCAGTAAGACCCTGGAGTGGGTCTTTTTTCAACACTTCACTAAATGAGTGTCACAGGATACCTGAAGTTTCCTGGAATTGAGTCAGCTTATACGATTTCAAATATTTGAAGTGCTAAATGAAAAAGAAAACTCTAACTTCTTGTGATATCTCTGCCAAGCTTCTTTGGGAACAATAGATGAGGAAAGCCAATCTGGCAGCGTTTTATGTGGGAGAGGTTGAGCCAAAGGCTAGGAGGGTCCGTAGGTGAGGAGTGACAGGCTAGTACCCACTAGACTCCAGGGAACTGGGCTGAGGGCCCAGAGCTTGCCTCATGTACCCCTGTGGCCAACCTCTTATGCTGATCCTGGCATGGGGCAAGCAGCATTGATTCATGTTATTTTATTTTCTTTTTAAGGGAAACTGGGGACATTTTGGATATTCTTTTTTTTTTTTTTTAAGGATTTTATTTATTTATTTATTTATTTGATGGTAAGAGAGAGAGAGCATAAGTGGGGGTGGAGGAGAGGCAGGCTCCCTGCTTTCCTGGTCCTGGGATCATAACCTGAGCCACAGGCAGACATTTAACTGATTGGGCTACCAAGGCATCTCTGCACGTTCTTTAAATAATTTAATCTTATGATTAGAAAATTGGCACCTCTAAAATATTATAAAAGAATATTTTAATACTCATGAACCTACAATCTTGATATGACAACAGCTGAAGAGTGTTTTATAAAGACTGTGTCCATATGTCTAATATATGTGACACTCTTCATTTTCTAGCTCATAATGCACAGTTCTGATATTGAGGAAGATGGGACAGTAAGATATGTAAGACGTGTGTCAGGATTAAGATCAGTTGTGACTAATAGATAGCTTGTTTAATAGCTTAAACAAGGTAGAATGTTATCTTCCTTTCACTTAAAAGCAATCCGTAGGTCAGTACAGAAGTAACATGGTGCTTCATGAACATCAAGAACTAGAACTTCTTACAGCTTTCTCTATTTGCTGTCCTTGGGCTGTGGCACTTGAGGACTGCTGAAAAGAGAAGTTGAAGGCTATACCTCTTTCTTTTTAGGAGACTTTCGGTAATTTTCACAGTTGTATCTTTTTTTCCCCTGCTTGAATCTGATTGGCCAGAACTTATTCACATGGCCATACCCAGCTGTAAAGGACGCAGGGAAATGTGGTCTATTAAGGTTTTGTTGTAAGGAATGACCAATATTCACAATCTGCCTCTGCTTTTGAGTTAAAAACAACAACAACAACAACAACAACAACAACAACTGTGATGAACAACTGATTATCTCTGATGTTCTTAATACTAGAGAAGAATTTTTTTTCTATTGGGGCGCCTGGCTGGCTGAGAGGGTTAAGCCTCCTGCCTTCAGTTCAGGTCATGATCTCAGGGTCCTGGAATGGAGCCCCGCATCTCATCGGGCTCTCTGCACAGCAGGGAGTCTGCTTCTCCCTCTCTCTGCCTGCTTCTCTGCCTACTTGTGATCTCTGCCAAACAAATAAAATCTTAAAAAAAAAAGAATTTTTTTATCATATTTAATTTTCATATAGTCAATAAAATGCCACAGGGTGAGAGTCACTAGATATCTAAAATTATGAAACAAAATGGGATATAATAACAAGTTAACATATGGGTTTAAAACCTCATTCATTTTTCAACTGAGTTGCCTCAGCTGGCCTATGATGGCAGGTGAGTAAAATCCCAGAAAACTGTTTAGAATTTTTGTACAAAAGCTATATTTGTATTTTTATTTAGTTTTAATTGAAAATTTAACATACACATATAATTTTTAAAGTCCAATAAAAACTTTTAGAAAGTACAAAAGAGTTTGTGAAAAGTAAGTTGTTCTGTTTTCCTTGCTTCAGAACCCAGTAGTGTAAATAATTTCTTGTGCATATTTCCAGAAATATTCTAAGCATATGCTAGTAAATTTGCAGCCAGGTGTACATAATTCCTCTCTTTAAACTTTTCACTGCATGCTCTCATCATACTGCCTGCATTTCTTTAACCAAGCATATATTACTTTTTCAAAAACAAGTAATTTTGCTCAGTTTATTCAGTTGGGCGGGCAGAGTTTATTCAAACTCTGTTCCTTGGATCACAAGATGGTACACTTGTCATGGAGGTTCTCTCAGCACATCTGGAATCACACTACAGCTGATTGAACTGCTCACTGATAATACCAAACCCAGAGCAACAGTTGCTGTGATTGAGGAGATTTTGCCTGAATGTGCCTTCGAGACAGTTTATCTGTGATTTTTCATCCTTCTTTCTGGTTCTCCGTCCTCGGTACACAGTTGAATTACTGCTGAAGGCTGGGATAGCTTTGATTTGCTCCAGGATTTCAGACTTTTCCAAAATAAGTTCCTCTAAGTTCTGTCAAAATAATAGGTGCGCATTCACTTTGAAACTATGAAACACTATATCCAGTCTTGATTACCAGGGAGCAGAGAAATCTCTGTTGAAGAACCAGTGGGAGAATGCTTAGATTTATTTAAATCATTTAGGAAAATAGCTAATCATAAGAGAATTTGATGCAGGAATGTACAGTTGCCTAGATACTAGCAATAACCACCTTTTACCTTTTTTTTTTTTTTTGCTATATCTAAGTATACTTCAGCTCTTTACTTCTTTTTCTTTCAATAGGTGCATTTTTATTTAAATTGAATGTGTTAAACAATTATCTACACAGTAGCCAGAGTGGTATTTCTAAAATGTCAATCAGATTGCATCGCTCCTCTTCTCAGAATCTTCCAATAACTTTCATCTGATTTAGAATATAAAGTGTCTACAAGGATCTGTTTGACCTGTGCCCTCTAAATGGCTTCTCACCTCCTGGCTCTGCCTGGAATTCTCCTCTTTTAGATATCTCCTTGTTCCACAAACTTAATACTACATTTATGTCTCAGACATCTGTTCCTCAGAGAGGTCGATCTGACCAACCTACTCGAAATAGCACTTACTCATCATTAAATGCCCCTTACTCAGCTTTACTTTCCTTCTTGGCTTTTAGTAACACCCAAAATGTGGGTTCGAGTCCCACATCTGGCTCCTTGCTCAGCGGTGAGCCTGCTTCTCTCTCTCTCTCTGCCTCTGCCTGCTTGTGCTCTCTCTCTCTCTCTCTGACAAATAAATAAATAAAATCTTTTTAAAAATGTGGATAATTTAGAGCAAATCCTTAAAAAGAAAACTCTAAAAATATAGCTGATTTTTTTTCTTATTTCTCATTGGGAAAGAATTATCCACACAGTGAAAAAATAAAAAATGAAAAGATAATACATGTGAATTCACAAACACTCTTAATTTCATTACATATTATTGCATTAGGTATTTTTTGGTTTTGCACTTCTCAGAGAAATGCATATTGAAATCACAACAAATTACCACTACACATCTATTATAGAGGCTAAAAACCAGAAAAAAAATAACAAAAACAAAACTGGCAATACAAAGGAGCAGTAAAGATGTGGGACAACTGAAATTTTCATGCAATATTGGTAAAAATACAAAATGGTGGAGCCATTTTGGAAAATAATTTGGCAATTTCTTATGAAGTTAAAATATACTTACTACACAATCCAGAGATTCCACTTTGAGGTATTTACCCAAGAGAGTTTAAAATTTATGTCCAAATACTTGTATGTAAATGTCCATGGTGGCTTTATTCATTATTGAGAAAAACTGGAAATAATCCAAATGTGCTTCACATTGATAAACAAAATGTGGGGTTCCATATGTAATAGAATACTACTCGGCCACGAAAAAGGAACAAAGTACTACATACACAAGAACATGGATGGATTTCTCAAATGCTTTATGCTAACTGGAAGAAACCAGACTCAAGAGCCTATATTCTGTATAATTTCATTTATATGACATTCTGGAAAAGCAAAACTATAGGGACAGAGAACAGGATGTTGCCAGGTGCTGGAGGTGGGAGAAGGGTTAACTACCTAAGGACATGGGGAAACTTTTTGGAAGTGATGGAAATATTCTGTATTTGATTGTAATGTTGGTTACCTGATTGCATGTGTTTATGAAAATTCATAGAACTTTACACTAAAAAAGGCAAATTTTACTACATGTAATATGTACCACGGTAAACCTGACATTTTAAAAAAGAAGAAAATTAAAAGGTAAGCAACCAGGGGCGCCTGGATGGCTCAGTGTGTTAAGCCGCTGCCTTCGGCTCAGGTCATGATCTCAGGGTCCTGGGATCGAGTCCCGCGTCGGGCTCTCTGCTCAGCAGGGAGCCTGCTTCCCTTCCTCTCTCTCTGCCTGCCTCTCTGCCTACTTGTGATCTCTCTCTGTCAAATAAATAAATAAAATCTTTAAAAGAAAAAAAAAAAGGTAAGCAACTGGAAAATATTTTTAAAAAAGCATAATAAAGTATTTATGTGTTCATACATAAATAGTACATAAAATTGGTAAGAAAAACAGGAGTTGCTAAATAGAAAAGGAAAATTTATTCTAACTAGTAATCAAAATTAAAACATATTGAGATGCCATTTCCCATGTTTATTCTCTTCCTCCACTGCCTTTTTTGAAAAGTTAATGCAGAATCCTGGTAACAGTGTGAAGGGCTATGTATGCTCACATAATTTTGGTGAGAGTATAAATTGTTTCAGATCTTCCTGGGAAGCAATTTGGCTAATCTCTATCAAGAGATTAAGAAGTGTTCATACTTTTTGTCCCAGTAATCTTATCTCTGAGAATTTATCCTCAGGAAATAAACCAAAAGTTGTGAGAATAGTTTTGTGTGTAAAGATGGTTGGTACAAATTACTTTCAGTAGTAAAAATTTGGAACAACCTAAGTGGTTACATTAAGATAATGTTTAAATTCTATTTATCCTTAGGCCCAACTAAAACATTGCCTATCAACACAGCTTTCTTCATTAATTAGGGATCCTATTCAGCTGCCCGCAATAGAAACCACAGATAGCTACCTCAGATAGGTGTCTCTCTTTCTCATTTATCTAGAGGTGATCAGTCTAGGACTGGGGCAGCAGTTCCCTGATGACAGCAGCCTCCAGGTTCTTTCTGCCCTTCCTGTTTCACCATCGTTGGTGTGGGGCTTCTCTAGTCATGTCACTTCATTGTCACAAAGTGGCTAACCCTCCTCCAGCCACACATCTGCATTCTATATAGGGAGGAGAAAAAGAAAGCTGTAAGAAGGAAAGGAGACATCTATAATGAGAAAGCAGACTTTTCCAGAAATCCAGCAGACTTTCACCTGAATCTCATTGGCCAGTATTATGTCAAACAGTGCCATTTGCAAGAGACAGAGCAAAACGTAGTTCTTTTTGATTTTGCTATTGGTGGTCGTGGTGGTGGTGGTTTGGGTTCTGGGCTTTTGTTGTACATAGGACTATAAGGATATATTAATAGTAAGGAAAAGGGAACTAGTAGTGCCTGCCCACATCTTTGATTTTACTAGTCAAATTTATTTCCCTTGATGGTGCCAGATATACTCTGAAAATTTTTACTGTTTTTGTTCCCCCCTTCCTAGCTTCCAGAGGACACTAGTCTCATAAACATAGTTTTTCTTTAGGCAAAAAAACACAAAACTTTGTCAAATTTTGTATTTTCTTTTTCTTTTCTTTTCTTTTTTTTTAAGATTTATTTATTTGACAGACAGAAATCACAAGTAGGCAGAGAGGCAGGCAGAGAAAGAGAGAAGCAGGCTCCTGCTGAGGAGAGAGCCCGATGTGGGGCTCAATCCCAAGACCCTGGGATCATGATCTGAGCTGAAGGCAGAGGCTTAACCCACTGAGCCACCCAGGTGCCCCTATATTTTCTTAATTACCATCACATTCCATATTGCTTCTGGGGTCTTTTCATTCGTTGTGCACAATGCCTGGAGTCTAAGAGCATTTTTCCCCCAAGGGCCTGAATATTTGAAACCTGAAAAAATCATATTGGTTTTTACCTGCACACATAAAAATGGTGATATCAAAAATCATTAAATATTTAGTTAAATGTCTATAAAATATATAGCCATGTTAAATACATTGTTATATTTAGTATTCACAAAAGTGTTATTACATTTGACGTACATTTGCAGGTTATGGTCTTATTTTCCTGCATATGCATAATGATTATACAGAAATCATGGCCAACCAGAAACTAAGCAATTTTCTCCTAGCTTTAGCGGACATTACAGTTGCCTCCCCATCTCCTTTCCAGCTAGATTACAGCTCCAGCCCTTTCACAGTACCTGTAATTCCAAGTGAGTGAGTTAGGAATAAGGTCCAAGCCATTTAGACGGATGAAGTAGGAGTTTGTGTGTGCTAGGGAAACCCAGTGTTCTTTTTAGTGCCAACCTCATTAAAAATGAATGACCTATTTAAGGTGTAAGAATTGTGCAGATCTCATAATCTAATTCCCTAGTTTATTTGAAGGGCACTGAGGCTCAAGGATTTAAGAAACGTATTCAAAGCCTGCTGTATTCGTTTGCCAGGGCTGCTGTAATAAAATACCACAGACTGGACAGTTTAAACAACAGAAACTCATCTCTTGACAGTTCTGGAAGCCAGAAGTCCAAAGTCAAAGGTGTCCATGAGTTTGGTTTCTTCTGTGGTCTCTCTCCTTGGCTTTCGGATAGCTGCCTTCTTTCTGGGGACTCACAGTCTTCTCTTTCAAGCTTGTGTGCCTCTGGTGGTATCTCTCTCTCTATCCAAATTTCCTTTTCTTATAAGGACACCAGTAAGATGGGATTAGGGCCCACCCTAATGACTTCATTCTAACCTAATTAGCCCTTTAAAAGGCCCTGTTTCCAAACCCAGTCATTTTTTCAGGTATTGGGATTAGCATTTCAACATACAAACTTGGGGGAGGGAGACATAATTTGTCCAAAAGAGTTGCATTGTACTTTCTTGCCACAGTGCTAGAGGTCAGACTAGGACACTGCATTTCCTGACTCCCAACTGTGCTTTCTTACCACAATGAAAGGAATATTGAATTTCTGTGCAATATCTGTATGGGTTATGATGAAAATTTTTAGAAGGAATTAAAGGAGCATTTAGAAGGAGGGGGGCGTGAAGGTTCATCAGCAGTAAAGCTGGAAGAAATGTGGAAGCTCCAAAAAGCCTGTTTGAGCTGTTAGTGCTAGAACCCAATTATATAGAAAGGGCACTTTTATTTTATGATGCGGAAATCTGGAATATATGTATACTATCCAATAACAGAGGATCAGTTGGGTAAATTATGGTATATCTACCCACTTGGAATAATATGTAGCCTTAAAAATTATGAAGTAGATATATATTTCTTAACATAAAGGGATAAGCATGACAAAATTTAAAAATTAAAAAAATAGATTACATAACTATATAATCTGGTTTAAAAACATACATATGTGTATATATGCAGTTACTGGCAGTAAACACATAAAACTATTAGTACTGGATACGTGGATTATGAGAAATACTTTTTCCTCCTTGATTACTATTTTACTAAAAATAATTAAATAAATCTGGAAAGTTCGTGTATGGAATACTGAGAAACGTCTCCATATCAAGGGATCAAGTGTAGGGATTTTATTCCTTTGGCTCGTCAAGCCAGCAACAATTAACAGCAAAGTAGGCAAACTCAGGACCAAAGCCTGCAAACCAGCTGCTGCCCTGGTGGCTCTCCCTCTATTCGATGCCAAATGAGGAGCATTCAGGAGGAGCATTCAAGAGGTATCCTTCCTGCTTTTCCTTAGGGGCTTGGCATCCTGCCTGCCCTCTCCCTGTGTCGGAAAAAATTACTTCATTTTGTACTTCTTTCCACCATTTCTAGCCACTGTGGGGAGCAAAACCCACCTTCCCTTTGCTCACTTTGAAGGCAAAGACCATAAGCTACATGAGCCTGGGGAGCCCCGCCTTTGGACCTTCCCCATGAGTGGTGCATAGTTAAGACATGTAGACTTGGAGCCCACTGAACTCCAAAGCACATGCAGGCCTGGCCCACTTGTGCTCCCTCCTCATGCCTAGTGAAATGATTAGTCCCAGTAGCAAGCCCTTTGAGTTGTTTGGAGCTATCTCTTTTCCTTGCCCACTCCCAACTCTGAACACATACACTTGCCTCTGTCAGTAGCCTTTTCGTTATCACATGATCAGTACAGAAGACAATACTTAACCAAGTGTAACATCTCTACCATCCATTCTGGGAGAATGGGCGTTTAGAGAGGCTCTATACAGCCTAATTTCAGGTACTGGCCAGGCATTTAGAAAAGGGCCCTGTGGCTGTCTTTAGTCTGAAGCAGAGATGACCATTTTCTGCTCATTTTAAGCTCCTGGACTTTCCCACTTAGAGTGCTGAGGCTAGAAAGCAAGTCCTTAGAATCCCCGTGTGATGGGAGAGTGGGCACCAGAGTCAACCTAAGGTTTCATCGGCCATCCAGATCCCCTCTGCCCTCTCAGAGCCTTGGTCTCTAACTCACCAGCACTAAGGAGAAGGGACAAGTGGCAGGGCACTGGCAAGAAGGGGGTCCACATAAAAATAATTGTGATTTGGAAATCGGACAGAATTGCTGGTTCTTGTACCATTTTCCCTGCTGTTTTAGAATAAAGTAAAGAAGTAAAAATGTACCTTTTTTTTCTCTGCTACCTTGGGAAACCAAGTGATAAAATAGCAGAGTAATGCCAATGAAATTCTTTCTGAAGCACCAATAAGCTTAATACTAATCACAGACTCCAGGAAGATTCTATTTGATTTTTAGTGCTTTCAGTGTTGCCGTTTTTCCTTGCAAAGAAATGAGATAAATGGAGACAATGAAACAGATTAAGTAAATTCTTGTGTGGGAAACGTCTGAGTTCTCATATGCTTCCAGTTAGTTCGGTCTCTGGATTATATTGACTGATAACAGCATCTTGTTTTCATAAGTGGACAGTGCTACAATTTATTTCTATTAGCAATTAGGAATTACAATGTAAATGCCAGATCAGTAGTATAGAAATTAAGTACAGGTTTGCCCTGAGGCAACTTTACTTTTATTGCTCAATAGCATGGTGAGTAGTTAAAAAAAAAAAAAAAAAAAAGATTGCCTGAAATATAGCTATGTGAGTGGAAGCCCATTGATATATGACTCAAATAGATTCTTTGTAGGAAAATAAATCTATTGTCATCCACAGCAAATATTTATTTAATTTTCAGTCTCTTACTGGGGTCTATTACCTTTGCAGAAGGAACAATATAGAATCAACATAAATGTATCCCTCCATGTAGGATACTGTTCTGATCACTTCCTAATAACCTCATTGTTGAAGGAGGGATTCCCCAACCTAAATAGTCCAAGATGGCCAAACGTACCACACCTGATGCAGGATAGAGGAGACTGACAGCAGTTATCAGTCATGTATACTCACGGCCTATAGGAAGACATCGTACACTATGCAAGATCACAAGGGGATTATACTTGGGAGTTGAGTGAACCAGCAGGTGCTGTGAAAGTCTGGCTTTGTAGTAAGAAGAAGGTGGGGCGCTTCCTGCTTCCCATGAGAGAATGTGATTGGCTTGCTTGAATAATTTTACAGGCTGACAGGAAAGTAAGATACATTAGGTTGAGGTCCAGGTAGAGTGTAGCTGGTCCAGCTATTAGGAGAACCCAGCCACGTGGGGAGCCTTTCCTACCTCATGGGGGACATACCTGGCAAAAGCAAGAGTACTCATGGTTAGGTCTTTGGGGCCCCATGAGGCTCAGAGATGTCCAGGTAGTGCATGGAATTTAGGCCTTACACTATAGGTACAAAAGAAGACTAAGACATGGTTCCTGACTGCAGAGAGCTTGAATCTTCCAGGCTGAGACAGAAGTGGTGGTCAGAGGTGTGGGAGTGTCAGACTACTATGAATGGTTCTGACTAAGTGCAAGAGGACATCTGAGCATGTAGAGGTAATTGGGTACAATGACAGGAACAGATAGACTTCATAAAAGCATGGTGCTTGGCTAGAACTTCAAAGGTAGATAGAACGCATGGTTGGGGGGAGTCAAGTCGGGGACATATCAAAAAACAAATGAGGTGGTAAAGTTCTTGGTTATGTTTAAAGAACACCTAATTGCTTTATTCAACTTACACTTTTCAAGGGCCTACTGAGGGCTCAGACCACACAGGGAGGGTATGGGGTAAAAAAAGAAGCTCTAAGGACAGCATGGGCCTTGCCTCCTGAGCTGTCTTGTCCAGGTTGAGGGTGAACTATGGGGCAGTGGCATCCCAGGAAGGCATTTGGCTGAGGCCTGCATTCACTGAGGGCCTCAAGTATGGATTTGGACATAATCTCCAGTGAGATAAAATAACCACAAAAATACACCAACGGCAGAAAAAGCTACTCCATTTGTAATTTTAAATGTTGGAAAACCTTAAAATATACTACAATTTTAATACCTTGTCTAGCATTTATGTTCTACTATCTCAGGACCATTAAAAAAAAATGGAAGTAGTCCTGGGGTCCCCTACCTTCAGGGAGGCCCCGCGAGCCAGATGGCTCTCTGTTGTCCCCATCCCGCCACAATATGCTAGGTCTTCAGGGCTCACCTCTGGACTCCTTCCTCTTCAGTCCATGCTGAGCATTCCCAGCTCAGCGGCCCTGGAGCAATCTGGGCTTGTTCTCTCCTGTGGAGCAGTTGGTACTTAATGCTCCAGCCAACTGAGCTACTCAGCAAGTACAGGCCGTCACAAACAGAGAAAGCAGCCTCTAAATTACTGGAGGGAGCTCTGTGTTCTTTCCAGTACAGGGCAGTCATTTTCGGGTTGTCCAGTACAAGTGTGTACCTCCTAAGATATTTATCGGAGACTGACTTCACCTCTTGTACTTGGCAACCGAAACACATAGATGTATACCAATGTGTCCTCAGGTTTGTTCTAATTTTATATCCCAAACACCCTCAAAGAGAAAAGACAAAGGGGTGTTTTTTGGCTCCAGGAAATTTATTATGACTTAACTTTCTCTTCCTTGATGAATGACTAATGTGCTATATTTTATTTATTTATGATACACCAAATAGTTTAGCTGGTAAGATATAAAGCAAAAGAAACCTCACCATCTCTTCAGGAATCAACAACAAAAATAAAAAACGGTAAAAAAGAAAACAATTGAGAGAGAGAGAGAGAGAGGAGAAAAAACCCTTTCCTGGATCTAATTATCTCCATTGGCAGCAATGAAGTAAAAAAACTGTAATATAAAAGGCTAAAATTTCTCATAGCAAGAAATGAACTTGTCCCAAAATATATGGATGTACAGATGAGCCCAGAAAGTTCCAGCACAGCCAAATTAATAGTTTGATTGGGGGGGGGGGGTGAATAAGCACAAACATCACATTAGCCATTCTGAGAACTGTTTGCAGATTTTAAAGACAGCTATGACTACCTTCACAGCGACTCCAAGGGTGATGATGTTCTTAGATCTGGACATCAGGAAATCTCTAAGTATGTACTAAATCAGTTAGAAGGAAGCCATGCTGACCCTAAATGCAATTATGAGTTCAGTTAACACCTTAGTAGGAAAACAAAATATCCAAAGTCTGTTAAAGACTCACTAAAGCATATAATGTCCTGGAACAGGGAATCATTGTACTGCACATTCTTGCAGGAAGTGTAACATTTCAGATGTGTTCTTTCAGGCTGGAGGTTATTTGGGAAATGAATGTGTAAGAGCCGTAAGACGGAGACAAATCACCACTCACATCCTGAAAAAATTCCGACTTCATCTTCTGACTGTGGTTTTCTCTGGACTCCTGAGTTGCTTTTTGAACTATAATGTATGCTTAAAACCAACCAAAGAAGCTCTCACATGAATCTTGGCGAGGAATAAACATGAGATTACAGGATGCTAGACACTGAAGTAATGAGGACATTGTTAAAACCCTAGTTTCAGCTCTGTATCTCTTCGTGTCATTGCTTTGCTCCTGATCGGCTCAGGGAGCTTTCAGTCGGGAAGGTTCTTGCATCTTGGCCCACTCTACCGGGCCTGGGAGGTACTATAATTTCTCTGTTGACTCTCACTCATAAAAATGTACTGACTGGGATCTAAGGTAGCTATATGAAAAAGTAATTACATGAATAACGTCATTTTGTTGTATACTCAAGCTGCCTCATCATCTAGCTAAGTCACTGTACACTGTTGCCAGGTCCACCTCAGGGCCAGGACTAAGGTGAGAGGAGTGAGGTACTTACCTTGGACACAACTTTATGGGGATGGCCAAAAAATGAGCAATCAAGGTAGATGATATATATATTTTTTTAATTTTCCCATTTTTAAAAACTTTTTTATTTAAATCAAAATAATTAGCACATAATGTATTATTGATTTCAGAGGTACAGGCCTGTGATTCATCAGTCTTATATAATACTCAGTGCTCATGATGTCACATGCCCTCCTTAATGTTCATCACCCAGTTACCCCATTCAGCAACCCTCAGTTTGTTTCCTAGGATTAAGAGTCTCTTATGCCTTGTCTCCCTCTCTAGTTTTGTCTTGTTTTAAGGGCAAATCATATTTTAATACGATGTTTTAAAAATTGACAACAGGAGCCTATTTTTTTAATTTATTTATTTGAGAGAGAGCAGGGGTAGGGGCAGAGGGAGAGGGAGGGAAGCAGAAACCCCACTGAGTGAGGAGCCCCACACTGGGCTCAATCTCACAATGCAGAGATCATAACCTCAGCCAAAATCAAGAGTCAGATGCTTAACCAACTTAGCCACAAAGGCACCCCACCTATTTTTGTAAACGGAGTTTTATTGGAACCAGGGCCAGGATTGGGGGGTGAGGACAAAAATGTGAGATAGGATTATGCAAATGCAACATCAAATCCTGTCTATATTTCAGTTTTTATTGTTTATCATGAATCTTTTTTCCCATTAATCCTGGCTTCTAAAAATTTTGCCATAGATCTAAATTCCCACCTATCTCCCACACCCATCTATCCTGGCAGTGACCAAGTCATCCTAGATTAACAGCATCAGCTGGTGTCTAGTGCACAAAATTGAACACACCCCACTGGTGTTTCATTTCTTCTTCTTGGAGATGTGATCAATCTCATACCTCATTTCCGTGTTGTCCTGTCTTTTCCAGCTCGCAATTGGGTTAATTCCACCACAGATAAGTCATTTTCTTATTTATATGCATGTCGTCTTTTCTTTCTTTCTTTCTTTCTTTCTTTCTTTCTTTCTTTTCTTTCTTTCTTTCTGATTTATTTATTTGAGAGAGAGAGAGCATAGAGGAAGGAGAGGCAGAGGGAGAGAATCTCAAGCAGACTCCTCACTGAGCACAGAGCCCCCACGCTGGGCTCTATATCATGACCCTGAGATCATGACCTGAGTTACCCAGGGACCCCGGTTATTTTTCAACATCCTTTTCCTCCTCTCTTCAAATTACCAGGGTGAATTTTGACTTATAATATTTAAAAAAATAACTCGTTTGAAAGCGGAAAAAAAGCAAAGTAACAAACCTTCTGGGGGAAAAGAAAACTCTGTTAACAGGGTGACCTTGGACTAGGTCCTTAGCTCTGGTGGAGCTGCTGTCTCTGTTTGCAAAGTAGGTGGGCTCCATTGACCGATCTTGAGCTTTTCTTCCAGCTGTACAAATTTTGGATCAGCGATTACAGTGCCCGAACAGCTAAAGGTCTTGAGAATACCTGAAGTTTTGAGTAATCCATTTGTAAACTAAGTACTTGTATGGCACACACATGCAAACTCATTTTTAAATCAAAATACTACGTTGTTGAAATGCATTTGTTTTAAATCCAAATGTCTTATTTGATGGCCTATAAATGGCGACTTTAGTGTGTGTGATAAAAAACTCAGAACTATACCTGAACAAGCTTACATCAGTAAAGAACCCAGACTACTCACCGAACATTATCCTGTGTATATGTATTTAAAGCATATAAACAGATATACTTTAAAGAGTTTTTTAATTAAAAATGTTTATTGAGTAAGTGGAAACAGCTCAAAAGAAATGTGAAGACTTAAAGGACTTGCAGTTATGAGATGGACACACTACAAAACATCTATGTTCAATTCAGTATTTTTAAAATGTTGATCTTTGTTGGCGATATTTAGTTTTAATATGGAAAATTCCTTGAATTTTGACAGCATGCCTAAGTGAGAATGTGCAAATTATACACACTCCCCATGGAAATGACCCTGTGACTCCTGCATTTTATTTAGGTCAGTGTGGGCAGCAGTGACCACCTCCTCCTCCTTTATGCAAATGCTGTTAAGAGAAGAAAATTGTGACCCAGACAGGAGCTGGGGATGGGGAAGTAGGAGAGGCTGAGAAAGGGCAGTGAGCCAGGAAGCCCTGCCCTGGGGACCCCACGATGGTGCGGCCGCCACAGAAAAGCCATTTTTAAATTGTCTGCATGCCTGGTGCAGCCGGGTGGATCCCCAGAGCTCCCACCTCCTTCCCCAGCTCTGAGTTGGAGTTGAATGCTTTGTATTTGCAGACAATGTGCACTCACCAAGTTGATAGAGAATTAGAGTTTTCTCAGATGAGAGCTGTTTAAGGTGATCTTATCTCCCTGCTCTCTGATTTGCCCCACTCCAGCACTCTCTCTACGCAGAATGATGCTGACTGGGCTTTCAACACTCCAAACGGATCACATCACTTCTTCAAGAGGCCCAGGGCTTACTGAATAAAGGACAGGCCCTTAGCTTGACGTACAAGCCCTGCTGTAAGCTGGCCCCTGCCTTCAGCCCCAGCTGCAGATGCCACCATGCAATTGCAGCCCCACAGTCTTCTACATAAGTACTTGTCATTTTTTACTAAGGGATAAAATGCATCAAGTGAACTGATCGTAAGCCTACAACCCTGTGATCTGTAGACATGTATATATCCGTATGTAACCACACCTAGAAGAAGAAGTAAAGCATTTTCCTCACCCCAGGTTTGGCCTGTTCTTCAGCTTCACATGAACCAGATTTTATATTACCTATTAGTTTATGGCTGTCTTCTTTCAACACAAATGCTTGTGAAATTCATCCATGTTGTATGTACATTTAATTCATTTTTTCCCTTGCTGAGTGGTATTCCACGGTACGAATGTATCACGATTTATCCATTCTCCTGCTGCTTCTTCAAATTCCTCTCATGGCACTTAGGATAGAAGGTTTGAGGAAGAAGGCCCATGGAGGCCTCGCCACAGCACCCCTGGGGATGCCATTTCCTGAGGCCCCAGGGGGACTCCTCCTCAAGTAGAATCTGGCCAGGTGAGCTCTGGAGCCTCAGCCAATGAGCTGTTAGGTGATGCGGAGCCACCCAGACCAGCCACAGCCTCAGGACTTGGTTCGAAAGTCAGCACCCATTCCTTTATAGTAAGAAATTTGACCATCATATATTCAGGTGAATAAATTTCATATATTTTTAAAATCATTCTCCAATATTTATATAGCCTTTCTTCCAAGTTCCAAGGAACTATGAATACATTTAAATAATGAGTTGCCACAATATAGTGGTAAATCTATTGGAATTTATGCACGAGGAATTTGGGACAAATGGAAGAACTAAATCTACCCAAGGCAAACATATAAGGGAAAAACCATCAACTTTAACCACATCTCTGTTTTTGCTCGTGCCCACGAGGCAGGGCAGGCAAGTGGTTAACCCTGCAAGCTCCCAGGCTAGAGGGTGTGGGTTCAAATATGTGCTCTGCTCCTACCTCTGTGACCTTGGGCGAGTTGCACTCCCTCTCCGGGCCTCAGCTCTACCACCTAGAAGCCCGGGATGATAATAGGAGTTCACTAAACTGACTGAGGAAGAGTGATTTCAACGATGCTGGCATGTAGCAAGCAATTTAAAAATATTAAAAATGCCAGCTGTTACTGTCTTGGGTTCTGTAGTCACTTTCCTCATTCTTAGAAAATTAGATCACATTTAGGCCTCACTAACTACTAAGGCCTCAGTTTGAAGTCATGATGATGAAATAATCATTTTTAAATACCTGAGGGACAGGTATTTCCAGAGAAGAATCAGTGTTGGCTATACACACACATGTTCTTTTGGTGCCAACTATTAGATTTAAAAAGAAAAAAAAAAAGACCAAAGATTAGTCAAAGCATCCCAAGGTAATTAAAATGTTATGAATAAATATCCCAAGGTGATTAAAATGTTAAAAATAAACATATTGTGTTAGGGACACTGGTTTATGTATCTGTTCTGCTTTTGTTTTTTATGACACAGATCTAGAAGAGCAGGGAATCTGAAGTATGCTTCGAGCTGAAGTCTTTTCTGGGATGTTGCTGAGGAAAACCCACAATCCACGTTGCTAATTAAAATTAATTCTACTTATTGTGCATAAATTAAGTCCTACTAAGGTGAGAAACTGCAGTAATTAAAGATTGAAAATATCTTCCCTGAATAAAAACAAAGCCAGGGAGGCTTTTACATGCTCAATTCTATCCTGTTTTCTCTTTAACAGCAGTTGGATAAAAGGAAAGCGGCTCAGAGAACAGGGAGATGGAAAATCAAAACAAAATCTTTCATGTAATTAGCTTATACGATGGAGGCAGGGCAAATAGAACACCTGTGAATGGTAGAGAATGAAGTCTTTGTAGCCATTGAAAGATAAGGCACTCGTGGGCTTTTTAGCTCAAGACCAGTCCAGAAGTAAGGGACGAGTGCCAGGAGAGGAATTTTATTCCAAGTCAGAATGGTGTGAATATGAAAAGTTAAGGCCTATTGTCAGAAGAGCCAAATTATGTTTTTGTGAACATCTTACAAAGATTACTCTTTAAAAAGAACTTGTATTGATCAATAAATGTGTTTGAGACCCACTCTTTAATGAAAAAAAAAGTATTATAAATAAAATAGCAGAGAAAGAGAAATTATTGAAAAAGAGAAAGATCCAGGAAGTCTGAATATTTCCCTGCATTGGATTTTCAAAAACATGGGAAGTCCCAACAGGACAGATTCCAGGGTGCGAGTTTTTGGTGGGGAGGTGAACCATGAGAGACTATGGACTCTGAAAAACAGTCTGAGGGGTTTGAAGTGGCGGGGGGGGTGGGAGGTTGGGGTACCAGGCGGTGGGTATTATAGAGGGCACGGCTTGCATGGAGCACTGGGTGTGGTGAAAAAATAATGAATACTGTTTTTCTGAAAATAAATAAATTGGAAAAAAAAAACAATAAAATCTTTTTAAAAAATGTGTTAAAAACAAGACCTAAAATACAAGGATAAATGTCAATTAATAAATAAATTTGAGGTTAAAAAAAAAAAAAAGATTCCCTGTTAAATGCAATGAGGGGGTGGAGCATGAAGTCTCCTGGAATCAAAGATCACAGTCTGGGGACCTCCTGATGGAAAACTGCCTGGGACTCCATTGTTGATGATTAAAACTGGGATTAAAAATAAATTCAAACACTAACTCTCAAAAAGATGTTACCCTAAATAAATTCCAGTCTCTGGCTTCTCTCACAAACCCAGACATTCTGGCAACACTGGGGCAAGTGTTTGTGGATCCCAACAGTTGGCAGTACCTGAGTAGAGGGTCAATCCTCTGTGGTCCCCTCCCCTTCCCCCCTCCCCCTTGCTTTGCCTTGGCTTTTCCCCAGCCCTGGAGGTTTTTGAGGCCTCCCTCTTGCCAAGGTTATCTATGTTGGTTGGAGGTATCTTAGGGATGAGGGATTGGAAGACCTTTGGAAAATCAAGACAAATATACCTGTGGCTGTTGGGAAGCAAACAGATGGGAATATTGTGGGATCTCTGGGGATCCTGACAGACAGGTTTTTGCTCCACCTGTAAGATAGCCCCAGTCACTTCTCAAGTCACTATCAGGGTATAAATATTTGGATAACTACCTCCAGGCTAAGCTTTTCCAGGGCAGGACCCAGTCTCATTCACCCTTGTGTCCATGGTTGAGCAGTGTGTGGCAGCAAAGTTGGTGCGTAATAGGTATTTACTGAATGAATAACAAGCCAGATGACTGCAATGTTCTCCATCCTCTAAATCGAGCAAATTGAAAAGTGAATAAGCAAATTCAAAAGTACTTACTTTTTTAAAAAGAGTAATTCAATTCTCTGGGTATCATCTCCCTCCACCATACATGAAAATCTCCCTTCATTCTATGGACTCTTCTAGCCCTCAGCAAGTTCACCTCCTACTAACCAGCGGACTAGATGGAAACATTATTGGGCCCCTTCCAGAGTAATTTCTAGTGCTTAAAATGAGCTTCAGAGAAAATGAGCCAAGAGTATACCAACTGACAACCAGCTGTGCCATGGGGGGGGGTTTGCGGAGAACATGGGAGATTTGTCACTTGCATAGCTGAGTAATATAGTGTTTGAATCAGGGCACACTGGCTTCCACAAACTCAATGAATAATTCTTGTGTGAACCAGCTGCTTTCACTTTGTTAAAAGGAAACTGTTTTTCAGTGTTCCAACGTACTTGGCCAGATTTTCCCCCAGGATAGTGATGAGCAAATGTTGGCTGTTTATAAACCCTGCTTGTGAACCAGGAATTCCAAACTCAAAAGCCCATAGGGCCAGGCAGGTAATGGACATGAGTGAAACTTGCTGAGACAGTCAAAAGGGACAGTCACTCCTCCATTACAAGCAGCTGAATCGAATGCAAAAATCTAGGTCCAGTGTTGGAATTCTTCCCATTTCTCAAGAGAAGTCAGGTATCTGATTTTACATGGACATTTCTAAATTAGACAACCACAGAAAGCCAAGCCAGATTGAGCTTTGAAATCTTTATGCCAGATAGATAGATATGTATTTATCTCACGGATTACTTCTCTGGGAATAAATTAGTAATTTTAATTTGGGAGAACATAACCCCTAAAGTCAGCTGAAACCATTGTACACATTAGCATGCATATGTATATGTGTGCCTTTCTTTTACCAGAGGTAATTGATATTTGTTTTAAGAATGCTTTTTTATTCCAAATTGTGTTTCAGTAGGGTGGGGTTTGTTTGTTTGGTTTGGTTTGGTTTGGTTGGTCTTCATCAAATAACCAGGGGACAGAAGTGCATCCCTTGCCCAGAGCTGTTTTGTTTTGAATGTGGGGAAGGAAATAGGAAAACGTTTCAAGCTTTGATCCTGGACCAGATTACTTTCTGACTCACAATGAGGCCATAGAGAGGACATGTGAATAGAACGAGCACTGAGACCCTGCACTGACCAAAGCTGAGCAATGGTTTATTTAGGTCCCTCTATCTTGATTGATTTTTGTTTTATAGCAATGATGAAAATAAGGACAATGATATCACCTCCTTTTGGCCTGTTTGTCTTATTTTGTGGGGAAAAAAAATTGTGACTGAAAGTTGAACCAATTCTGATTTTTACATTTTCATTTGGAAAGTGGAGATCCTAGTAGCTACCTTACAGGATTTTTGTGACCATTGATAAATTTAACATAGAAAAAGTACCTACAAGAGTCCCGAATGCATAGAACTGAAAAGGTAGTAAGTATATCGCTGTCCAGCAGCGATAATAACGACCCTCCCTCCGGTTGGGTTTCAAAAAAGTGCCCTTTATTTCCTATGGCCATCGTTTATATAGGGGAGTTAAGCCAATCAGCATAGACAGCGATATGCATCCACCAATCTTAAGCTTGTTACCAAGTGCCCACAGCATAGCAATAGTTCAACAGCTAATAGGTAGTACTTCCTGTTTACGATCAGTCACTCTAGACACACCTTCTGGCAAATCGCCAGGCGCCTTTATGCAAAGCTCTGCGGTTGACGGATCTCCGGGCCCCTGGAGCATCCACCCTCGACAGTAGTAGGTAGTATTATCACTACTACTTTATATTTTCATTTATGCTTTATAACCCCGCTGCTCTGAGTGTCATCTGGCATTAGCAGCGTCAGTATCCTCTGGGTGCTCGGTGAAAATGCAGGGTCTCCTGGACGCCTGGGTGACTCAGTGGGTTAAGCATCTGCCTTTGGCTCAGGTCATGATCCTGGGGTCCTGGGATCGAGCCCCACATCGGGCTCTCTGCTCAGCAGGAAGTCTGCTTCTCCCTCTCCTCCCTCCTCTTTTTATCTCTCTCTCTCGCGCGCGCGCGCATATAAATTTTTTTAAAAAATGCAGGCTCTCAGATGCTACTATTCAGCTTCCGGCTTAGTTTAGGAATGCTGTAACAAATTACCATAGACTACATGGTTTTAAGCAACAAATATGTGTTTTTCACAACTCTGAAGTCTGGAAGTTTGAGATATGGTACCAGCCTGGTCATGCTCTTGGTGAGGGTTTATAGGGCTGTCTTCTTGCTATGTCCTCACTTGGTAGAAAGAGCACAAGCTTACTCTCTGGCCTCTTTTTATAAGAGCACTAATCCCTTTCATGAGGCTCTACCCTCACAACCTAAGCACCTCTCAAAGTCCTCACCTCCAAACACTATCACACTGGGGATTCCATTTCAACATAGGAGTTGGTGGTGGGGCGGGGTGGGGGGCAGGGAGAAATGACACAACCATTCATATTTATTTGACAGATCACAAGTGATCTGTGTGCGCAGTCAAGCTGAAGGAAGCACAACTTCATAAAATGTACTTTGTATTTCAAGCTTTTCAAATTTTATTTTATTTTTTAAGATTTTATTTATTTATTTGACAGAGCAAGCAAGAGAACATAAGCAGGGGGAGCAGTAGAAGGAGAAGGAGAGGCAGGCTCCCCACCGAGCAGGGAGCCCATGCAAGGCTCAATCCCAGGGCCCTAGGATCATGACCTGAGCAGAAAGCAGATGTTAACCATCTAAGCCACCCAGGCGCCCCAAAACTTTTCATATTTTAAATGTCCTTAAATAGTGTTCTAAAACCTGAACTCTTTTGTACCATCTATATAATATTTGTTCTATCTGCACCATTATTTACTTAATAGTTTCTTTGACTAGACTTCATTTTAAAAAAGGATTTTAGCCTGCTTCTAAATAATGATATAATGAATTTGATATTCTAGTTATATTTATTTCTAATATATTTTGAAATAATTAACCATTAAGCTAAAAATGCCCCTCGTGTATCACTAAGAGCATCCTGGGTATTTCCGTGGCAGACACACCACCTTTTGAGCCTCCCTCTCCCGGGGAACTCACTAATTATAAGAAGGTTGTGTTAAGTGATTTAGTAAAGTGAAGACTCTTTTTCCAATCTGAATAATACTCCCTGGTTTTTCTATTTTGTCAATTCGAAGATTTTATTTATTTATTTGACAGATACAGATCACAAGTAGGCAGAGAGGCGGGCAGAGGGGGGGGGTGAGTAGGCTCCCTGCTGAGCAGAAAGCCTGATGCCGGCACAATCCCAGGACCCCTGGGATCATGACCTGAGCCGACATGAAGGCAGAGGCTTTAACCCACTGAGCCACCCAGGTGCCCCTATTTTGTCAATTCAAATTGCATGATGTGACAAACGAGATTTTACCAGTTTGATCGACAACTTTCTAGCATGTATCTGGGCCCTTCTTTCTTAGTTTCCATCAACATTGATTCAGCCACCACACCCTATCAGGCCTTGTGTGGCATGGAAGAGCTGAGGAGGACAGTACCCCTTCCCTAGAGTCCTGCTGTTATAAATATAGTAGAATGTGACAAAGGTGATAGTAAAGCAATGCTCAGGATGTTATGGGAGCACAGAACAAAGCATGTGGCCCAGCCACATAGTCCAAGTCCATAGTCCTTGCCTTCCAGGCAAGAGGTAGAGCCTTAGTTCAAACCCAAAGGATTGATAAGGGAAAGAATGGAGGGCATGCCCCCCCCCTCAAAAAAAATTGGATATAGCATGGGCAAAGCCACAGACCAAGAAACAGTAAGGCAAATCTCTCAAAAATCTCAGTCTTTTCATTGTAGTGTAACATAGGTAGGATACTGATTAAGTTATGTAGAACAAAAATGCTAAGGTATATGTTTATCTGTGAGAATTATGTATCTGAAAACTCAGAAATAAATAGAGAGAGGCCGTGCCAAGTACTAGCTGAAATCTCACTCCCACTTATATACCCAAGGGACGTGAAAACATATGTCTGCACAAAAATTTGTACACACAAACCTGGCGATTCACAGACCTGTACCCCTGGGGATGAAAATATATTATATGTTTATAAAAAATAAAAAATTTAAAATTTAAAAAAAAATTTGTACACACATATTCATAGCATCACGATTCATAATAGCCGAAAAGTGGAAACAGCCCAAATGTCCATCAGTTGATGAATGGCTAAATGAAATGTGGCCTATCTCTACAATGCAATATTATTTGGTGATGAAAAGAAATGAAGTATTGATACATGCTGCAACATGTATGAAATCTGAAACCTGCTGAGAGAGGCCAGAAACAAACGGTCATGTATTGTATGATTCCATTTACATGAAATGTCCAGGATGGGCAATAGAGATTCAATAGATTCTTATAGATCTATAAATCTATAAAGATGGAAAGTAGGCTAGTGGTTGTCTAGGGCTAGAGGTGGGATGGGAATGGCAAATGATTGCTAATGGGTCCTGGTGTGTTCTTTTTGGGCTGATGAGATGTTCTCAAATTGAATTATGGTGATGGTTGTACCATTTTCTGAATATACTAAAAACTACTGGATTGTACACTTTAAATGTTTGAATTGTATAGTATGCAAATTGTATCTTAATAAAGCTATTATTTTTTAAAAAGTAATACCTAACCCTCTCATAGCATAAACCAGGCACAGTTCTAAGTGCTCTATATATGTTAACTATTTAATTCTTACACTAGCCAATGAGGTAGGTACCATGATGGTCTCCCATCAGAAAAGGGACTGCCTAGTCCACATAGCCAGTAAATGGAAGGGCTGTGATATGAACCCAGGAGGCTGGCTCTGGCATCTGAACACTTAATTTTTTTTATTATTACTTTTTAAATATTTTATTTATTTCTTCACAGATAGAGCCAGAGAGCACAAGCAGAGAGAATGGCAGAGGAGCAAGAGAAGCAGGCTCTGCACTGAGCAGGGAGCCTGACACGGGGCTTAATCTGAGGACCCTGGGATCATGACCTGAGCCAAGGGCAGCTGCTTAACCCATCTGAGCCACCCAAGCGCCCCACATCTGCACACTTTAATTTCCATTCTACACTGCCCTAGCTTGGAAGCCATTCAAAGCTTCAGTTTTCAACTCATATAAACATGGGTTCTGGTCTTGGCCCCATCGCTTACCAAACCGAATGATCCTAGGCAAGTTGCTGAGGTTAGTTTTCTCATGTGTTAAATGGAGATAATAGTGTATACCTCATAGGACTGGTGTTTAGCACAGGGACTATCTATAGTAAGCTATTATCAGCTGTGAGGTCCTTCTTCCATGCAGTATTGCACAGATTTAAGGACTGAAAAGCCCTACACACATCCCAGCAGCAGGCAGACTGACAGCGTGGAGATGGGAAGAGTCAGCTTATTATTTCTGCAAGTACAGAATTTTGTTTTCCACATAGAAACGGCCTGGTAAACCAGTGGCCTGGCATTCTACCTTTTACATAATAAAACTTAAAATTAAAGGTTTAAATGAGGAGAAAAACAGTCACCACAGGCACTGAACATTTGATATGTTAGGGATTTGCTTTTTATGGCATGAAAATAAGCAGAAGTGTGAACAGAGAAAGAAATGTGTCACTTCCCCAGCACTGACCTGCAAGGGCAGAGTGACCTTACACAAGAAGAAAAATGCCAGTAATTTCCAAACTAATTTAATTTTAAATTTCTGGATTTTTTTTTTAATTTCATCTGGTAGAGACATACTTTTTCTTGGAAGGAAAAAAAAAACCCCAACAACATTAGTGATAAATGAAGTTATATAAGCTTTGCTGGCAAAGGCACATGGCACAGCGCTACAGAGCTCATTTGCAAGGCAAGGAAGCAAATCAAAGTCCACCGCAGCTCTCTCAGTGCCCAGAATGCTTCTTTGAGCAGTTTGTGACTGGAATTTGTTTGCTTTTGGGGTTTTTTTGTTTGTTTGTTTGTTTTGGGTTTTTTTTTTTTTTTTTTTTTTTTTTTTGCAGAGCCAGGGCAGGAGTTGGGGGAGTGGGTGGGGAGGGAGCGGGTCGGTATTTGCCACAGTGTGATTCAGTCTCTCTCCTTTCATCTCCTATAACTTTCCTACCCAAACTCCTCACCCACATTTTGACATTGTGGGAGATGTACCAGCATCCACTCCCTTGTTCAAATCATCTTTGATTCCTCCTTTTCTCTCCCATATCCGATCCATGTGTACAGTCGGTAGGCTTCCTGCAAGGTTTATCCGGAATCTCTTTGTTTCCTTCTGACTCCTTTGCCACTACTCATTCAATCTACCTAATCTACCTCCAGCTCCTGCCTGGACCACTGTGTTAGTCTTCTAAAGTGTTCCCTCGCCTCTGCTCTGTTCCCCACAGTTGCTCCTCCACAGAGGGACCAAAGAGATCTTTTAAAAATACAGGTCAATCCGCCTAAAAACCTTTCAAAGGTCAAAATCTAAATATATCATTGGAATATGAAAAGGTGTTCAACATCATTAATCTTCAGCGAAAGTAAAAGTAAAGCTACAATGAGATATGACTATACACCTGCCAGAATAGCTAACATTTTTGAAAATTAAAAAGTCTGACAATATCCCATATTGCTGAGGACGTAGAGGAACTAGAACTCTCGTACACCACTAGTGGGAGGGACTGTATGCTGAGGCTGTTTGACTAATAAAGCTGAACATAGGCTTCCTGTGTGACCTAGCAATTCCGCTCCTAGGCATGTGTGCAGAATGAGTGTTTGTGTCCACTCAGAGATGTCTGAGGATATTTATAACAGTTTTACTGATAAGAAACAAAAATCGGCAACAGACTAAACAGTCATCAGTAGTACAGTAGATAAACGATGTATTTATATAACAGAATACAATAAAGAAATTGAGGGAGCTACCAGCTCATGCAACAACATAGATGAATGTCTCAGATAAAGCAAATGAAGACCAACCCAAGTTTGGACTGTAGGATTCTATTTAGAAAAAGTTCAAGAGTGGGGCACCTGGGTGGCTCAGTCAGTTAACCAGCTGCCTTCAGCTCAGGTCATGATCCCAGGGTCTGGGATGAGCCCAGCATTAGGCTCCCTGCTCAGCAGAGAGTCTCCTCTCCCTCTGCTTGCGGCTCCCCCTGCTTGTGCTCACTCTGTCTGTCAAATAGATAAATAAAATCTTAAAAAAAGAAGAGGAAGATGTTCAAGAGTAAGAAAAACAACTTTGCAGTGATAGAAGGCCAGCTAGAGATTAGGGGGACTTTGCTAGCAACTGGAGCTGAGAGATGGTTAGACTGAGAAGTGGCCTGGGGAAACTTCGGAGGTTTGGAAATGTTCTGTATCTCAAAGCGGGTGGTTGTTTCACGAGGGGTATGTGTGCGGCATCATCAAGTTGTACACTTTCTATACATCTTACAATTTTATTTCAGTTTTAAAAAGTCAGTGGCATGCCAGGACAGTAACAATGGAATCCACATGTGACGTCATGGTCTGGCTCCTGCGCTCCTTCCCTCGCCTCATCCTTCCTTCTCCCTGTTGTTTAGGCTTTTGCCACATCTACTTTCTCATTTTTTCCTCAACATGCCACTCCTTATCCATGACTCCATTTTATTTTCTTTATAGCCCCTAACCACCATTTGAAACGATTTTATTTGATTACTTACTTATGTCCTGCTTTCCTTCTCCAGAATGTTAGCTGCATGAGGGTGGGGTCCTTGATTGTTTTATTCACTCTCTATCCCCAGTGCCTATGATAGGGCAATTGTAGGAACTCAGATATTTGTTGTATGAATTCATGATGTGATCTTCAAATATTTGTGGAAAGTTACTCTTCTGAGTGTGTCCAATATCTTGAGCTTCTTAACAATGTCTCAGATGAAAGACAGCTGTTATGGCCATTTTGTAACTACCCTCTTGACCAATTTATTCATTTATGTACTCTATAAATATGTATTAAATGTTCATTAGAAGCAAGGTTGCTTGAGCTAGTACTGTCTGGTGGCACAATGAGGGATTAATGAGGGAGAATTAAAAATGCAGGAGTAGGAATTGAGGGACTACATCTGAAAGCTGGCCTAGGGGCAGAAGATGATTGTTTCATGTGAGGCTGAGAGCGAAATGTGGGTGGGGATACAGAGGAATTTATTGGTGAGGAAGTGAACATTTTTGATGGCTTCTATATTCCCTGAAGTAGGAGGCGGGGTCACAAGCTGAAAAAGAGAAGCGTAGATGTAGTCAAGGAAGCTGGAGAAAATGCAGTGGTTTCGTGTTCTTCACACTCAGGGAACGTGTTCTTCGGCTTATGCACACCTGCTTGCCTCTTCCTGTTGGAGGGTTTGCAGAATGGTGCAGTGGTAGGGGGCGGAGTGAGGGAGCTGTGCAACTTCGTAAGCAGTGTGGCGAGGCAGGAAAGGAGGTGAAAGGCTGTGGGGCTGGGAGCAATTTGGAAAAAAGGAAGAGATCAAATGGCTGTCATAACCTCTAGATCAAGACGTATGAGTGATCACATGGAGAAACTTCTTTCCAAGAACAGATAAAAACATTCTGAGCTAAAATCTTGACAGTAATACCGCGGGCATTCGGGTAGAGTAGTGAGTCAGGAGGGAAGTTATGTTATTCTAAATGTCTTGTCCAGGAGGAGGCTAGTAGACATAGAGTTTAACTATTGACTTTGTTAGGAAGATATAAACTTAAGTCTGTTAAAGCCCCTCAGTGATTAGAAATAAAATGTGTAACTTCCAAACTTGTTGAAGAAAAAGAAGAGGGATTAGAAAAACCTGAAAATGCAAAAGAAGACAGAAAAGGGAAAAAAAGAAAAACCTCTGTAAATTTGAAAATATAAAATGTCAGAGATAAGTTACTAGATTTGTAATCATATTAAATAAATATTTAAGCTCACATAGTAAAGGACAGGACTGTTAGATTTTTTTTTTTTCAATCCAGTTACCCATACTGCTTACAAGTTATGTACCTCAAACAAAATAGCATAGAAAAAGTATAAGGAAGGGGATACTAAAAAGGTATGTCAGGAAATTAGTACCCAAAAGAAAGCTAGCTTAACAATACCAATATCAGATAAAATGGATGTTAAGTTAAAAATATTTCTGGAAAAAAAGATTTCATACATATTATGAAACTATATACAAAGACAATATGAACTCCATAACTTTGTACACTTTAAATAACACAGCTTTTGTGAAATATACCAGCAATTGGCTCATTCAGTACTACTCCAGCCCTCTGTTTACTGTGGTAAAGACTAAATTCCCCATTTTTCTTGCAGCTAGATTCTCTATGTGACCAGGCTTCTCCCATGCAGAGATTTAGAAGGTAAAAGTTAATACTATGATTGTGGCCACAAGGTCCATCTGGTAGGAAGGGGGATGGAGGCTCTTGGCTTTTATGACAGTTGTTGCAGGGTTCTTTAATCCTGGCTCTAGCATTGGAGGGGCTAAATGGTGGACAGTGGCTAGCTGTGAATTTTCTATAGGATATTGGAGGTTTATCCTAACTGTTTTGCTCACAGGCTGAGTAATAACCAAGCTTGGCTCCCTTGCCTCTCTGAAATTCTCTAAGTTACCTTATACCTTGTATTAAATAAATAAATTTCTGCTTAAATGAGCTGGATTGTATCCCAATACGATGTGATATGTGTTATGCTCGGCGGAAGGCCCTAGCACCACAAGCCCTTTCAGGATTCTAACTCTAATTGGAGGGAAGCATGGAGTCCTTGTAGGCTTCCTAGAGAAGGTGACAACTGCAGCAGATGCTGAAGTACGAGTTGGGATTATCTACATGGAGGGGTTAGATGAGAAAGGAGTGGCACAGGCAAAGGGGCAGCCCAGGAGGTGCAGAGCTCAACAGAAGTTCAGTGTTCCTAACAGGATGAGACGCACGGAGTCACAAAAACAAAATGTAGACTGGAGCTGTGTCGGGGGAAATCACAAATGGCCTTGCGTGCCAATTTGCAGATTGCAGCTGTTGCTTTTGTCTACTCAGCACCTTGGTTGCTTCTCTTGCAATCTTCCCCTCCCCTCTTCCCAAGCCAATACACACATATTTCCTTTGAGGAATGACTTGTTCTCCACTCAAGTGAAGGAATTAGAAGGACTAACCACACTAGTCCTTCTCCCTGATGACCGGGAGAGCCTTGCTCCAGGTCTGACCATCAAGGTAGACATTCCTATGATCATGGCAATGGGTCTAAGATGAGCCTGTGAGTTAGTCCATACCTGTTAGAGTCCTTCCCAAGGACTTTTAAAATCTGGAACTGGCTCAAAGTGATAGATTCTAGTGCTCATTATCTGGCCTCGGAATTTTAATCCTGCAAGCCCCCCGGGGGGAGCTCTATCTGGAGCTCCATCTTATGGGAGAGAATCCATGTCCTTATTTAGTTCCACTGAGCCTAAGTGTTCCATTGCTTGCCACCAAGGACCTTATAACAGTGCAAATGAGTGGAAGAACTGAGACTTAAACCCATATTTACGATTCTAAATGAGAACAGAACCTATTTACACACCCATGGAAAAAAGCTTCAATTTCATTAGTAAGCAAAGAAAGCTAAATTAAAGAAGGCTATGACTCCACTTTTAAAAACCACTACAAGATTAAAGATTTTTTTGTGATGGTAAGTACTGTCCTATTTTGTGGGTACGTAAGAATGTAAACCATCATAGCTCTTTATTTTTTTTATTTTGATTTTTTATTAAAGATTTTTATTTATTTGAGAAAGAGAGGGAGGGAGGGAGAGAGCATGAGCAAGGGGGATGGGGAGGGACAGTGGGAGGAGGAGGGGCAGAGGGAGAGAAGAAGACTCCCCACTAAGCAGGGAGCCACATATGGTGTTCCATCCCAGGACCCTGGGATCACAGCCCAAACCAAAGCTGAACGCCTAACTGACTGAGCCACCCAGGCTCCCCCATCATAGCTCTTTAAAAATATCAACAGGGGGGGCGCCTGGATGGCTCAGTGGGTTAAGCCTCTGCCTTCAGCTCAGATCATGATCTCAGGGTCCTGGGATCGAGCCCAGCATCGGGCTCTCTGCTCAGCAGGGAGCCTGCTTCCCCTCTTTCTCTGCCTGCCTCTCTGCCTACTTGTGATCTCTCTCTGTCAAATAAATAAATAAAATCTTTAAAAAAATTAAAAAAAAATAAAAATATCAACAGGGGCACCTGGCTGGTTTGGTTGAGAGAACATGTGACTCTTGATCTCGGGGGGTCATGAGTTCAAACCCCACAGTGGGTGCAGTGATTATATTAAAACTTTTTTTTTTAAATATCAACAGCAGGTATCATTTATTGAATGCTTACTAACAGGACAGACACTGTGCTAAGCAGCAAACAATTTTAACCCCTAAAACAACCAATAAAATACATATCATTATCTTTGGTTTAAAGATAAGTTTTAGAGAGACCCATTGAACTTACTGAGATCTCAAAGGCACAAAGGGTGGTTCTCTGGGACTCCATCATTCTATAAGTGAACCAAGTGTTCACTTATATGTGCCAAAGGGACTAGTAAAATGGGAGCAATAAAAAAGAGAAAAAAAATTAATGCAGTGTGAAATTTGATGCTCAAAAAATAAAATCATTAAAGTAGTCATCACAGGGAAACATTTATTCATTAGCCTTTTTCACAACCTATTTTCAGCTGGGTGTTTTATTTACTTCAAGCTACCTTTTGCAGGAGACAAGAGGCAGGTGGCACCCTACACTTTTATTATTGGTGAGGACCTCTAAGAGCCTCACTTCAGCCCATGGAGCTGGGATTCTACTTGGAGGTCACTCTAAAGCCTGTGCTTAAACAAAGATTACTGGGACCCAACTTATGCATAAATTTAGTAAATTAATTCAATAATGTCAAAAACACTCATAATTCTTAATCTATTAAATTAAATATTGTGACAAATTGCCAAAACATTAATAAATGTATTAAAGGCAGAGTCCCTTATGATAATAAAAAATTAGAAATTAATACAAATGTTTAACCATATGGGTCTTGTTAAATAAATTGTGTAATGTAATCATTGAAAATAATCTTTGTGAGGACTTTAAAGTGGGAAACTAATTGTATTTTATTTATCATGTCAAGTGGAGAAAAAGCAACACATAGAACTATAATAAAACTACAATAGTCAGAACTGTAAAAAAGGAAATTTTAAATGTGTAGAAGAAAGCTGGAAAAGAAACACACTTAGAAATATTAACAGAAGGGTGCCTGGGTGGCTCAGTCGATTAAACGTCTCCTTTCAGCTCGCGTCATGATCCCAGAGTCATGCATCAAGCCCCTCATCGGGTTCCCTGCTCAGAGGGAAGCCTATTTCTCCATCTCCCACTCCTCTTGCTGTGTTCCCTCTCTTGCTGTCTCTCTCTCTTTCAAATAAATAAATAAAATCTTTTAAAAAATCTTAACAGCGACTGGATTTTGGTAAAATGGGTGATTTTCTCTAATTCTTATATTTTCTGCAATTAGAATTTTCTCTAATGAGCCTTACTCTTAGAATAGAAATAATCATAATATTTATTTTGGGGGGCACTTGGGCAGCTCTTGATTTCAGCTTAGTTCATGATCTCAGGGTTGTGAGATAGACCCCTGCATTGGGCTCCATGCTGGCTTTGGAACCTACTTAAGATTCTCTTTCTCCCAATTCATTTTAGACCGAGATTTGAATGTGAGGAGGTGGAAAACCATTTCTCATGCTAATAGACATCAAAAGCAAGCTGGAGTAGCCATCCCTATATCAAACTAGGTTTTAAACCAAAGACTATATAATAAGAGATGAAGAAGGACACTATATCATAATAAAAGGGTCTAAAGAATATCTAACAAGTACAAATATTTATGCCCCTAACTTGGGAGCAGCCAAATGTATAAATCATTTAATGACAAAATTAAGGAAACTCATTGATAATAATACAGTTATAGTACAGGACTTTAACATCTCACTCACAGCAATGGACAGATCATCTAAGAAGATCAACAAGGAAACAAGGGCTTTGAATGGACCAGAGGTAGTTAACAGATATATACCCCGTATTTCATCCTAGAACAGCAGAATACACATTCTTTTCAAGTGCACATGGAACATTCTCCAGAATAGACCACAAACTGAGTCACAAATCAGGATTCAACTGATACAGAAGATTGAGATCATACCATGCATAATTCCAGACCACAATGCTATGAAACTTGAAGTCAACCACAAGAAGAAATTTGGAAGGACCACAAATACATGAAGGTTAAAAAACATCCTACTAGAATGAATAGGTCAATTGGGAAATTAAAGAAAAATTTAAAAATACATGGGAGCAAATGAAAACAGGAGGGCATCTGAGGGGTTCAGGCAGTTAAACGTCTGCCTTCAGCTCAGGTCATGATCCCAGGGTCCTGGGATGGAATCCCACACCAGGCTTCTTACTCAGATTCTCCCTCTCTCTCTTCCCCTCTCCCCACTCATTTTCTCTCTCTCAGATAAACAATAAAATCTTAAAAATAAGAATAATAAAAAAGAGCAGGGAGTACCTGGGTGGCTCAGTTGGTTAAGCATCTGCCTTCAGCTCAGGTCATGATCCCAAGGTCCTGGGATCAAGACCCACATTGGGATCCCTATTTAGTGGGGAGTCTTCTTCTCTTTCTTTTTCCCACTGGCTCTCCCCACTGCTCATTCTCTTTCTTTCTCTCTCTCTCTCTCAAATAAATAAAATCCTTAAAAAAAAAAAAGACACACAGCAAGTATCATCTTCAATAAGGGAAAACTGAGAGCTTTGAGCTTTTCCCCGAAGGTCAAGAACATGACAGGGATGTCCACTCTCACCACTGTTGTTCAACATAGTACTGGAACTTCCTAGCCTGAGCAGTCACACAACAAAAAGAAATAAAAGACATCCAAATTGGAAAAGAAGTTGTCAAACTTTTACTCTTTACAGAACATGATATTCTATGGAAAACCTGAAAGAATCCACCAAAAAAACTGCTAAAACTGATACAGAAATTCAGCAAAGTGACTGGATAGAAAATCAACACACACAAGTCTGTTGCATTTCTATACACTGACAATGAAGGAGCAGAAAGAGAAATCAAGGAATCAATCCTGTTCAAAATTGTACCCAAAACCATAAGATACCTAGGAATAAACCTAATCAAAGAGGTAAAAGATCTGTACTCTGTAAACTATAGAACACTTACGAAAGAAACTGAAGAAGACACAAAGAAATGGAAAAACATTCCATGCTCATGGATTGGAAGAACAACATTGTTAAAATGTCTATACTACCTAAAGTAATCTATGCATTCAAAGTTATCCATATCAAAATCCCACCAGCATTTTTCACAGAGCTGGAACAAGGAATTCTGAAATTTTGTATGAAACCAGAGAAGTCTCCAAATAGCCAGTTATGTTGAAAAAGAAAACCAAAGCTGGTGGCATCACAATTCCAGACTTCAAGCTGTATTACAAAGCTGTAATCATCAAGACAGTATGGTAGTGGTTTAAAAACAGACACATAGGTCAATGGAAGAGAATAGAGAACTGAGAAATGGATCCTCAACTCTATGGCCAACTCATCATCGACAGAGCAGTCAAGAATAACCAATGGAAAAAAGAGTCTCTTCAACAAATAGTGTTGGGAAAACTGGACAGCCACATGCAGAAAAATGAAACTGGACAACTTTCTTATACCATACACAAAAATAGGATAAAAAATGATTGAAAGATCTAAATGTGAGACAGGAACCCATCAAAATCCTAGAGAACACAGGCAGCAACTTCTTTGACCTCAATGGAAATAAGTTCTTTGACCTTGGACACAGCATTGCTAGACAAGTCTCTAAAGACAAGGGAAGCAAAAGCAAAAATAAACTATTGGGACTTCATCAGGATAAAAAGGCTTAAGGAGAAGATATTCGCAAGTGACATGCCATATAAAGGGCTAATATCCAAACTTATCAAACCCAAAACCCAAAAGATGAATAATCCAGTCAAAAAATGGGCAAAATATATGAACAGACATTTCTCTGAAGAAGACATCAGATGGCCAGAAAACACATGCAAAGATGCTCAACACCACTCATCATCAGGCAAATACACATCAAAACCACAATGAAGTATCACCTCACACTGATGATATTTGGCTGGTTAGAATGGCTAAAATTAACTCAGGAAACAACAGATGTTAGCAAGGATGCAGAGAAAGGGGAGCCTTCTTACAGTGTTGGTGGGAATGCAATCTGGTGCAGCCACTCTGGAAAGCAGTATGGAGGTTCCTCAAAAAGTTGAAAAAAGAACTACCTATGACTGAGGAATTGTACTACTAGGTATTTATCCAAAGGGTACAAACAGTGATTCAAAGAGTCACATGCATCCCAATGTTTGTAGCAGCAATGTCTGCAATAGCTGAAATATGGAAAGATCCCAGATGTCCATCAAAGAAGAATGGATAAAGAAGATATGGTGTATACACACACACAGACACACAGACACACACACACACACAGACACACACACACACACAGGAGTATTACTCAGCCACAAAAAATAAGGAAATCCCATTTACAATGACTTGGATAGAACTAGAGTGTATCATGCCAAGTGACATAAACCAGTCAGAGAAAGACAAATACCATATGATTTCACTCATATGTAGTATTTAAGAAACAAAACAGATGAATGTCAGGGAAGAGAAGAAAAAATAAAATATGATAAAAACAGAGAGGGAAGCAAACCATAAGAGACTCTTAACTGTAATAAACAAACTGAGGGTTGCTGGAGGGGAGGTGGTGGGGGGATGGGGTAATTGGGTAATAGGCATTAAGGAGGGCACATGAAGCAATAAGCACTGGTTATTATACACACTGACGAATCACTAAATTCTACCCCTAAAACTAATAATACACTCTATATTAACTAAATTGAATTTAAATAAAAGTTTTTAAAAGAGAAATAGCACGGAGCAAATAATAGCCCCTCAATTTTAAAAAAAAGACTCTCTCTTCCTCTCCTTCTTCCCTCCTCCTCTAATAGCTCATGGACACATGTGTACATGCTGGTGCTCTCTTTTAAAAAAAAAAAAAAAAAAGTTTCATTGGAAACAGTCTTGGAACACTGAAAAACTAACTTAAAATAAAATGCCAAAGGAAAAAGGAAAAGATAAGAAAAAAGAAACAAATATTTATTTTTTAAAAAGGTGTAATGGGGCGCCTGGGTTGCTCAGTTGGTTAGGCAGCTGCCTTTGGCTCAGGTCATGACTCCAGGGTCCTACTCAGTGGGGAGCCTGCTTATCTCTCTCCCTCTGCCTGCTGCTCTGCGTACTTGTGCTTTCTCTCTCTCACTCTGTTAGATAAATAAATAAATAAAATCTTTAATACATAAATAAAATAAAAAAGGTGTAATGGTCTTGGAAAAAGTCTTTATTTAGATAGTAAAAAACACTGAGGGATAGAGAGGCTTCCCAGGAAGATATTATAAATATGATGTCTCAGTGCTTAAGTCAAAAGCTAGGAAGAAACACCCATCGCTTTACTCTACTCACAATTTTCCATTCCAACCTGATGTGAGATTTTTGCCCCACTGTCAACTCATGTGACTCAATAGTGGGTTCAGGAAGCATGGTCATGGTAGACGTATTCAAAACGTGTATACTTAATGAAGCATCTGGGTAGGTTACATATATTTCTTGATCACAAACCCTAGAAACATCCAAGTAGCTACAGAACTCTATGACACTTGAAGGAGCTAAATAAACAAAGAAAATCCTCTCATGGAATAACTCTACAAAGCTCATTATTATAATTTATTGAAACTTACTCCTTTGCTTTAGAGACACTTTCTTCTCTTGGTGTCTCTATCACGCAATGACCTCTCCTGGTTTTCCTCTGATCATCCTTACTAGTTCCTTCTGTCTCCTTTGAGGCTCTTCATTCGGCACTTCTCCAAAATGTACATGCTCACGTGTCTGCCCTAGCCCTACTGCTCTCTCTGCACCCTACCTGGACAATCTCATCTGCTCCGTTGGTGCCTGCTGCCCTCAGTAGCAGTCATCCTTCAACAGCCCCTAAAAGCTACCGCGTAAGAACTTAGAAATGGGGGGCGCCTGGGTGGCTCAGTGGGTTAAAGCCTCTGCCTTCAGCTCAGGTCATGACCCCAAGGTCCTGGGATCGAGCCCCGCATCGGGCTCTCTGCTCGGCGGGGAACCTGCTTTCCCCTCTCTCTCTGCCTGCCTCTCTGCTACTTGTGATCTCTGTCTGTCAAATAAATAAATAAAATCTTTAAAAAAAAAAAAAAAAGAACTTAGAAATGGGCTCAATGTAAAGGCTCATTATTAATCATTTCTTAATAAGAAATAATTCTCAGGAACGGTTATCAAAGAACAAATGTCTAAACCAGTATGTTATCCTTTGATTGCCTTCTCCACCAATCTGACCACTGATGTTTCCGTGTTGGGATGAGCAGATCACCTCTTACTTTTAATGTGCTTCCTCTGAAGTCAGTTCACCATAACCTAAGCCACTGTCAATTTAATGTAATATGTTAAAATATTCATCTGACAAATACACAAGTTGTACCCCCAGGAGGGGGTACAGACACTCCATGGCTTCCTAGCCAGCCATGCCTCAGTGAGGGACCAGAATGACCTCTGCTGAGTAGGATGTCCACCCCTGGAATGAACTCATGTATAAATGGATAACACAATAACCCCGGAGTTGTCCTTCCCAAACAAGCTCCCCCTTTCCTTGTAAATGGTTTAGATCATATTTGTTTCTCACTGCTTTGCATTATCTGAGCACCAAGGCATTTGTGTTTTTAACCCAACAAAAGCTTTGTTCCAAGGCACGTCAGCCATTCGCCTTCCCCTTTCCCTCCCTCAGAGGTCACTCTTGACTATAAAGCAATTCTCTCTCAACTGCACAAGCTCAGATAAGTGTTGTTCCGTCCCCACCTCCCACCCTTATTGTGCTTGCCCAGGGGATAGCAGTCCTTTCGGGTCCACAAATGTTTTTGAGTGCCAGCTCTGTGCAGGGAGCTGCACTAGGCACTGTGGAATGCCGGTTAAATGGAACGGGAATCTTCAAAAGTAAATCGCAATTCTGTCCCCTTCCTCTGACCTGAGCTCAGCACTAACCCCAAATTACAATTGCTTTATGGCTAGAGTTCAGAGTCAAAACCAGTTAGGGGCCAGTGCTGTTTATGTTGGTCTTTCTTGCAAACCTTATTGCAGACTTGAACTCATTAGGAAAAACTCAGGTGTAAAAAAACCTGAATTCAAAATGAGACATTCCAAATGCTCCCCAGCTATCCCAATTTAATGTTTTACATACTCTTTGTCAGATCAAATACTCCTTCCATTCTCCCTTCCCATCTAGCAGCCTCCTCAGGCAGTAACATGACCTAAAGGCACACAAAGCATTACTTTCACTAGACAATTGGCTTTCTGTGGCACTAAGTGAAAAAGATCGAGACACCCCCAAGATCATAGCTAGCCTATTATTTGTTTCCTCTTTCACAGCAAAGTAGAGAGTTTGATGACCACTATCATTCTTCTTCATTATTATCAAACACTGACCCTGGTTTTAGCCTTTAGAGCAATTTTTTTCCCTCCAAGTTGCAAACAAGGGAGAGCAGGCATTATTTTGCATTCATTAAATACAGCCTTGCATTTATCCTCCATGAATTTCATACTTAGTGTCGTGTGCAAGGCCCTCATAAATAGTAAATGCGCAGAGCCAGTGCCATGCGTTCAAGAGCCCCGAGGTTCTGAGGAGCAGGGAGGACTGATCTGAGCTGTGAACTAACCCCCTTCCACATCACAGCAGCGCCATCTGCAGCGTGCGGCTGGACCCCCTCCAAGTACTTACCACCTCCTTTAGAACTTTTATGAGCTTGCTTTTTGAAAGCATACTCTTCCATATGCAAAGGCTTGCATACATATGCACACCAACAGCCCGTGTGCATGCAAAATGTGCAGATGGGCAAAGGAAAATGAAGCAGGGGTTTGCCACGAAGACAAATTATTAACCCCTGTTAATCCTAACAGCCACATAGGGGTTCTATGGAAAAACAGCCTCCCTTAGAACTGATAATTGGAACTTAATTTTAGATTTTAAAAACTGCAGCTTAATAAAGTGTAAGAACAACGGCTTTTAGAACTTCAGTGTTTTTTGTTTTTGTTTTTTTGTTTTGTTTGGCTTGTTCCCTTAGAAAACAAACATCTGAAAGGTTGCAGAATTTCAACCAGCAGTGCCATCACCAGATGTGACCTTTTTTTCCAGGGCTCCCCACCACATACAAATGATGTCATTCTGAGCAGATATGGTGCAAGGGAATGATAGAACAGACTCCCTTAAATTAACTAGCAGCTTTTAGGAAAGGAAGTTGGGTAGAATATGGGGGTAAGTACTGTGCAATAAATTATAATGCATGTGTAAATATTTAATATGCCCATGATATTTATAGACTAGATCTTGCAACAGGTTTACTAGGCCTTTTTATTAAGATCATTTACGTCTGACTCGTTTACAGATTTAAAACACTTGAGATTTTCAGACCGTATTTAAGTCTAAGGCTTCTGGAATGAGAGTCAGCATTTCTCTTTTTTTCTTCTTCCCTTTTTAAAATTGAGATACAATTAATGTATAATATCGTGTTAATTTCAGATATACAATGTAATGATTTGATAAATGTGAATACTGCGAAATGATCGCCTCCGTAAGTTTCGTTAACATCCACAACTCACATAGTTATAATAAGAACTTATAAGATCTTCTCTCTCAGCAATTTTCAAATATACAACACGATATTGTTAACTATTAGAGTCAGCATTTCTAAATGAAGATATACACAGTTTATTCTATTCTCCCCCAAAGAATTCACTTGGAATCAACTCAGCAGACCTACTTATTTGCAAGGTGCTGGACTGAAGGCAGGAGAATCCACCTCCTCTACGCCCTGTCAGGTTGTCCCCTCAAGCCATCTATGAATAGTCATAACTCAAGTCATAACTCTGTCCTTTTACAGAATATTGAGAGCCTTCCACATACCCGTGCTTTTTTCTGTTTCTATGACAAGGATCAATATTCTTCCTTGGAAGAATCGGAGGCATCGGAGGGCAGAGAGGGAGTAGAGGGTTCGGTGCCAGATGATACTGGTAGAGGCGTGAATGGGGGGGGGTCAGGGAAAGGAGGTGGCAAGGCAGATGTGACAGTGAATGAGGACAGGTGGGGGTTGCTGGAGAGATTGTTAAGTTAGATCAGTGTTTCTTAATCCTGATTGCATAATGGAATCACCTGGAGAGTTTTAAAAACATTCTCACACTTGGGCCCCACCCTGGCCACTTCTGACATAATTGTTACCAGGTACAGCCTGGGCACCACAAAGGTTTTTTTTTTTTTTTTAAGATTTATTTATTTGACAAACAGAGATCACAAGTAAGCAGAGAGGCAGGCAGAGAGAGGGAGAAGCAGACTCCCCACTGAGGGGAGAGACCCCAATGCAGGCCTCGATCCCAGGATTCTGGGATCATGACCTGAGCCAAAGGCAGAGGCTTAACCCACTGAGCCATCCAGGTGCCCCCACTGTAAAGTTTTTACAGTTCCCCAGGTGATTTGAATGAACAGCCAGCGCTGAGAACAACTGGGATAGGGAAATAATGTCTTTTAGAGATGGCAGCAAGTTAAGCACCTCTAAATGAGGGGGAATGGCGCCATAGAAAAGGAGCAACTGAAGTCTCTTACAGAGGCGAAGGTGATGATAATTGACATCCTGGGAGGGAGGTGAGGAGGGAGCCAGCAAAGTAAAAGATGCACTTAGAAGTAAGAAGTACTTCTTTCATTATGGCAGGGGAAAGGAAGAAGCAGAGAGATGTGGATGGGGTCAGGGTTGAGGTTCCGCCTGGCAGGACGGTAACAGGGGTGGGGGCAGGCTTCTTATTGAGCCTATGTTCTCTGTGAATCAGGAAAGCAAGTGGGGGTGGCGGTGAGCTTGGCATTTGGAGGAGAATGGAAAGGACTGGGCAATGTTGGGTGCCTAGTTTATTAGAGGAGCTGAACTTACAGGGTCAGCGATACATCAGGCTGATGGTTCTCAGCAGAACATTAAGAAATGTGAAAAGCGTACTTTCCTGAATATGAGGTTTACATTCCTCACACCTTGTTGTTAGAAAGATTCAAAGTTGAGCAGCTCTGGGAAGCATGGGTGGGAGGGCATAGCTGCAAATTAACCAAAGCAATCCCTTGTAAAAACATCCTCTAAATCCAAAACAAATCAAACACAAACTTCCATTGCTATAAAAACATTAACACTAAAGAGACTACCAACTGCATTCTGCACATTTGATACATAAATTCTCTATACTTTTATCATTGTTTGCATCCTAAAAATGTTGCAGAATTGCCCTCCCCTCTATTTGCAGTGAGATGTTTACAAATATTTTCCACAGCCTGAGAGTTTCCCCATTTCCCACAGTGGATTAGTCCCGCACTCACTGCCTTTCTGGTTTTATAATTGAGTGACACAGTATTTGTGAAGATGCAATCTTCATTCTGAAGTTGCGAAAAAAAGTTGCAAGGAACAGAGGGATTTGCCAGGAGGTAGGACTGCTAGTGCTAACACCCGGAGTCCCAGGCAATCAGTGAGAGCTGTTCACTCCACTGCTCTCTCCCTCACAACAATCCCTAACTCCTTTATTGTGACAAGTGCTTGCCCTCACGTGGCCTGAGAAACTAGCAGAGTGCCAGGATTGAGCTGGGAAGCCAGTATGGTGGAGGGAGACACCAGGACTCATACGAAGACCACAGATTGTTCTGTGAGCTTCCTTTTGCTCAGTCTGGCTTCTTTCAGCAGTGGAGTGGAGCACCCTCAAAGGGTTAACTCCTAAGACTCCTGTCCCTTTTTCCTTTGATACTGCTGTCCTTTTGACCTGTAAGTTCTTGACTTTTTTTTTTTTTTTTTTTTTTTGTCTTGGGGCTAGTGGCCTGAGAAGACTTCCTCCCTTCTCAAACCACATTTCTTTTCTCCTTTCATCCTCAGATAAGATAAACTAAATCAAATACGTACCTTAAATTATCAGGCCAAAGCCTTTTTTTATTTTTAAAGATTTTATTTATTTATTTGACAGAGAGAAATTACAAGTAGATGGAGAGGCAGGCAGAGAGAGAGAGGGAAGCAGGCTCCCTGCTGAGCAGAGAGCCCGATGCGGGACTCGATCCCAGGACCCTGAGATCATGACCCGAGCCGAAGGCAGCGGCATAACCCACTGAGCCACCCAGGCGCCCCCCAAAGCCTTTTTTGATTAAAGAATTTAAATAGAGGGGTGCCTGGGTGCCTCAGCAGGTTAAAACCTCTGCCTTCGGCTTGGGTCATGATCCCAGAGTCCTGGGATCGAGCCCCGCATCGGGCTCTCTGCTCGGCAGGAAGCCTGCTTCCTCCTCTCTCTCTGCCTGCCTCTCTGCCTACTTGTGATCTCTGTCAAATAAATAAGTAAGTAAGTAAGTAAATAAATAAATAAATAAATAAAATCTTAAAAAAAAAAATTTTTAAATAGGGACACCTGGGTGGCTCAGCTGGTTCATCGTCTGCCCTCAACTTGGGCCATGATCCCAGGGTCCTGGAATCATCTGGCTCCTTGCTCAGCAGGGAGCATGCTTTTCCCTCTTCCTGCTGTTCCCCCTGCTTGTGCTCTCTCTTTCTGACAAATAAATAAATAAAATCTTAAAAAAAAAACAAAAGAATTTAAAACATCTCAATACAAAAAGAGTGATTTGCTCTTTAGAAATGGAGAACCCCACCTGACCTCTTCTGTCTTTTCACAAGAGAAGCCAGGTCTTTATCAGAAAGAAACTCTTTTCTTTCTTCTTTATTCTACATTATGCTTTGCTTAGAAGCCAATTTTAAAATGATCTTCAGATGAAAAGTCACAGTCTTTAAGGAGAACAGAAAACACTTTGTACAACAGGCTGAAGAAATGAGTTTTCTCTGTAGTAAATCATCCATGTTTGTTGATTTGATGAACCAATGAAGACAGAGCAGACTTTTTAATGATTGAAAGCTTTCTCCTTGCAACCCCCATTATTTTTTCTGCCTTCACTGAAATTTGGCAAGTATGTATATTGCAACACTAGGTGTAAAGCTCTAGGTCAAGGCTATGGAGTGTACTAGGACAAGTAAGGCAAGGCCTTGGCCATGAAATCAGTTATACTGAACTAGGAGAATGTGGTAAGGTAAGGAAAGAAAATTACAGGGCAGAGAAAAGACCAGAACTTACTCCAGAATACCTTTTCCACAACAACATGGTGAGTCAATCCAATTATAAAATAGAAAAGTATTTAACATTTGTGCGAAGCTCAGAGAGGAAAAAAATAGTGGAGTGAACAAAGTCTGCAGCTCTTGTAGATGCTCCTGTAGGATCTACAAATTCCTTTCTAGGGAAAATAGGGTGACTCATATTTTGGTTGCCTTTGGAAGTTTTTCTTAGGCTTCAGGTGGCCCATCCTCTGTGCAGTCACTTGAAAAAGAAACATGAATCTGTCTCTGGGAGCCTTGAAGATTCATGCATATCTCTGATATTATTTTTAGAGCCAGACCAAATACATGGCATCTTACAGAAAGCATCTCTGAAGCCTCCTTGGCCATAGTTCTATTTTTGAAAGCTCTATATTCATAACAGCCCCTAAAAATCTCTGCTACTCACTCTGCTCCCCCAATGGTCCCTCTCCAACTCCTCTTTCCCCGCCTTGCTCCTTTCACAGCTGTACAAACCTGTCAGGACTCCTGCTCCTAATAGCCAGCCCTGCCACATTGCTCTAGGATGCTGGAGAACTCCATTTATTCTCATTTCCCATAGAGCAGACTTTGTAGAGTCTTCTGGGAAGTATCGTTCCCCCTCTCTGGCTGATGTGGGAAAGAAGAGTGTGGAACATTTCCGGCACAGAAAATTCTCTACTTTGTTCTACTTGCATTCCTTGGTAGAGATAATTCTCTCTGGGAGAGCTTGAGTAGCTGGGGGCAGATGGGGCTCAAGCCAGAGTAGTAGTAAAATAGAGGTAAGGGGTGAAGGGGGGCTTGTTTTTCCATTAGTCAGTCCACTAGTGGCAGCTGTGTAAGTTAAAATGAGAACCTCCACATCATCTATGTTAAGATATGATTTTGTTGAATGCAACCTAAACAAATTCTGTCTTTTCCCCATGAGGTCAGTGTTAGAGCCTTCATGTTCAAATTAGTTCCCACCATCCCCATTCTGACTGTCTTGGGCCTTACAGAATGTTGTCATTTCCCCCTCACCTTAAACCTTGATATAGTTGGCCCCAGTGATATAGTTACTTTATATATATATATATATATATATATATATGACTTGATATAGTTACCCCCACTCAGATGGGTAGGATATGTGCTTGCTTTGGCCCAGTATCTCCACTTCCAGGACTCTACGGAAAGAAATAATCAGAGATGCAGGTGAATATTTATACCTAATAGAGATTTACTTGTAACAATGAAAAAATAGGTACAACCTAAACGCCTGCAAATCAAGAAATGGCTAAAAACGTTTGATAAGTTATATGATGAAATAGGTCTCTATCAGGATGTTAATATCAAAGGCTATTTAACAACATAAGTTGTTTCTATTTAGCTTTGACTAAAAACCATGAATGAAAATTCTACTTGAAGTACAATATCAATTTTGTATGTGCATAGAGTATATATGTGCCTGTGTGTTTATATACAACACATAAATACAACAACCACACACACAATTTGGTTGCCCCTGGGTAGTAGAAATACAGGTATTTATTTATTTATCTCTCTGCACTTATTCATGAACTTATATTTATTTTATATCATAAAGGAATAAAGATTTTGTAAAATAAATGAAAAACAAAAGTGGTTCTTAGCATAACAACTGATGAAAAAGGAAGCTGGAAGAATGTAAATGGTTAATAATATGGGAATGGTTAAATAAATGAAGGTACATTCATAGCTCGGCCTGGGCTGCACTGATGGCCACGCCTACATTCAGCTCCTGACTCCTGAATATGTAGGAATGTACCTCAGGCCCAGAATCACTCCCAGACGTCTCCTCTCTGCCCTTTCCTGATCCGGATCCCGCTGCCTGTGATGATGTGACCGTTGACCTCTTACCTGCTTGGACGTGACTGGTGACATTTCTTCTCTGTTTGGAGAACCCTACATCTCCTGCCCTGCGGTTCAGCGGAACCGGCCCTCCCGCACTCCATCAGGTGTGGTCCTCGGATACCAGCTTCACCAGTCAGGGACTCTAGCCCCCTGGCCACGGTTGGCTGGTTGAGCAGAGACAACCAGAATCCCTGCTGATAACGTTCTTCGGAAACCACCAGGAAAACGACTATCTCCTTGTTTGGGATCAAGATCTGTAAAGATAAACCAGAGAGTCTTATGACCAGCTTTCTTTCGAGAAAATCCCCATATTGTCCATAGTGGAGAGAATGATACCAACACAGATGAACAGGGAGGAGAGATAACTCATAAGAAAGTCCTAAGAACATTGTTTGAGCCTCTGGATGTGGCAGTGACAGAAATTGTTTTGATTTTCCTCAGTTAATATATTTCTCCCTTTTCCTCCCTTCCTTCCTACTTCCCTGCTTATCTCTCTTTAAAAAAACAAGGTTTTCGGGCGCCTGGGTGGCTCAGTGGGTTAAGCCGCTGCCTTTGGCTCAGGTCATGATCTCGGGGTCCTGGGATCGAGTCCCGCATCGGGCTCTCTGCTCAGCAGGGAGCCTGCTTCCTCCTCCTTCTCTCTCTGCCTGCCTCTCTGCCTACTTGTAATCTCTCTCTGTCAAATAAATAAATAAAATCTATAAAGAAAAAAAAAAACAAGGTTTTTTTGCTGTTCAATTTTTTTCTTGAACTTGTTTGAGAAAGGGCTCTGTCATTTGTGACAGAGCTCTGACTGAAACAGTTACCCTACCTTGGATTTTACTACCTGGTTTTTGGAAGCTAAACCGCTTGCCTTTTCCATGCCAAGCAAGTCTGGACTCTTTCTAGAGAAACTTTTGACTTAGAGGGCCTGGTTTTATATAGAACTTTCCCCTCTATTTCGGGACATTTTTTGTTTTTAGTGGCTTTGAAATTTCTTTCCTCCCTACCAGTAAGAGAGTGAGATCAGACATCTATCATCTAATATTTTAAAAGCACTAAAACTGTTTTGAAAGCATTATTAATAGCACAGATAGATTCTTGTAATATATGACCTCAATTATTTTAAGTATGTAATAGCTAGTCACAGAAAAATACTAGAAGGAAATATATCAGAATATTAACTCAGTGGTTATATCTGAGCAGGAAGATTATAGGTGACTTATACATTATATTTTCTAATTTTATAAGTGGATATGCAATTTATTTTGAGATTAGAAAATAACAGTAGTAATTAAAATAAATACATAAATTATAATATATTCATCCATTGGACAATTTTGTAGTCATTAGAAAGAATATTTTGAAGAAATTTCAGTGACATTGAAAAATGCTCATAATAGAACAGTTAGAAAGGTGGACAAAACTGTATATAGCACTGATCTCAACTATTTTAATTATATATTAAAGATTTTTTTTTTCCTGAAGATTTTTTTAATTAAAACAATTTTTTATATTTTAAAAGATTTTTGTTTTTAAATAATCTCAGTGCCTAATGTAGGGCTCGAACTTACAACCCAGAGTTCAAGAGTCAAATGATCTGATTGAGCCAGTCAGGTGCCCCTCAACTATTTTAATTATAGATGTGTAAATAAATGCATAGGAAATGACTAAAGAAATTGCTTCCACATATTAATAGTTGTTATCTCTGAGTTATGAAATCATGATTTTTGGTTACTTCTCCCACTTTCAGGATCAGAATTCTTTTATAATTATAATAAAATAGGGGTGCCTGGCTGGCTCAGTCAGGAGAACATGCAGCTCTTGATCTCAGGGTCATGAGTGCAAGCCCCATGTTTGGTGTTGAGATTATTAAAAAGAAAAAAAAACCCTTAAAAATTATAATAACTCAAAAGGTTGAAAATAGAGCTACCCTACGACCCAGCAATTGCACTAATGGATATTTATGCTAAAGAGAGAAATGCAGTGAACCGAAGGATCACTCATTCCCAAATGTTTATAGCAGCAATGTCCACAATAGCTAAACTATGGAAAGAGCCTAGATGTCCTAGATGAATGGATAAAGAAGATGTGGTATATATATACAATGGAATACTATGCAGCCATCAAAAGAAATGAAATCTTGCCATTTGTGACGATGTGGATGGAACTAGAAGGTATTATGCTAAGCAAAATAAGTCAATCAGAGAAAGACAATTATCATATGATCTCTTTGGTATGAGGAATTTGAAAGGCAGAGTGGAGGATTTGGGGGTTAGGGAAGGAAAAAATGAAACAAGATGGGATCGGGAGGGAGATAAACCATAAGAGACTCTTAATCTCACAAAACAAACTGAGGATTGCTGGGGGGTGGTGTATGGAGTGGGTGGTGGGGTTATGGACATTGGGGAGGGTTTGTGATATGGTGAGTGCTGTGAAGTGTGTAAGCCTGATGATTCACAGACCTGTACTCCTGGGGCAAATAATACATTATATGTTAATAAAAATAATTAATAAAAAATTATAATAAAACAGTAGAAAGTTACCCTGGTGGAGAAAAGGTTTGATAAGGCAACTAACTCTTCCTCACTCCTGCCCCTCTGATAGTAGAAGCTTTAGACCTTTCCTCCTTTTCCAGGTCAAGGGCTAAATTCCGCTCCACCCCCTCCTTCTTTGCTGAAGGAAGTAGAGAATGGGAGTCAATTTCTATTCTGGGCAGAAACTGAGGCCTTGTAAACTTGGGAGATGATTCTGTCTACTTATAGCCAAGATTCCCCTGCTTTATCTCCCAATTTAGTTATAGAACACACACACACACACACACACACACACACTCACACACATTTGTTTATTTACCAGCAATTAAAGCAGAATTTCTCAGAAAGGAAGGAGCTAAATCTGGGAATGTAGCAAAAGAAAAATATTTACATAACATATCTCAAATGCAAACCATGTTTTGCATTGTGCTAAGTACTTTTTGTACATTTTCTCATTTAATCTTTTCAAAATCCCCGTGGAAAAAAATACCACCATTTCCCCTGATTAATAGATTAGCCAAACAGAGTCTTAGAGAACTTTGAAATAACTTTACCAGTTCACACGGTCAAGAAGTGGTGGAAGTAGAATTTGAAGCGAGGCAGTCTTATTCTAGGGCCTACACTATTAACCAATATGTATATGGCAAACTGTGGTAATATACACCATGATTTTTGTATTAACTCTACTGCTTTCTTAGTTGAAAATTGGTGAAGGCCTTACAAAGGATGGTTAGGGAGAAGTTTCCGTTCTTTTTCTATGTTTGTTATTATCTGATTCTGTACCATTTCCTGATGTTCATCTGTATAAGATTCATAACTGATATACAACACAGTGAAGATTTCTTTGGATCCAGGATTTTAAAAATAATTGTAGGAAAAGCTCAACTAATCTGTAATTGATTAGCAATCTCTACGTGTTCAGCAGTTACGTGTGTAGTTTTAGATGTTTCTGCTCCTACCAGCTACTGTATAGATCTGCGTAGGCAAAGAAGATGAGGAAGAACATTCTCTATCTACTGTGCTCTCTGTAGAGCTCTAGACACATTTTCTGGTTTCCCCTCACTTTGTTCTGTGTTGCTGGGGTTTGGAGCAGTTTAAAGATCATCTCAGGTTTTGTGTTTGTTTTTGGTTAGGGAGCAACATTTAAGACTTATCTGAATAAGTGATCTCCATTTTGCCAAAACTATTGCTGGGGTGGTGCTACTTTTGAGGGCTCTGATTGGAGTCACCATAGTTCTACCTTTGACTTTTTCATATCCATGTGACTAGGAAACCTGTTCCAAGGAGCAGGGAGGAACAGTGGAGTCAGTACAGAGCCAAAGAAGGAGCTGTCAGAGAAGTGGAGGAAGCAGAGATGGGGAGAGAAACAAGGACTTCTCCAGTTGCCTGGAGACTAGAGAAGGGGAATGTTCTAGAGGTTCTAGATGTATCCAGTGGTGCTAAATGTTGGAAGACAGGATAAGTGGTTAAAAACTAAGCAGGGGTGCCTGGGTGGTTCAGTTGGTTAAGCATCTGATTCTGGGTTTCAGCTCAGGTCATGATCTCAGGGTCATGAGGTCAAGCCCCGAGTCGGGCACCTTGCTTGGTGTGGAGCCTGCTTAAGATTCTCTCTCTTTCTCTCCCTTTGCCAGTCCTCCTGCTCCCATACATGTTTTTTCTCTCTCTCTATCTCTCAAATGAATAAAATCTAAAACCAAAACAAAACAACTAAGGAGGGGTGCCTCAGTGGCTCAGACGGTTAAGCATCTGTCTTCAGCTCAGGTCATGATCTCAGGGTCCTGGGATGGAGCCCCGAATTGGGCTCCCTCCTCAGCATGGGGTCTGTTTCTCCCTCTCCCTTTGCCCCTTCCCCCTATCATACTCTCACTCTCCCTCTCTTTCAAAAAAATCTTAAGATAAAAAGGAAAGTATGTTGGCTTGGGTGATAGAGTAGATGTGGAAGAGATGTGGAAGTAAAATTCAGGCTGCAATGTGGCTAGGAATGACTGGGAAGTAAGGACCTGAATGGTTCCACGCCGACTCTTCTTTCTTCCACAGTGATGGGCAGGTAGGAAGTTTAAGAATCTAACAAAGTTGAGGGTAAGTGTGTGGGTGGGTGTGCAGGTGCAGGAAAGGAGACAGCTGGGCAGGTTTATAAGTTGGATGGGAAGCAACACATCAAGAGAGAAGGGAGGGGAGAAGAATAATAAGTATCCTTATTGAGAGCTGACTCTGTTCTAGGCTTAGTGCTAGGTGGTGGGACCTTCCCAAGATCACACAGCTATTATTTTGGCAGATGAAACAGACAAATCTTTCTGACTCAAAAGGCACATAACTTCTATTCATGAAAGAGGGCAAAGAGGAAAGAGGAAAGGATATTTAGTGCAAAGAGGTCATTGAAGAGGTAGCTGGAGTTGGAATAAAAAACATGGGTTAGTAGGATAAAGGGTCACATTTACCCCAGAGGCAAAGGAAGATGGAATCAGAAAATACTGTAAAAGGTATGAGAACTTAATTTCATTTTAGAAGTCCAATATGCTACCCATTGCACCACGGAGCCTTAATTTCATTTTATTTTGTGGATAAAAATAGCCTAAGTACCTGGTATATGTATTCAGCTAGGTTCCTAGGAGACCATTGATGATTCTCTTAAGCTAGTAGTGACCGAAGCATATCCTCTTTTTTTTTTTTTTTTTTAATCCCTTTATTGTGTCTGGTTTTGATCATCCTCCAAATGATCTCGAATAGTATCCTGGGCCCTTCCATGACTATATACTCATATAGCTCTTCCTTTTACCTAGAATTCCCTTCTTTATCTTTTTTTTTTTTTTTTAGTATAGAGATGGACACTACTACTTAATTGGCAAACCATATGAAATAAATACAGAAATTGCATGAATTCCATTCAAGGATTTGGCCTTCAATTCTTATCTGCTAGATTATTGTTAGATTACATTGGCTGGGGCATGTGAAATACAAGAATTTTTAAATAAAGACTCCTAAAAGATGAGCAACAACTTGCAAGTGAGCTTTTATTTCATCTAAGCCGTTCTAGTTGAAATTCGTGACCTACTTTATCTCATTTTCTGTTGCCATAGTGCTTAGGTTAAATGTGTAACTAAAGAAAATTGATTTCCCATGCAAATCTTAATTTTTATTGTGCCCTGAAGTGCTGTGTGGATGGTGGATGTGTGGTGAGTCTCACATTTAGAAGATTCCAGGGGGCGTTTTGAGAGTTAAAGTATTATGGCCTCTATTTGTGGATATTAAGATAATATATTTTCTGTAGATGTGTATCATTTAAAAAAATAAGTGGCTTTATGAATATCCTTAGGCATAAAAGAAACAGGATTTTCTGACTGCTTCAGAAGCAGTCTCCAGTTTACATGGGTCAATCAGCATTTGCTAAAGAGGAAAACAGTGTTTGTCTTGGAGATTATAAACCTCAAGCTCCAAGAAAAATGCTTGTCCCTCAAATGTTTTAATGCTTTGTTTGATTTAAAAATTTATTCTACCATAAAGTGAGCATTTAGAGTTCTCAGAACTTTATCTTTATTTTAAAAAATAATAATAAAAACCCAGCTGGCAAACATCTGTCAATGGCAGGGTATAGGTTTGGTGAGTGAGAGAAGAGGCCTGGCCAAGTCTATGGGGCCAACATTCCCCAGGATTCTCTGTAAATGGGCACATTCCTTTCTGAAAGGTGAGGCTTTTCTCATTATACCTGTTATATGGGAATTTCCTGAGTGTTGAGAGCAATAAAGTGTCTTTTGTTATGTTAATGAATTTTGGAAAGCTACTAGGTAAACCAGGAATGGGTGCTGCTTGCCAGGGGAACCAGTCCTGATTGGAGAGCTAGACCTCTCAGCCCCATTCCCCTGACCTCTGGGGAGGAGAGAGGGGCTGGAAGTTGAATCAATCACAAGTGGCCAATGATTTAATCAATCAAACCTCTGTAATGGAGCCTGCATAAAAATCCAAAAGGAGGGGTTTGAAAAGCTTCCAGGTTGGTGAACCAAAACACTTCCACATGCCAGCCCCAAAGTCCATGGGGACTGAAACTCCTGTGTTCGGGACCTTGCCCTAGGTATCCCTTCACTGCTTTCATTTGTATCCTTTACCACCCTCTGTAATAAACTGGTAATCTAGTGAGTATACTGGTTTCCTGAGTTCTATGAGCTGCTCTGGCAAATTAATCAAACCTGAGGAGGGAGTCATGAAAGCCTCCAATTTATAGCGGGTTTGGCATCTGAAGTGGGATCAGTCTCCTGGGGCTGAGCCCTTACCCTGGGGGATCTGACCTTGTCTCTAGGTAGCTAGTGTCAGAACTGAGTTCAGGCTGTGGAACACCTTGATCAGTGTCAGAGGAGAACTGAGTTAATTGCTTGGTGGTGTAGAAACACACACTGCAACAACCTGAACATTTTTTCCTGTATTGAACACATTCAAGTTTCCATAAATCTGGGAATTTATGGGGCAGATTAAACACCAAACATGTTGTGTTTGGCTTACATAATTCACTTATAGCAGTTCTAAAAGAAAAAAACAAAACAAAAACCCCAAAACCTATTTCTTCCTACTTTCAGTGATTTTGACACCAACGTGTGGGTTTTCCTCCTTAAGCTATTGTCTAATTTTCAGTGGACACTAAATGGGTGTCCCAGAGCTTCACTCAATTCTTGACACTAACTGCCTGGAGTTAGCTTAGACCTCACGGGTTCAGGGCTCAGTCCCACAAGACTAAAGCCCACATCAGATGCTAATCCTGAATCCCAAATTGTCATCATTGCTTCTGACCAACAGGCTAAAATCAAGGGACCCCACAACCCCCACTCCTCAGGTTTGGTAATTTGTGGGAACGGCTCCCAGAACTCAGGAAAGTGCTTTACTTAAGATTTTCTGTTTTATTATAAAGGATACAATTCTGGAACAGCCAAATGGAAAAGATGCATAAGGACAAAGTATTCAGGAAAAGGCATAGACCCACGTGCTTTCTCTGGGCCCCCCCACCTTCTCAGCAAAGGCTCTCTGAATCCCATTGTTAAGGGTTCTTATGGAGACTCCTTTATGCAGGGCTGATTGATTAAATCATTAGCAGTGGGTGATTCAGTATCCAGCCCCTCTCTACTCTCTTCTTCCCAGAGGTGGTGGTGGAGTGGGATTAAAGTTCCAACCCTGGGGAGGGGGGGAGGGGCGCCTGGGTAGCATAGTGTGTTAAATTAAAGCCTCTGCCTTCGGCTCAGGTCATGACCCCAGGGTCCTGGGATTGAGCCCCACATCGGACTCTCTGCTTAGCATGGAGCCTGCTTCCTCCTCCCTCTCTGCCTGCCTCTCTGCCTACTTGTGATCTCTATCTGTCAAATAAATAAATAGAATCTTTAAAAAAAAAAAAAAAAAGTTCTAATCCCCTGTAATCTGGAGGCTGGTTCCTAGCCCAACAAGCCCCCACCCTCCAAGAACCAGCTCATTAACACACTCAGGTGTGGTTGACAGGGGCTCATAAAACAAAAATAAAAACAAAAGCAAAAAAACAACAGAGATGCTCCTCTCACTCCTATCACTTAAGTAATTCAAAGGATTTTAGGAGTTCTGTGTGAGGAAGCTGGGCAGAGACCAAGTACATGCTTCCTTATTATGTCACAGTTTACTTGTCTGGATGGTTGCATGCATCAGATTTTGTTTCCTTTGCATTAAACGTTTTGGGGGAAAAGGTGATAGATTGCTAAGTTAGGTTGAACACAATTACTCAGTTTTTCATTTGTATGTAAAATATGTTTATATTTATTTCACTGTATTTCTAACTTGTTTTCATTTTTGAAGTGTTTTTGCTTCGCTGCAGGTGTTGTGCAGGGCTTACAGAGGGAAATGAGCAAGGCCTGAGGCCCTTTGAGCATCTAATTTCCCCTTTAATTTATGGCTGCAGGTCAGTTATGGTTTATGGTTTCCACCTCTTAGTTAGCTCTGTTTCTGTAAACCTCTAACAACTGTGTTTCTTTCTGACATCTTATTTTCACACTCTTTAAGTTTGACTCCACTCCGAGAGCCCAGGCTTGCTCACTGAGGTTTGCCTGTAAGTTTGGTACAGGACCCTATCTGTGCAAGGTTGTTCCTGCCAGAGCTGCAATGTGACAGGACTCTGCATGGGCAACTGGTCCACAAGAAACTACGCTCAGCTCTTTGTTCAATATGGGGCTTTGGGGGGCAAGCACTTAGATCTTGAGACTCTGCTGGTACAGAGGAGACCAGAACTCATGTGTAATTAAGAGTGCACATCCTAGAGTCGGATTGCCTGGGGTTCATAATTTGATTCCACCAATTACTGGTTGTGGGATCTTAGGTGAGCTACTTTTCTAATCTGTGCCTCCATTTCTTCATCTGAGAAATGGGGATAATAACACATATCTCATAGTGTTGCTATAAGAATTAAATTAGATGATATATCAAGAGCCTAGCATAGAGCTGGATGTATAATACTCAGTAAACATTGATTATTATAATCATAATTATGATTGTTATTTGGGTATTTCTAAGTCTCTAGCATAGTACCTTTTACATAGTAGCTTCTCAATAAATCTCAGCCAAATGAAGAGATGAACCAATGAATAAATCGCATACCAGTGCCTGAAATATGTAGTTTGGCTGAGTAAATCATCTCCCAGGTGTGGCACTCTAATATATTAAGCCTAGAAACTAACAGAATTGTTTAATCTCTTCTTTCAAAATTCAATTCCATGGTGAGATTTCCATTTCAAATGGACTTTTTATAATGAAGAACTTCTCTCTTCCCCTCCTACCCCAGAGTAGCCCATGATGATTCCTCTGTTTTTGTTTTTGTTTTTTTTTTAAGACTTTATGTATTTATTTGATAAAGAGAGAAGGAGCACAAGCTGGAGGAGGGGGAGAGGAAGAGGGAGAAGCAAGCTCCCCGCTGAGCAGAGAGCCCGCTCTGGGGACTCCAACTCAGGACTCTGGGATCATGACCTGAGCTGAAGGCTCAGGCCAACTGAGTCACCTAGGTGCCCTCATCTATTATTTTTCATAAGGTCCCTGTGAAAAGCTTATTTTTCTTTACTGGCTAAGCAATTTGCAGTGTCGGTCACAGGAAACGTATACGAATTTTTAACTTGCTGGATTTTCCTCCACAAAGCCATCAGCAGTGGACGAAAGAAATTTGTTATCCTTGTTCCTGCCAGTAATAAATATTATTTCTTTAAATTCCGTCTCCCACCCCTGTTTTTCCCCACTCTTAAGTATGAAGTGATGGAAATGTTAAGCCTTAAATTCATAAATCACAATCAAGCTGGGATGGAATCAAGTCCATTTAGTTCCTTCATAGAGTTGAACTATATTGAAATGGCCAAAATATATTGCAGTCTTTGTCTAGAATCCATTGGATACCCTTCCTTCTGTTCTTTCAGCACACATTTTACTCTGCTTTCTGTAATGCGCCATGGCCACATATGCCACATATGCCTAGATTTTGTTGTTCTTCAAAAGGAACTAGATTGCATTTGAGAAAACAGTGTTCTAGTACTTCTAGTGTGCTATCTTCATGTCTTCATTGTTACCATCACCAAAAAAACCTTCTCTGTGTTTAACATCATTGGGTACACATTTCTTCATCTTATTCTTTATCTTACCCTATAAAAAATTTAAATGCCTACATTTTAGATTCTCTTTGTTTGTCTTTAGTTTTTATACTTGGTTTGCAAAGTGTATTAATTCTTGGCTATCTCCTTTTAATCATTTCAATTTTAATTTTTTAAATCTATTTAATATTTCAAACTTTTATCTTTCCTACTTTGTTTAAATACTTTTCTCAGGTGTAATTCTTCTTAATTTCATCATTGTTTCTTATTTACTTTTAAATATCTTGATTTTTGTCCCTTTTAATCTTATAATATTCTGATTTTATCTTTTTATATCCTTGGTTTATAAAGAGTAAATCTAGGTGTAAAGACAGATCCAAAAGGTTTTGCTGATGAATTGGTCACAGATGGAGAGGGAAAGAAAGGCATTAGTGTTGACAAATAGCATTTTAGTCTGAACAAATGGGTAAAAAATGGTGTGATCTATGACGGTAGAAAAAACTGAGAAGGGAGTATGTTGGAAGAGAAAGTAAGAGTTTCTTCCCTCTCACCACCATTGTATAATAAAAGAGTACTGTACCATTTTAAAAGGACATATTGCAGATGTTTTTAAATGAATACTTAAGTTTCTGAAAAAAAATCACTGGATGTTTTTTTTTTTTTTTTCTCATCTTGCTGTTACTGATGAAGACTTCTCGCATTTATATGAAAGACTTGTATTTCACGAAAACTTGCACTATGGTACCTATATAGAGGCTAGACTGAAAGCTGCAGACAGAAAACTCCATTAGAATGGAAACCATGTAAGTCAATTGGAATTTGGATGATACTAAGATGAAAGATACACTAATCTGTTGATAGGGAAGCTGAAGGTTGGAGAAGCTTGCCTGTTGCCAGTAATGTAGATGAAAGAAGTTTTTGCTATGAATGAAACTGAGGTTTTTTTTTTTTTTTAAAGAAAATGTGATAATGCAATGAGTCAAAACTGGTATCGGGTTGTTTTAATAGGCATTTTCAATTTTCTGAGCTTCAGAGAAAGCCTGTCTTCCCAACATGTTCTTTACTTAGTATTATGCTTTATTTAGCACGGATGTGGAGTCCACATTACTCCAAAGATTGAGTTGAAATAAAGTAATTGTGTTTTGTAAATGTATTCGACTCATGTTGAATATTCATCAATGAGACCAAGAGCTCTTCAAAAGCCAAAACGCTTTCTTTTTCGTGAAAAGGTAGACTGTTATTTTGTTGAAAAACCGTCAACACCCGAGAGACCAGCGCTGCTGGGCTCTCGCTCTCAGGGTCTTCACCCGCAAAACGGGAACAACGAGGTGCATGTCAAAGGATTTCGAGGAGATTTAAAGAGATAATAGATACGTAAAGGAGAAAGGACTTTACACTAAAGTCTTTGTTTAGCTATGTCTTTCTTCACTTCCTCCTCCAGTGGCCCAGTGCTGGGTACACGCAGAAGGTACGAACCGTACTCCTGTTCAACGACCGATTGAATGACTCAAGGCCAGAACAGTGTCCTACTCTGGAATTCCAACGAAACGGAAAGCGTGACGGCACCTGTAAAATGGAATGTCAATGAAGTTTTTTTCTTAAGTATCTACGGAACTACAAATCCCCGACTAGCCACGGGGCTGGCCAAGAACCCGGAAGTCTGGCCGGCTTGCCGAATCACACCGGGAGACGTCCATGGCGCGGGCCAGTCCTGGACAAGCTTGCTCCCGCGTCGCGCCGAGTCCCGCCTCCACGCGAAGCGCTGACGAGCCATTAGTGGATACGGCGGCCGTGGAGGCGGGGCCAGTGGCGTTTACCCAGCACCGCCCCCCAGGCTTGAATCTCCGGTCTACCATGGCTCCCAAAGGCGGCTCCAAGCAGCAGTCCGAGGAGGATTTGCTTCTGCAGGATTTCAGCCGCAACCTCTCGGCGAAGTCCTCCGCTCTCTTCTTCGGGAATGCCTTTATCGTGTCCGCCATCCCCATCTGTGAGCGCCGGGAGCAGGCGGGCCGCGGAGGCCGCCGGCGGGCGGGGCTGGGCGGGGACGTGGCAGGGCCCGGCCGACTGGCGGGAGTTCGCGCTGGGGCCTGGGGCCTACGGCCGGCGGCTGCCCCTAGCTCGTCCGGCGCACGGGGATAGCACGTAGCTTCTGTGGGCCTTAACTTAGTATACTCGACGGGGAGAGTGGTGGGAGGCATCCCAGTAAAGTCACTTGTGGCCCAGCTCTCGGACATTGTGATTTACTAGTTTGGGGATGGCGGCTCCTGTTGTACACCGTCTAGTTAAAAAAGATTTTGTGCTGACATTCATGCATATGTAATCTGTTTTTTACCCACAACTGTTTGCCGTTATGAGCTTTAAGACTTTATCGTTTACTTATTTTGGAAAAAACTAATGAATTAGGTCAGAGTCAAATTCCCATTAGCCCTCGAATTGAATAGAAGTGTAGCTTTGGGTGAAGCACTGCACACTGCTGAAGTCGTTTTCCTAATTTGGTGAGAGGTTGCACCACTGCCAAGGGTGCAAGAGCCGGCGCTCTAACTTGTTTAAACTTTTGAATGCTGTTAGGACAATTAGAATTCTCACTTAGATGGAGGTATTTTGCAGACTTGGGCAAAGGTGGTTTTTATAGCTCAGGTTTCCTGAATTTGAATCTCCTGTTTCATACTGCTGCACGTTTTTTGGGCAGTGAAGTCGAGATTCATTTTCCTTTGGCCTTCTAAAACCTCACTGGCCGCGCAGCACCGAGCGCTGCCTGGATTTCAGAGAGCCACGTCAGCATGTAAACTATGGGCTTGGGACTGCACGTGGAGTTTTGGAGCAGATCGTGGTTAGCTTAATAGTGCCCTGATGAATAAAACCTGAAGTCTGAATTGATTTTTTTTTTTTAATCCAGATTTTATTTTCATTTTAGAAGAAGCAGAAATCTCATCTGGACTAGTAATGGCTTCCCAAGCCATTCTGTTTTTCAAGTTTTCTGAGCTGGGGGACGTTTGAGACCTTAACTTTATCAGTTCTAAAGATCTTCTTAGACTGTGTTAGAGTTCCTAACCCGGACTGTATTTTATCAACTTAGCTATAATTGATTGGGCAGGCCTTTGTAACTGTGTGGTAATGTTTTCCTTTTTGTATTCTCCCCCTCTCCCGTTCTATTTTAAATCAGGGTTATATTGGCGAATATGGCATATGGATCTTATTCAGTCTGCTGTTCTCTATAGTGTGATGACCCTAGTAAGCACTTATTTGGTAGCCTTTGCATACAAAAATGTGAAATTTGTTCTCAAACACAAGTAAGTATATTTGTGAAGCGAAAGTATGTATTACATGTTGCACTTTTATATAGAAGGATGTCTTAAAGACCCTTTGTCTTGTTTTCAGTAAATATCAGTTTGAACTGTATATGTAAATAGGCATATTAATGCTATAAAGAATTATTAACTAAGCGAAGCAGACTGCTTCTGACACTTATAGAAGTAGGTTTTGAGAGGGAAATTAGAACAGTTGAGCACTAGCCTTAATCATGGGGTTTGTCAGAAAAACAGCACCAAGTAAATTAACATTGCTGAAGTCAAATGAAATTCTTTCTGAAAATAACAGTTCTGATTCTCCATGTTCTATTTTTGGACATGAAAGAAGTGGTGTTTTTTTTTTTGTTTTTTTTTAACTCTGACATTCTTAATGCTTATTACATTTTTTCTTACAAGTATGTAAAAATGTAAAAGATTATCATATTTCCGCTAACTTAAGATCACACATTATATAAATCCTTTCTAAGTTTGTTGTTTCTATATTAGGCTCTTTGTGGTGACAAGGAATAGAAACATGTTGAGATGACGGGCACATGACGGGCATAGACTGGCTCTCCCCCCCCCCCCCGCCCCCCAGGTCATGATCACAGGGTCCTGAGCTCAAGCACCATGCAGGCTCCACGCTCAGCAAGCATCTGCTTGAATATTCTCTCCCTCACCCCTTCCCCGCCCCTTCGCCCCTGCCCCCCCCATCTCTCTCCCAAATATATAGATCTTTAAAAAAAGAAAAAAAAGTTGAGATGATCTCAGTTAAAGGGATTTATTGTATGAAGACCAGAAATGGCCTCAATGGCTGAAAGTGGCCTCGGCATCTCTCAGCTGTTGTCTTGGATCTGTAGGAACTCAGGTTTGTGTGATTGCCTTTCTGCTAGACCAGCAGAGTGCTCACCTTTATCATCTTTCTGCTTGGTGGCCCTCTTTACCAACTGCCATTCCGGTTTCACCTGTCTTGGACTCTACTGTTCTGGGCTGTCTTTCTTGTGAGGTGTGGTCATCTGTGGATAGTGAAGCCCTCAGATATGGGCACCCTGAATGACCAATCCTTTGTGATATCCTTGGAACTCACTCCTTTTGAGACTTTCCAGTTTTTGACATGTTCTGCATATTATTTTTCATTAACCTCTTTGGAATTAAAATAGTTTTTTTAAATCTCCTCATTTCTGCTCTGGACTTCTTGAGGGCCACTGCCATGTCTTTTGACCCTTAAGACAGTTATCGCTATATTTAGTTCAGTAAAATTTCAGTTATACTGACTTTATTTAATAGGTTCTGTCAGTGGAATTTTTTTTTTTTAATCATAGTTTTGACTTAATCTTAAATGCTGCCACTCATATCGAAGCTCCTACAGTTTTACAAGATATGTTAAAGCTTAAAGCCCCAGGAAGATGCAGGGTATGGGTAGGTGTTCATAGTAAAAGGGAAGATGGCTTATATGCTGACAGTCTGGATTCCATTCCCAGCTCTCCCTTTCTTGAATGTATAGCCTTGGGCACACATTACATCTTTTTAGATGTCCCATTCCTGAGCTGTGCAGTCGGGGTACTAATGGTACCTCACAGATGGCGAGGATTAAATAAGATAATGCAGGTGACATGTCAAGCATAGTGAGCCCATAATGTTTTTGTGCAGTGTCAGAGAGATTGGGGGTGACAGAGCCCGTATTAATTTTTTTCAAGGTTGCATGACTTTAAAAAAATGTTTGCAAAGATGTTTTGGTCTAAGAAATTAAATAGATGGTATTTTTCTTTTTTATTCTGGAACAGTTCTGAAATACGTTAAAAAAATAACAGTAGAAGAAAAACAGTTGATTTAGTGGGTTATCTCATTTGGCTGAGTGCTGGGCCACCAGAATGACCTTTGTCTTGTTTTAAGCATTCAGCATTGAGACTTACTAAGAGCCCTAAGACAGAGGGGGCACTTCTTGAGTTGCAATAAACCTGACAGGTTGTTATGAGTCTGTTAGGTGAAGATAGAATTTTAGAACTAGAAGAGAAATTAACTAGTTAATCTGGTTTGGTCTCTTCAGGAAAATTTGTCCTGTGAACACATGATTGACTGTCTTAAAGATACTTGGAGATAGCCATCTCCTTTGAAAATAGTTATTTCTGTGTCCTATCCTGTTGGGCTGTGTGTGTGTGTGTGTGTTTCCTTCCCTCTGTTCAGCTCAGAAGTGTTTGTGCTGTAAACCATATTCATTTCTTATCAGCTGGCCTTTTTTTTTTTTAAGTTTTTTATTATTATTTATTTCCACAGACAGAGATCACAATTAGGCAGAGAGAGAGAGAGAGAGAGAAGCAGGCTCCCTGCTGAGCAGAGAGCCCTGTGGCGGGACCATGACCCAAAGGCAGAGGCTTAACCCACTGAGCCACGCAGGTGCCCCGCTCCCCTTTTGTTTTTTAAGTCTACTTATATTTACTGGCATTGATAACCTGTATCATTTGTCAATGCCTTATCAAATTTATTTGTTGAACAAATGAATAGGCTAAAACACAATGGAGTTAAAATGATTTTTAACTAAATTGTGCTAAAAGCATTTGACTTCTTTACATATTAAATACCTAAACTTTGGAAAATTATCCTTTTTAAGCAGAAGTCAAAACCAGTAACTAATAATCTCCATCTTGGAAGTTCTTGAAACTCTTTTGGCTCTTAGTATAATAAACTTGGGAGTTTTTCTGTCAAAATTATTCAAATGTAAAGTATCCTATAGTTGCCAATACAAAATATGTAAGTACAGAGTGTTTGACAGGGTGATGTTCATTCCTGGAGCATGTGGAAACTTTTTTTCTTTTTTTTTCCCCCCAGAGTAGCACAGAAGAGGGAGGACGCTGTTTCCAAAGAAGTGACTCGAAAACTTTCTGAAGCTGATAACAGAAAGATGTCTCGAAAAGAAAAAGATGAAAGGTTGGACTTCTGAATTGTTAGAGACAATCCAAAAAGGGGTTACTTTGTAGAAAATTAAGTTTTTGGTTGTTGCCCAGATAATGTGGATAATGGAATTGCCTGAGGTTAAACATTGAGAAGGTGGATAATAGAATTGCATGAGGTTAAACATAGAAGACTTAGTAATGGGAATAACAATCACACTGACATTTTGAGTTTTTACCACCACCAGATGCTTTTGTGTTATACACAGTTCATTTTTTTGTTTCCTTAAAGAGCTCTTTGAGGTAGGGCTGTTTGCATTTTACATCTGAAAAGCTGAGGGCATAAATTCCCGTGTGGAGGACAATCCAAAGTAAGAATGAGGGCAATATGGCTTGGAGAGCTTGTCCTAACTTCTCTCCTGGAATTTCAGAGCCTGCAGAGCTTTATCTAGTGCTGGCTCTGCCACTTGGTAGCTATGTCACCTCCCCAATTTGGGTCTGAAGAGTTTACATTGCATTGTGTTAGCATTTTTAGGTGGTGGTATTTCCATTCCTTAGTTTCCCTAGGGACAGCCAGTTCTTGGTTATCTTTGTTGGTTGGGAAAGAGAAAATAGCTTGGTTTCTCTTTGTTGCCCAAATCTGTGCCACATTTGTTAGCCCTTCCCCCTCAGTTTTTCCTGCCAACTATTAGAAGGCTTAATAGTCTAATATCTGAGTAACAGAAGTCTCTGAATAATTGAATAAACTTGTGCTTAAGAGTTGTTGTATAGGTTTAATACAGTCACGGGATGAGGTTTTCATAGATCTTAAGTTTTAGTACCTACAAAGTGCTTTGTGAAATGGAATTTTTAACCCACTTTGCCTCGGAAAGACTTTGTGGAGACTTGCCATATTAAAGCGCATGTGAAATAAAGAAGTCCAATTTTGAAAGAGCAGAAACCTTTAAAATTAAGAAAAACTGGGTAATCAAGAATCTCCGAGTTAGGTATAGCGGTTGAGCATTGAAGTTAGCTCTGAGCTTCCAAGTGTCGGGGGAGCATCTGAGGTCATACACTTTCATTGTCTGATGAGACGCAGCGTGTAAGTCCTTCAGAAAAGAAACTTTCCTGGCACCGAATCTTGGAAGGACTTTATCAAGTGGATCCTTATTTAAGGGACACTGAGTAACTTAATGGACAGTGTCTTCTAGTGGTTTTGAAAAGCACTATAAAACATAGGAATGATCATCTCCTGTGGATCCTTTATAAAAACTGAAGAATACAATATATTTTTTAAGATGTTATTTATTTTTTTTTTTAGTAATGTTTACAGCTAATGTGGGGCTCAAACTCATGACCCAGAGACCACAAGTTGTATGCTGTACCGACTCAGTCAGCTAGGTCCTTCCTGAAGGGCACGGTATTGAAATAGTGACAGTGAAGGCCTTTTTGCAGGGATAGCTTTCATGAGCTCTTGCTGCACAGCTTCCTGATTATAAATTTTTGCATGGTGATAGAGGTAGGGAATCTAGGACACTTCAAAGAGATCTTTTTGCTAAATTTTAGTATTTATTAGAAAAGTGGTTCTTGAAGTGTGCATCACAGCTACCCAATTTCAAAATGCTTGTTACAGCTCTATAGGTTTTAGGTGATGAATTATAGCAGAGATGGCAAATGGGTCTCCTCTGCCCTCTGCAGACTTGCCTGATTGGTCTGGCACTTGTTCTTGATCCTGGGGTATGTCTCAGAATTTTTCTCAGCATGGTATTCAGGTAGTCACTACTACTAGATCAGAGTTGGAATTAGAAATGAAATATCTTTGCTATTGGCTGAATCAGTATTTCAAAGAGAATGAAGTGTAGGTTCTCTGGCTACATAAAATGCTGAGTTTCAGAAGGTTGTAAAATTTCTATTCTTATCATCAGTAGAAGTTTGTGCTGTTAATATTTCACAAAAACCACACCGGATAAAAAGTTTATCCAGGTGTTTACTCATGATTGACTGATAACTGGGACCAGGACTCCCATTAAGATCTAGTATTTTTCTCCCTCAAAAGTAAGTTGCCTCAAGAGATTTAAGAGAAGGCCTGTCAACACCTCTTTGCCCAGATATGTATGTCTCAAAGCTCTCACTTACAGTCATTTGGATCATGTACCCCATGCCACTTTGAAACTGTTTTGCCCTCCATTCAAGGTTGGACATTAGCTGAGGAGAATCAGAGATTCATTAATATTTATCCCCGGGTGTGTGTTTTATTTCTTCTTGACTTACCAGTGGTCTCTCATTTAGCGTTAGGTGATTATAACAGTTCTTGGATTTGGTCTCAGTCTTTCTCTTCTAGGAGGTGCTCTTTAGAAAAATGACTCCTTGGGCGTGCTCTCCCAAACTAGATTCCTTACCAGTGAAGCTTTGGCAAAACTATTGCTGATGAGGACATTTATGTGTTGGGGGGTGGTCTTCATTTTTTTTCTAAATGAAACAGGATACGAGTGGGCTAGAGAAAGTTCTGAAACCTGTCTAAGGCAGTCCTGTGTGTGCACTGATGTAATGCCTGTCATATTGGGAGCTGGGGTAACCTAAAAGAGTGAGCCACTTTTTTCATCAGAAGTGTTCTGAAGATGGTTCTGAATCAGGGCATGGCAAGGAGTTAGGGAGGAGTGCTCCTGTGGAGGTGGGATAATCTAGGCAGCCGTATGGAGGCATCCTAATAGCCTATTTAAGGAACCTGTCTTCCTTCAGTCTTGTACCAGAGACTTAAAAACAGCGGCACTTGTTGTCCATGTTCTCTAGCATTAAACCACATTAGGTCTGTGCATCTTTCGGAGATGGTGGTTTCTTCCATCAGTGTTAAGCTGATGAAATGTATTTCTTTCAATTCCAAGTCCCATATGTTTTCTGAATTTACATTTAAACTTCTCTGAAATCAGAAGCTGTTTTGTAGTTGATGGCTGCATTTAACATAGTATCCTTTACTTCCCAAACCTAACAGTAAACAGAAGTTTTAAGTTGATGGTATCTACAGAGTTAAGGAACTGTGGCATTTATATTAGAGACCACAGACTTCTTGTGATAAAGGCAAGTTCATTTCATTTATCTCCTTTACAGTTGGGCTTGTTGACTTTGGACTAAAACATGTGGTGAATAAAATGCAGCAGTGGACAATGACATTAGCCATAGTGCTGTCCTTAGGATTGGTGGAGGGAATCATCTAACCCCAGAGTAGTGGATCTTTGGGAGACAAAACATCAGTGGTGATGGCTTTCAACCTTTTTGATAATCACAGTGAAGTACTTCACCTTTTGACCAAATACACTCAAACATGCACACATGCAAATGCTTCACAAAACAATGATTATGGTGGTGATACGCTTGATAATTATGTGGGTGATACACTCGATATTTTTTTTAAAGATTTTATTTATTTATTTGAGAGAGAGCACAAGCAGGGAGAGAGGAAGAGGGAGAAGCAGGCTCCCAGGGAGCCCGATGTGGGACTCGATCCCAGGACCCTGGGATCACTGCCTGAGCTGAAGGCAGATGTTTAATTGACCGAGCCACCCAGGCGTCCTTGATACTTTTCTATTTTAAAAAATGCTGATCTCTTGGGGTGCCTGGGTGGCTCAGTTGGTTAAGCATCTGCCTTCAGCTCAGGTCATGATCCCGGAGTCCTGGGATCGAGCCCCAAGTTGGGCTCCCTGCTCCTTGGGGAATCTGCTTCTCTCTGTAACCCTCCCCCTTCTCCTGCATGTGCTCACTCGCTCTCAAATAAATACATAAAACCTTAGAACAAACCAAAACAAACAAACAAAAAAACAACTGGTTCTCGTTCCACTCAGTTACTTTCCCTGAGCGTTGAATCCACCCAAATGATTTCATGTCCCACTAATGGGTAACAACCTACTCTTTTAAACACTGCTTTACAAAGTTAATTAATCAAATGGAATAAAGGCTACCTTATTCACAGGCATCCTGTAGCTTCCTGCTGCCCATGTGAATAGGTAAAAGAAAAGGTTGATAAGGTTTTAGTCAATTAATAAAACATAATGAGTAAAATGGGTTAAATAAAAAGTAAATGGGTTTTATAAAAGTTAAAAAATCCTCTTTATGTTGAAGCACATTCTTTGTTTGAATCCTGTAAAGGTGGCTAAAGATAGTTGCAGACTAGTCTGCTTCTGTGAGCCACGGCTAGTTTTTGGTCCTTAGGATTTTCTTCAGGTATAATAATTGAAGGCTGAAATCTGGAGGCTGTTAAGAGTCTCAAGCCAGCAGACAGCCAGGAAAGCTTCATGGAGTTTGTTTTAGGTGAGGACCTAGAGAACTTCTCATGACTCTTTAGGCTGCTGATGAAACCAAGCCAGTTGGAATTAATCTGTCCCTTCCTCCAAAGCCCCGACTGGGAGCCTGGGAAGTAAAGGTAATAGACTAAGCAGCTATTTTTATCAATTGAGTAAAATGTCTTTTTCAGCAGGAGAAAAGGGTACAATGCTGGTTAAATTTAATATTAAAAACACATTCTGTCCAGAATATGTAAGGAAGAACTTAGGTTATAGTGAATTAGAGCCATGTCGTATTAATAATTTAATACATATTTATAAACTTGATTGGTTTGTCTGTCTACAGAATCTTGTGGAAGAAGAACGAAGTTGCTGATTATGAAGCTACAACATTTTCCATCTTCTATAACAACACCCTCTTCCTGGTCTTGGTCATTGTTGCTTCCTTCTTTATACTGAAGAACTTCAACCCTACAGTGTATCCTTTTAAAGGTTCATTAGCATTTTCAAAGTCTAGAAGCAGTAGTTTGTTTTGGTTTTGATTTATCCCAACTATTTTACTATGAAGAAAAACTGCCCAGGCAATCAGTCCACTGAATAGCACTGTGACATTAGGCAGTTTCTGGACTTTTAAAATAAGAGCTTTGGGTTTGATTTAAAGTTCTTTGAAGTTTATAAATTATCACTTCATGATAAATAACAAGTATTACAAAGTAGTCGTATATCTATGGTCATGTATGTCCTCCTATTTTATTTATTTATTTATTTAATTTTTTAAATAGGTTCTGAGGATCAAAAGCAACTTGCCTCCTTTGGTAGTTCCTGCCATAAGTCCATGTGTCTCCTGACATTTTGGGGCTTTGGAATTGGGTGGATAGCCAGTGTAGTTAAATAGATACATTTCATAATATCTTAATAGTGTTTCAAGCTGCTCTTAAATTGAGCTTTGGGGCAAGAATCAGTCTTCTCTTTTTTAGGTAATTTATTGAAGATGTTAAGGATGTGCAGCCAGACTTTTAACAGGTGGAGATTTTATGTAATAAAATAGACTTCTCTAGCTTGTATCTTCTGGGAATACCAGAATGGTTTGTCCTATACAGTGCCATTCTGAGGCTGAGAGGAGCTGTGAACTTTGAGAGCTTCCTTGCTTTTATAGGCTAACTATAGCCAAAACACTGATGGACAGAGGAGACTTATTTTTCCTTTGTTCTTGGCCAGAGGCAGGGAAGCTAAATTTCATCTTCCTGTTCATAGTCTTGATTAGCTAGCTCTTCTCCTTTAGGTTAAATGGAATTCAGATGTCTTCTTTGTGATCATGTGTTCTAGGTTTCTGTCTCAAGTGTTTTCTTTTTAAAACTGGGACACATTTCCTGTGAATGTTCTTCATTCTTTATAGCCTTCTGTCTTGTAAATTGCATTTGCAGACAATGGGACTGCACATCATTATCATTTTATGGTGTCAGACGGGAAGCAGCACATTCCAAAGAGTTGGGCACTTTTTATTTTGTTGGAGAACTACTTTTGCGCTTTTAATCTTTCCTTAACATTGATTTTTTACAGGAATTATATTTTGTCCATAAGCGCTTCATCAGGCCTCATCGCCCTCCTGTCTACTGGCTCCAAGTAGACCGTATAGGCTTTGCCCTCTGGCTGTGTATCTACGGGTGGCCTGTGGTATTTGGCAACGTAGCAGGGTGGTCGGGCTGAGAGACCCAGATGTTTTTATAGTCTGCAGTTGGAGGGTTTGAAAAACCTAACAAAATGTAATTCAGTATTTGTTTATTGGCTCTTTTTTTTTGACAGACTGTTGAAATTAAATGAATTGAAAGGGAAACTCAGAGTGCCAGGACATTTATTAAAAAGTTAAAAAAAAAAAAAAAGTGTCTCTCGCAATGTGCTGTAATCACAAGAGTAGAAAATAACTTGTATCCTTGATCTGTCACAGGTCACAGTAACCTGGACTGAGCTGTTATTATTTATAATAGTAGCAAGAAGTTAATAACTGGTTCCTTGTGTTCTAACCACAATATCACAACTTTTTTTGAACTGTAAATATCAGAATGAAGAATCCTTTCCCTCTGGGGAATTGAACAGAAGCCTCATGTTTACAAGTCTCTGAATTTGTGATTTGAAATAACTCAAAAACAAGGTGTCTCCAATTTCGGGCAGAGAAACTTGTGGAAAATTTTTTTTTGTTGTTTTGGGTTTTTTTTTTCTTTGTTTTTTAACAGAAGAAAGGCGGCCAGGGTCATAACCTAAAAATAGTGGCCAGACATCTGAGAGTTGTCCCGTGGGGTTAAAGCACATACTGTTCAGCTGTATAGTCCTGGCTTGGGTGGCCAGGAAGGTCAGCCCAACCCTACCATGTTGGTTTGACCTGTTTCAGAGACTGGAACTACTGTTTTCCTTCACTAGAGGAATGTCCAGTAGAGAAGCTCCTTCTTGAATACTGATGTGTAAAAGATGAAAGTAATATTTATGATCTTAGTTCCAGAATTCTAAGAACTTTCCGAGAAACTGCAGCGGTTTGGGTGCTTGTGTGGTATTTAGTGCAGCCTTTTTCCGTCAGGACTTTAATAAATTTGACCCTTTTTTTTTTTTTAAGATTTTATTTGTTTGAGAGAGCGAGCATGACTGGGCAGGGCAGAGGTTGAGAGAATCTGACAAGAGACTTGACTCAGTGTGGAGCCTGACCTGGGGCTCGATCTCAGGATCCTGAGATCATGACCTGTGTTGGAGGCAGATGCTTCGGCTGCTGAGTGACCCAGGCACCCCAAATTTGACCCACAGGTTCCCATTGATTGTGAACAAAATTTATTCATATTGACCTCTTTAGCCCCTAGGGTTCAGCCATGAACATTCTCTTGCATTTCTTAATGTGTGCAGATAAAATTATTTGCTGTGCATGCCATGATTTGAAAATGTTTGGGAAGCTTTTCAGCTTGTATTATTTAATGGATTATGGAATAATAGGTGATAGAGGCTCATATTCCTATTTTAGCTTTTGACCACATCCAATAATTTCCTACAAACAGTACTTCAAAAGAAATAGCCTATTCCTAATTCCTAATCTTAACTTTAATCTTTAGTTTCCACTTCCAAATTTAAGGTGAAGGTTGTAAATAATATTTGCTGTTTTGTTTATAACTTTATAGGAATGTGTTCATCAGGAGTTTATCTTCTGTGTTCTTGAGTGTTTTGCGTAGGAATGTCCAAGAACTTGGAGATGGGGGGCAAGAGCACATTTGCATAGTGGTTTAGTGTCTTCAATTCAGGGTTATATTTACTCATTGTTTCTAAGAGTTTGCAACTTACTTTTCTTTGGTGCATTATTATCCATGTGCCATCATTGGATAATGAATGAATAAAGAAGTCACAAGTCACTGCAAAATATTGTAATACATGAGACTTACTTTTCTTACTGTGGTAACTTTTTTTTGTAGATAAATAACTGTTCAGTAGTTTGGTGGCATGGAGTTTGTGTACCAAATGCATTTGCTTATTTGACAAACCATCAGGATCTACTGTTTTTTACCAGAGTAGGGCCAAGTGTTGTTTTTGTTTTTTAATTGCTGGTTTAAAAAAAAATTGCCACTAGATGGCAGTGCTTGTGTTGGGGCAGCATTTGCCACCATTCTTAACAATTCATGTAGCTGAGATGGAGTGGTGAAAAAGGGATAAGGGGCATCAGCTTAGTACTTTTTTTTTTTTTTTTTTAAAGATTTATTTATTTATTTGACAGATCACAAATAGGCAGAGAGGTAGGCAGAGAGAGGAGGAGGAAGCAGGCTCCCAGCTGAGCAGAGAGCCTGATGCAGGGCTTGATCCCAGGACCCTGAGATCATGACCTGAGCTGAAGGCAGAGGCTTTAACCCACTGAGCCACCCAGGCGCCCCATCAGCTTAGTACTCTTAATAGAATGTCTCTTGAATTCATAAACTAAACAGTTGATAGAAAAACAAATAAGCAAAATTTGATTTTCGTCTTGAATTTTACCTAGAGCACTCTTTGGTTCTGATAATGGTTCTGACTTTCTATACTGTTGAATTTATGTGCTCTAGTTTATTAGGCATATACTCACATTTACAGTTTTCATTCGGGATTTACTGTACCAGTACTTGGGAATTAAAGAACTTTTCCCCCAGAACTCACCCCATCATCAAAAATGGGAATGTGGCACATAAAATTATGATGTGCTGCATCTGTTGAGTTAGTAAAAACCTGTTGCAGAATTTATATCTTAAAAAGACCCCATATCCAACACGAGTAAAATAAAAAGGGGATTAAAAGTGGTTAAATATTCCCCCGCACTCTTTGTGGTAAGTAGGGGCTTAAACTGCTACGTCGTTTCACATTTTCCTGTTTTTAGTTTCTCATTTACAACTTCATAAAAATCTTAGACTGAAATTATCCTTAGCCAGTAAAAATCTGTTGGTTGTCCTGTTTGGCAAATTACTCTTAACTTGGAGAGAATAACTTAAAACAAGGTTTAAGGTTCACTGAAATATGGAGGTTGGATTCATACTCAAAAATTCTTGTGAAGGGTCTTATTTATTAAATATTGACTAAACTTTGCTTTTTAAAATTTATATTTTTCCTAGATGTTTTTGAGAGTCATGTGAATAAGTACGTCATCTTTATTACATTATTTGACATTACCCTTTAAATTTCCCACGCACATAAATACGCATTTTTGTAGTTACTGATCAGATGTCTGTGCAGCAGTGATGGGAATAATATGGTTCTATTACAGAGAGCGTGTGAGGCCTCTTTGCCAATATGTACCAGCTGTGCTGTCCTGCCCACCCGA